>NC_058520.1:200851084-201160995 GCF_904849725.1 Hordeum vulgare subsp. vulgare | reverse complement strand
TATCCAGTGGTGGAGAGGCACATGATATGCTCCAAGTAATGTCCCACGGCACAAGTTTTGCTCTTATCTGTCTGACAGGTTTTCCATTGACTCTGTTTGTGATATAGTCAGCTCCTTCCATGCATCTCAACAAACAACCACTGTTACTGCTTATGTGGAGCAGTTTGAGCAATTAATGAACACCATGAGGAGAGAAAATCCTGGAATTCCTGATTATTACTAAGTTAGAAGTTTTGTGGCAGGCCTGAGTCCATATATTAAGAGTCATGTTCGGTGTTTTAAGCCCAAGGAATGCAGACTATAGTATGGTATGCTAGAAGAATGGAAAGGGCTCAACCACCAGCTCAAACACTGCCAACTAAAACATATGTGCCTCAACCAAGGAGACAGGTGAATTTTGAGCAGCCAAGAACAACTGTTGCCAATACAGTGCCCAACAGAAATACTGTTATTCAACAGGCCAAACAAAATCAAGTATGCTATAAGTGCAGGGAACCATGGGTATCTGGCCATAGACAAGTTTGTAAAATGAGTCAGGAGCTCAAATTCAAGCATTACAAGCTCAGGATACTGACATACCTGAAACTATTTATGTTACAGACTTTGATGACCCAGACCTGGAAAACACTGAACAGCTCACAGAGGACACAATCTTACAGGTGTCTATGCATGCTGCTATGGGAACTGAGGCAGCTAGAAACACTTTCATACTGACAGTTAAAGTGGGCAACACTACTGCTACAACACTGATGGACACTGGCAGTACTTCTACATTCGTTTCACCTGATATGGCTAGTAAGTTGCTGGTCACACCTAGTCCTACTCCTAAGATCAAGGTGGTGGTTGCTAGTGGAGGCATACTCTGGAGTTAATTTGCTGCAAGTAATTGCCCCTATGAAATACAGGGACATCAATTTTCTGATACTTTCAGAGTATTGAAATTAAAGGGGTATGATATGATATTGGGTGTGGACTGGTTAAGGAAATATAGCCCAATCCGGATGGACTTTATTAAAATGGAGATGAAGTTATCTACCAGTGCAGGGCACTTCATAACTTTTGTAGATGAGATTGTACCTCTCATCCCAGTGTTGGAAACTACTGACGACACAGAAAAACTGTTGGAACAGGTTGTGTGTGGGTTTTTCTTATTCACTGTTGTTGGGTCTGAAGTCATGGCAGCAGCTCAGGAGATTCCCCCTGAACTACAACCTATCTTAGAGCAGTATGAGAAATTATTCCAAGAACCTACTGAGCTTCCACCTTACAGGCCTTGTGATCATAGAATCCCACTAAGGGAAGGAGCCAAAGTGGTTAACTAGAGACCATACAGAGTACCTCATCACCAGAAGGAGATATTGGAGAAAATTATATTGGAGTTACTAAAAGCAGGGATAATCAGACCAAGTACCAGCCCATTTTCCTCTCCTGTGTTATTGGTGAAAAAGAAGGATGGCTCTTGGAGATTATGTACTGACTATAGAAAGCTCAATGCTACCAGTGTCAAAAACAAATATCCCATACCAGTAATTGAGGACCTGTTAGATCAGCTAAAAGGAGCAAAATTCTTTTCTAAGATTGACCTGAGAAGTGGATATCATCAGATAAGAAGCTGAAGAAGATATCCCCAAAACAGCATTTTTCACTCACATGGAATTGTTTGAATACTTGGTAATGTCATTTGGGTTAACCAATGGCCCTTCTACATTTCAAGCTCTCATGAATTTGCTATTTGACCTTCTTAAGTTTGTGGTGGTTTTCTTTGATGATATACTAGTTTTTAGTGAATCAATGGCAGAACACAAAGTCCATTTGACTAAAGTGTTTGAGATCCTGACAGAAAACAAGAGTACTTGGGCCATGTGTGCTAAGCTGGAAAAGTGTTCATTTGGTCAGCAAGAAATAGAGTACTTGGGCCATGTGATCAACTCCGAGGAAGTATCTACTGACCCCTCCAAAATCCAAACAATCAAGAACTGGCCAAGCTTGCGGCGGCGGGGCTTTCCTCTCGCTCGACGGGAGGTGCGCGTGGTGGGGGAGGCTCGGCCCATCTGCTGTGCGACCTGGCGGGTACAACGCTGTCTTGTGCTCGAAGGACTCCGACCGTTGGCCCCTCTCCGGCGACCAGGGCGGGGTGGCGGCCCCCCTTCTGCGAGAGGAGGTTTTCCCCGCTTCTGCACCGGCTGGTGTGGTGGCTGCTCCTGCAACGACTCGCCAGATCCGCGCGGCTCCGGCCAGATCCGGTCCTCCTGCGACGGTTGTGGCGGCTGGGGGCTCCGGTGGTGGACCTCGTCATGCGGGAGCGGTGGAATTGATTCGGCGGGTTGGGCTGGGGTGGCAGCCCTCCCTCCTAGCTCTGTAGTGCTCGTCAGTTGCAGTGTCGTGGTGCGGTGGTGGTGGGCGCCGGATGATGGCCCGGCTTTGCAGCCGGCAAGGTTTGAGGTGGCTCTGGTGCTGCGGCAGCGCGGTTGCTGCGCAAGAGGTGTATGGGTCAGCGGATTGCGGCGCGTGAGGGTGGCGTTCGATATGCTTCGGGTGAAAGCCTTGCCTGGTGTTGCCGGCAGGTGGCGTCGACGTCCGCCGGCGTCGTTTCCCTCCCTGGAGACATTGCAGTGGACATCTCCGACCTCACCTACCCTCGGATCTGTTGAGGAACGTCGTATGAGAAACAAAAATTTTCCTACGCGCGTACGAAGACCTATCATGATGATGTCCATCTACGAGAGGGGATTTCTGATCTACGTACCCTTGTAGATCGCACAGCAGAAGCGTTAGTGAACGCGGTTGATGTAGTGGAACGTCCTCACGTCCCTCGATCCGCCCCGCGAACCGTCCCACGAACCGTCCCATGATCTAGTGCCGAACGGACGGCACTTCCGCATTCAGCACACCTATAGCTCGACGATGATCTCGGCCTTCTTGATCCAGCAAGAGAGACAGAGAGGTAGATGAGTTCTCCGGCAGCGTGACGGTGCTCCGGAGGTTGGTGGTGATCTAATCTCAGCAGGGCTCCGCCCGAACTCCGCAGAAACGCGATCTAGAGGTAAAACCGTGGAGGTATGTGGTCGGGCTGTCTTGGAAAAGTTGTCTCAAATCAGCCCTAATAGCTCCATATATATATAGGAGGAGGGGAGGGGAGGCTTGCCTTGAGGCTCAAGGAGCCCTAAGGGCTGTGCCACCAAGGGGAGGAGGAGTCCTCCTCCAATCCTAGTCCAAGTAGGATTGGAAGGTGGAGTCCTTCTCTTCTTTCCCACCTTTCCTTTTTTTTCTTTCTCTTCTTTTGGTTTTTCTTTCTCTCTTGCGCAAGACAGCCTTAGGCTGACCCCACCTACTTGGTGCGCCACCTGTTGGAAATATGCCCTAGAGGCAATAATAATATGGTTATTATCATATTTCCTTGTTCATGATAATCGTCTATTGTTCATGCTATAATTGTATTAACAGGAAACAGTAATACATGTGTGAATAAATAGATCACAATGTGTCCCTAGCAAGCCTCTAGTTGGCTAGCTCGTTCGTCAATAGATGATCATGGTTTCCTGATCATGGGCATTAGATGTCATTGATAACGGGTTCACATCATTGGGAGAATGATGTGATGGACAAGACCCAATCCTAAGCCTAGCACTAGATCGTATTGTTCGTATGCTAATGCTTTTCTAATGTCAAGTATCTTTTCCTTCGACCGTGAGATTGTGCAACTCCCGGATACCGTAGGAGTGCTTTGGGTGTATCAAACGTCACAACGTAACTGAGTGACTATAAAGGTGCACTACGGGTACCTCCGAAAGTGTCTGTTGGGTTGGTACGAATCGAGATTGGGATTTTTCACTCCGTGTGACGAAGAGGTATCTCTGGGCCCACTCGGTAGAACATCATCATGAGCTCAATGTGACTAAGGAGTTAGTCACACGATGACGTGCTACGGAACGAGTAAAGAGACTTACCGGTAACGAGATTGAACAAGGTATAGGTATACCGACGATCGAAACTCGGGCAAGTTCTATACCGACAGACAAAGGGAATCACATACGGGATTGATTGAATCCTTGACATCGTGGTTCATCCGATGAGATCATCGTGGAGCAAGTGGGAGCCACCATGGGTATGCCTTGTGTTGCCGGTAGGTGGCGTCGACGTCCGCGGACGTCGTTTCCCTCGTGGAGACATTGGCCCTGTTTGGATTCCACTGCTAGAGCTAGTTTGAGCTAGTTTGAGCTGAACTAGCTCCCAAAGTATCCAAACACATGGGCTAGTTTGGGTTAGATGCAAACTAACCCATCAAAAAAACCAGCCTTGAGAAGAGGTGCTAATTGGAGCTAGTTGGGGATGGACAGGTAAAAATAATAATATTTTGACCGCATCAGATCCTTTCCTCTCCATCATCCCACGTCGCTCGGCCGCGCTCGCCCCGCCCGGCCGCGCTCGCCCTGCCGGCCACGCTCGCCCCGCGCGCCGCGCTCGCCCCGCCCTGCCGCGCTCGCCCTCGCCCCGCCCGGCCGCGCTAGCCCCGCTCGCCCCGCCGGCCGCGCTCGCCCTCGCCCCGCCCGGCCGCGCTCGCCCTCGCCCCGCCCGGCCGCGCTAGCCCCGCCCGCCGCGCGCGCCCCGCTCGGCCACCCTCGCCCCGCCGGCCTTGCTCGCCCCGCTCGGCCGTGCTTGCCCGCTCCGTCGCGCTCGCCCCGCCGGCCTTGCTCGCCCCGCCAGTCGCGCTCGCCCCGCCGGCCGCGCTAGCCCCGCGCGGCCTGCTCGCCTCGCCGGCCGCGCTCCCCCCGCCGGCCGCGCTCGCCCCCGCTCGCCCTGCTCGCCCCCGCCGACCGCGCTCGCCCTGCTCGCCCCGCCGACCGCACCAGGCCTACACAAAAGCTGGCCACAACAAATCCTGGTTAAAAGATACACATGATTGAAAAAAGTGCATTTATTGTCAAACTAACCTTTGCATCCAAACACCACCAAAGGCTAGAGTTAGTTCATGGTTAGACTAAAGTTAGAAACTAACTCTAACCTCTAGCCAAGTTAGACTATCCAAACAGGGCCATTGTAGTGGACATCTCCGACCTCACCTACCCTCGGATCTGTTGGGGAACGTTGCATGGGAAACAAAAAATTTCCTACGCGCACGAAGACCTATCATGGTGATGTCCATCTACAAGAGGGGATTTCCGATCTACGTACCCTTGTAGATCGCACAGCAGAAGCGTTAGTGAACGCGGTTGATATAGTGGAACGTCCTCACGTCCCTCGATCCGCCCCGCGAACCGTCCCACGAACCGTCCCGCGATCCGTCCCACGATCTAGTGTCGAACGGACGGCACCTCCGCGTTCAGCACACGTACAGCTCGACGATGATCTCGGCCTTCTTGATCCAGCAAGAGAGACAGAGAGGTAGATGAGTTCTCCGGCAGCGTGACGGCGCTCCGG
Source organism: Hordeum vulgare subsp. vulgare (assembly GCF_904849725.1). Lineage (NCBI taxonomy): Eukaryota > Viridiplantae > Streptophyta > Magnoliopsida > Poales > Poaceae > Hordeum > Hordeum vulgare. The sequence goes on along the minus strand of NC_058520.1, from coordinate 201,155,577 downwards.
ATGTTGGTGGTGATCTAATCTCAGCAGGGCTCCGCCCGAGCTCCGCAGAAACGCGATCTAGAGGTAAAACCGTGAAGGTATGTGGTCGGGCTGCCTTGGAAAAGTTGTCTCAAATCAGCCCTAATAGCTCCATATATATATAGGAGGAGGGGAGGGGAGGCTTGCCTTGAGGCTCAAGGAGCCCCAAGGGCTGCGCCACCAAGGGGAGGAGGAGTCCTCCTCCAATCCTAGTCCAACTAGGATTGGAAGGTGGAGTCCTTCTCTTCTTTCCCACCTTTCCTTTTTTTTTTTCTTTCTCTTCTTTTGGTTTTTCTTTCTCTCTTGCGCAAGACAGCCTTGGGCTAACCCCACCTACTTGCTGCGCCACCCCCAAGGTCCTTGGACCCTCCCGGGTGGGTGCTCCCCCCTCCCGGTGAAGATCCGGAACCCATTCGTCATTCCCGGTACATTACCGGTAATGCCCGAAAACCTTCTAGTAACCAAATGAAGTCATCCTATATATCAATCTTCGTTTCCGGACTATTCCGTAAACCCTCGTGACGTCCGTGATCTCATCCGGGACTCCGAACAACATTCGGTAACCAACCATATAACTCAAATACGCATAAAACAACATCGAACCTTAAGTGTGCAGACCCTGCAGGTTCGAGAACTATGTAGACATGACCCGAGTGACTCCTCGGTCAATATCCAATAGCGGGACCTGGATGCCCATATTGGATCCCACACATTCTATGAAGATCTTATCGTTTGAACCTCAGTGCCAGGGATTCATATAATCCCATATGTCATTCCCTTTGTCCTTCGGTATGTTACTTGCCCGAGATTCGATCGTCAGTATCCGCATACCTATTTCAATCTCGTTTACCGGCAAGTCTCTTTACTCGTTCCGTAATACAAGATCCCGCAACTTACACTAAGTTACATTGCTTGCAAGGCTTGTGTGTGATGTTGTATTACCGAGTGGGCCCCAAGATACCTCTCCGTCACACGGAGTGACAAATCCAAGTCTCGATCCATACTAACTCAACGAACACCTTCGGAGATACCTGTAGAGCATCTTTATAGTCACCCAGTTACGTTGCGACGTTTGATACACACAAAGCATTCCTCCGGTGTCAGTGAGTTATATGATCTCATGGTCATAGGAACAAATACTTGACACGCAGAAAACAGTAGCAACAAAATGACATGATCAACATGCTACGTCTATTAGTTTGGGTCTAGTCCATCACATGATTCTCCTAATGATGTGATCCCGTTATCAAGTGACAACACTTGCCTATGGTCGGGAAACCTTGACCATCTTTGATCAACGAGCTAGTCAACTAGAGGCTTACTAGGAACAGTGTTTTGTCTATGTATCCACACATGCACTGTGTTTCCAATCAATACAATTATAGCATGGATAATAAACGATTATCATGAACAAAGAAACATAATAATAACTATTTTATTATTGCCTCTAGGGCATATTTCCAACAGTCTCCCACTTGCACTAGAGTCAATAATCTAGTTCACATCACCATGTGATTCCAACGAATCCAACACCCATATAGTTATGGGGTGTGATCACGTCTTGCTCGTGAGAGAGGTTTTAGTCAACGGTTTTGAAACTTTCAGATCCGTGTGTTCTTTACAAATCTTTATGTCATCTTATAGATGCTGCTATTATGTGCTATTCGGAAATACTCCAAATATCTACTCTACTATACGAATCCGTTTCACTACTCATAGTTATTCGGATTAGTGTCAAAGCTTGCATCGACGTAACCCTTTACGACGAACTTTTTAACCACCTCCATAATTGAGAAAAATTCCTTAGTCCATCAGTTACTAAGGATAAATTTTGACCGATGCTAGTGATTCAATCATGGATCACTCTCTGTACCTCTCAACAGAGTTTGAGTTAAGGCACACATCAGGTGCGGTACCCAGCATGGCATACTTCAGATTCTATGGCCAAGGCATAGAATACGACCTTCGTCTATTCTCTTTATTTTTCCGGGGTCGGGTTTTGAGTCTTACTCAAATTCACACCTCACAACGCAACCAAGAACTGCTTCTTTGCTGATCTATTTTGAACTCCTTCAAAAACTTGTCAAGGCATGCATCTTGTTGAAACTTCTATTAAGCGCTTTCGATCTATCTCCATAGATCTTTGATGCTCAACGTTCAAGTAGCGCAATCCAGGTATTCCTTTGAAAAACTCCTTTCAAACAAGCTTGTATGCTTTACAGAAATTCTACATTACTTCTGATCCACAATATGTCAACCACATATACTTATCCGAAATTCTATAGTGCTCCCACTCACTTCTTTGGAAATACAAGTTTCTCATAAACCTTGTACAAACCCAAAATCTTTGATCACCTCATCAAAGTGTATATTCCAACTCCGAGATGCTTGCACCATTTCATTGAAGGATCGCTGGAGCTTGCATACTTTCTAGTATCTTTAGGATCGACAAAACCTCCTAGTTGTATCACATACAATGTTTGCTCAAGGAAACCGTCAAGGAAACAATGTTTTGACATCCTATGTGCAATATTTTATAAATAATGCAGCAACTACTAACATAATTCTAACAGACTTTTAGCATTGCTATGAGTGAGAAAGTCTCATCATAGTCAACTGTTTGATCTTATCGGAAACATCTTTGCGACAAGTCGAGCTTTTCTTAATAGTGACTTATCACCATCATCGCCTGTCTTCCTTTTAAAGATCCATCTTTACTCAATAGTCCTATGACCATCAAGTAGTTCTTCCAAAGTCTACACTTTGTTTTCATACATGGATCCTCTCTTGGATTTCATGGCTTCCAGCCATTTGTCGGAATCCAGGCCCACCGTTGCTTTCTCCATAACTCGTAGGTTCATTGTTGCTCAACAACATGACCTCCAAGACAGGGTCACCGTACCACTCTGTAGTAGTACGCGACCTTGTCAACCTACGAGGCTTGTAGTAACTTGATCCGATGCTCGATGATCACCATCATGAGCTTTCACTTCAATTGGTGTAGGCGCCACAGGAACAACTTCCTGCACCCTACTACACACTGGTTGAAGTGATGGTTCAATAACCTCATCAAGTTCTACCACCCTCCCACTCAATTATTTCGAGAGAAACCTTTCCTCGAGAAAGGATCCGTTTCTAGAAACAAACACTTTGCTTTCGAATATGAGATAGGAGATGTACCCAACTGTTTTGGATATCCTATGAAGATGCATTTATCCGCTTTGGGTTCGAGCTTATCAGACTGAAACTTTTTCACATAAGTGTCGAAGCCCCAAACTTTCAAGAAACGACAATTTAGATTTCTCTAAACCTCAGTCTATACTGTGTCATCTCAACAGAAATACGCGGTGCCCTATTTAAAGTGAATGCGGTTGTCTCTAATGCATAACCCATAAACGATAGTGGTAATTCGATAAGAGACATCATAGCATGTACCATACCAAATAGTGTGTGGCTATGACGTTCAGACACATCATCACACTATGATGTTCCAGGTGGCATGAACTGCGAAACAATTTCCACATTGTCTTAACTGCGTACCAAAACTCGTAACTCAGATATTCATTTCTATGATCATATCGTAGACAATTTATCCTCTTGTTACGACGAACTTCACTCCTGAAACAGAATTGAACTTTTCAATATTTCAGACTTGTGATTCATTAAGTAAATACTCTTGTATCTACTTAAATCGTCATTGAAGTAAGAACATAATGATATCCACTGCGTGCCTCGGCACCCATTGGACTGCATACATCAAAATGTATCACTTCCAACAAGTTACTATCTTGTTTCATCTCAATGAAAACAAGGTCTTGCTCATGTGGTATGATTTGCATGTCACTAGTGATTCAAAATCAAGTGAGTATAAAGATGCATCAGCATGGAGCCTCTTCATGCAATTTATACCAACATGACTCAAGCGGCAGTGCCACAAGTAAGTGGTACTATCATCATTACCTCGTATCTTTTGGCACCAATATCATGAACATGTGTAACACTACGATCGAGATTCAATAAACCATTGAAGGTGATTATTCAAGCAAATAGAGTAACCATTATTCTCTTTAAATGAATAATCGTATTGCAATAAACACGATCCAATCATGTTCATGCTTAACGCAAGCACCAAATAACAATTATTTAGGTTTAACACCAATCCCGATGGTAGAGGGAGTGTGCGACGTTTGATCATATCAACCTTGGAAACACTTCCAACACGTATCGTCACCTCACCTTTAGCTAGTCTCCGTTTATGCCGTAGCTTTCATTTCGTGTTACTAATCACTTAGCAACCGAACCGGTATCCAATACCCTCGTGCTACTAGGAGTAATAGTAAAGTACACATCAACACCATGTATATCAAATATACTTCTTTTGACTTTTGCCAGCCTTCTTATCTACCAAGTATCTAGAGTTGCTCCGCCTCAGTGACCGTTCCCCTCATAACAGAAGCACTTAGTCCCGGGCTTTGGGTTTAATCTGGGGTCTCTTCATTAGTGCAGCAACTGCTTTGCCGTTTCAGGAAGTATCCCTTCTATCCCTTGCCTTTCTCGAAACTTAGTGGTTTTACTAACCATCAACTATTGATGCTCCTTCTTGATTTCTACTTTCGTAGTGTCAAACATCGCGAATTGCTCAAGGATCATTGTATCTATCCTTGATATGTTATAGTTCATCACGAAGCTCTCATAGATTGGTGGCAGTGACTTTGGAGAACCATCACTATCTTATCTGGAAGATCAACTCCCACTTGATTCAAGCGATTGTCGTACTCAGATAATCTGAGCACACGCTCAATGATTGAGCTTTTCTCCTCTACTTCGTGGACAAAGAATCTTGTCGGAGGTCTCATACCTCTTAACAAGGGCACAAGCATGAAATCACAATTTCATCTCTTTAGAACATCTCTTATGTTCCGTGACGTTTCAAAACGTCTTCGGCGCCTTGCTTCTAAGCCATTAAGTATTTTGTACTGAACTATCGTGTAGTCATCAGAAACGTGTATGTCGAATGTTCATAACATCTACAGACGACGCTCGAGGTGCAGCACACCGAGTGGTGCATTAAGGACATAAGCCTTCTGCGCAGCAATGAGGACAATCCTCGGCTTTACAGACTCAGTCTGCAAAGTTTGCTACCATCAACTTTCAACTAAATTTTCTCTAGGAACATATAAAACAGTAGAGCTATAGCGCAAGCTACATCGTAATTCGCAAAGATCATTAGACTATGTTCATGAAAATTAGTTCAATTAATCATATTACTTAAGAACTCCCACTCAAAAAGTACATCTCTCTAGTCATCTGAGTGGTACATGATCCAAATCCACTATCTCAAGTCCGATCATCACGTGAGTCGAGAATAGTTTCAGTAGTAAGCATCTCTATGCTAATCATATCAACTATACGATTCATGCTCGACCTTTCGGTCTCATGTGTTCCGAGGCCATGTCTGCACATGTAGGCTCGTCAAGCTTAACACGAGTGTTCCGCGTGTGCAACTGTTTTGCACCCGTTGTATGTGAACGTTGAGTCTATCACACCCGATCATCACGTGGTGTCTCGAAACGACGAACTGTAGCAACGGTGCACAGTCGGGGAGAACACAATTTCGTCTTGAAATTTTAGTGAGAGATCACCTCATAATGCTACCGTCGTTCTAAGAAAAATAAGGCGCATAAAAGGATTAACATCACATGCATTTCATAAGTGACATGATATGGCCATCATCATGTGCTTCTTGATCTCCATCACCAAAGCACCGACACGATCTTCTTGTCACCGGCGTCACACCTTGATCTCCATCATCATGATCTCCATCAACGTGTCGCCATCGGGGTTGTCGTGCTACTCATGCTATTACTACTAAAGCTACGTCCTAGCAATAAGTAAATGCATCTGCAAGCACAAACGTTAGTTTAAAGACAACCCTATGGCTCCTGCCGGTTGCCGTACCATCGACGTGCAAGTCGATATTAACTATTACAACATGATCATCTCATACATCCAATATATCACATCACATGATTGGCCATATCACATCACAAGCATACCCTGCAAAAACAAGTTAGACGTCCTCTAATTGTTGTTGCATGTTTTACGTGGTGACCATGGGTATCTAGTAGGATCGCATCTTACTTACGCAAACACCACAACGGAGATATATGAATTGCTATTTAACCTCATCCAAGGACCTCCTCGGTCAAATCCGATTCAACTAAAGTTGGAGAAACCGACACTCGCCGGTCATCTTTGAGCAACGGAGTTACTCGTAGCGATGAAACCAGTCTCTCTAAGCGTACGAGTAATGTCGGCCCGAGCCGCTTCGATCCAACAATACCGCGGAATCAAGAAAAGACTAAGGAGGGCAGCAAAACGCACATCACTGCCCACAAAAACTTTTGTGTTCTACTTGAGAAGACATCTACGCATGAACCTAGCTCATGATGCCACTGTTGGGGAACGTCGCATGGGAAACTAAAATTTTCTTACGCGCACAAAGACCTATCATGGTGATGTCCATCTACGAGAGGGGATTTCCGATCTACGTACCCTTGTAGATTGCACAACAGAAGCGTTAGTGAACGCGGTTGATGTAGTGGAACATCCTCACGTCCCTTGATCCGCCCCGCTAACCGTCCCACGAACCGTCCCGCGATCCGTCCCACGATCTAGTGCCAAATGGACGGCACCTCCGCGTTCAGCACACGTAAAGCTCGACGATGATCTCGGCCTTCTTGATCCAGCAAGAGAGACAGAGAGGTAGATGAGTTCTCGGCAGCGTGACGGCGCTCCGGAGGTTGGTGGTGATCTAATCTCAGCAGGGCTCCGCCCGAGCTCCACAGAAACGCGATCTAGAGGTAAAACCGTGGAGGTATGTGGTCGGGCTGCCTTGGAAAAGTTGTCTCAAATCAGCCCTAATAGCTCCATATATATATATATATATATATATATATATATATATATATATATATATAGGAGGAGGGGAGGGGAGGCTTGCCTTGAGGCTCAAGGAGCCCCAAGGGTTGCGCCACCAAGGGGAGGAGGAGTCGTCCTCCAATCCTAGTCCAACTAGGATTGGAAGGTGGAGTCCTTCTCTTCTTTCCCACCTTTCCTTTTTTTTCTCTTCTTTTGGTTTTTCTTTCTCTCTTGTGCAAGACAGCCTTGGGCTGACCCCACCTACTTGGTGCGCCACCCCCAAGGTCCTCGGGCCCTCCCGGGTGGGTGGTCCCCCCTCCCGGTGAAGATCTGGAACCCATTCGTCATTCCCGGTACATTACCGGTAATGCCCGAAAACCTTCCGGTAACCAAATGAAGTCATCCTATATATCAATCTTCGTTTCCGTACTATTCCGGAAACCCTCGTGACATCCATGATCTCATCCGGGACTCCAAACAACATTCGGTAACCAACCATATAACTCAAATACACATGAAACAACGCCAAACCTTAAGTGTGCAGACCCTGCGAGTTCGAGAACTATGTAGACATGACCCGAGTGACTCCTCGGTCAATATCCAATAGCGGGACCTGGATGCCCATATTGGATCCCACACATTCTACGAAGATATTATCGTTTGAACCTCAGTGGCAGGGATTCATATAATCCCGTATGTCATTCCCTTTGTCCTTCGGTATGTTACTTGCCCGAGATTCGATCGTCAGTATCCGCATACCTATTTCAATCTCGTTTACCGGCAAGTCTCTTTACTCGTTCCGTAATACAAGATCCCGCAACTTACACTAAGTTACATTGCTCGCAAGGCTTGTGTGTGATGTTGTATTACCGAGTGGGCCCCAAGATACCTCTCCGTCACACGGAGTGACAAATCCCAGTCTCGATCCATACTAACTCAACGAACACCTTCGGAGATACCTGTAGAGCATCTTTATAGTCACCCAGTTACGTTGCGACGTTTGATACACACAAAGCATTCCTCCGGTGTCAGTGAGTTATATGATCTCATGGTCATAGGAACAAATACTTGACACGCAGAAAACAGTAGCAACAAAATGACATGATCAACATGCTAGTCTATTAGTTTGGGTCTAGTCCATCACATGATTCTCCTAATGATGTGATCCCGTTATCAAGTGACAACACTTGCCTATGGTCAAGAAACCTTGACCATCTTTGATCAACGAGCTAGTCAACTAGAGGCTTACTAGGAACAGTGTTTTTTCTATGTATCCACACATGCACTGTGTTTCCAATCAATACAATTATAGCATGGATAATAAACGATTATCATGAACAAAGAAATATAATAATAACTAATTTATTATTTGCTCTAGGGCATATTTCCAACAGGATTAAGATTCTTTAGGGCTTGTTCGGTTAATCCCTTACAGGAGGGGATTGGAGAAGATTGGAGGGGATTTAGGTGAAATTTGACTTGTAGGGGATTTAAACCCTCTCAATCCCCTCCAAACCCCTTCAAATATAAAGGAACCGAACAAGGCCTTAGGCCTTGTTCGGTTCCTTCCCAATTGAAGGGGTTTGGAGGGGATCGAGAGGGATTAAATCCCCTGCAAGTCAAATTCCATCTCAATTTCCTTCAATCCCCTCCTTGCTGGGATTAACCGAACAAGCCCTTAGGTGAAAGCCTAGACCCGGCTGGGTCGGGCAACGACGTCGTCCATGCGGCGTTTCCTCTTTGGGGCGTTGCTTTGAAGATGATGATCTTCTCCGTGCCCCCCTTGGGCTGGACGTGCACGACATCACGGTTGGCAGGTGCCCAACCAGTGATGCGAGTGTTGGCGTTGCGACTTGTGTGGCGGCGACGCTGGTGATGTGTGGAGCTGGGTCGCGGCTTGTCCTTCTGATGTCGACGGTTCAGTTCGTCAATGGGTGCGTTTATGCTTTTTCTTACTATGACAGAGAAGACGAAACTGCATGTGGTGGGGCCCTTGCGGTAATGATGACTCCATGAGGGTGGTTTCTAGCGGGCGGTGTTCTCCGGAGGTTGCGTTGGACTATGTCGGTACGAGGCTTGCAACTTTCTCGTGCGAGGTGCATCAACAAAATCAGAGCTGCTTGTCCTCGACGTCTGCGGCCAATTGTTTGGTTATGGACAATGAGGTCCTCAGGTGTCGTTCGTTCGGAGGGTTCTAGATGGGTCGTCCGCGGCGAAGTCAGAGTCGCCTTCTCAGAGTGAGGTGATGACGATAACACTGTAGGCATCCTTGAGGGTGTCCTCCTCGGCGGTGTGTGTGGTCTTGCGGGTGCCAAATCAGCCGTTGTGTCCTTTTTTGTGGGCGTGTTGTAACAGTTTTTGCCCGGGTTTTCGTTAATTAACCGGGCAACTCTATTCTACCTTTTTTAATGAATAGGGCCCTAAGGGACCGTGTTTTAAAAAAAGGACTGGCCAAGCCCCGCTAATGTCACAGAATTAAGAAGCTTCTTAGGACTGAGTGGCTACTACAGAAGATTTATCCAGGGTTATGGCATAATTTGCAGGCCCTCTTTGACTGCCTAAAGAACGATGCATCTTCTTGGACAGGAGAACAAGAAAAAGCTTTTCTGGCACTAAAAAACAAGCTAACCAACACACCTGTCTCGGCCCTCCCTGATTTTACTAAGCCTTTCATTCTTGAGGCAGATGCTAGTGGCTATGGGTTGGGAGCTGTACTGATGCAGGAAGGAAGACCTATCTCATATTTCAGTAAAACGATAGGGCCCAAAGCAGCTGCCATGTCTACTTATGACAAGGAGGCACTGGATATCATTGAGGCTATCAAGAAATGGAGACATTATTGCTTAGCAACTACTTTGATCATAAGAACAGATCAAGAAAGCCTCAAATACATTTAGGAACAAAAGATAACTGGAGGAATTCAGCACAAGCTCTTACTTAAATTGCTGGGGTACAATTTCACAATAGAATATAAGAAAGGAAAAGAAAATAAGGCTGCTGATGCCTTATCAAGAGTGAAGCACATCGTTCCTATGCTGACTGTTACTGCTGCTACCCCAACTTGGGTCAAGGAAGTGATCAAAAGTTACAATCAGGACAACAAAATCAAAGAACTCATTGCTGAATGTACTGTGGACCAATCTGGCAATAACTCTTACACTTTTAAAAATGGCATTATCAGATTTCACAACAAAATTGTGATTGGAGCAGCCACTTCCCTCAGGCAAGAAATCTTGAGAACATTTCATAACTCTGAACTAGGAGGCCATTCTGGAGAAAGAGCCACTTATCAGAGAGTGAAGTTAGTGTTCCATTGGCATGGTTTGAAACAAGATGTTACTGAATTTGTTAGGACCTGTCCTGTCTGTCAGTTAAACAAGGCTGAGCCCCCCCATATCCTGGCCTTCTAGAGCCTTTACCTGTTCCAGATTTTGCTTGGGCACACATAAGCATGGACTTTGTGGAGGGTTTGCCCACCCGTGAGCATAAAAACTTAATACTGCTAGTGGTAGACAGGTTTACCTAATATGCTCACTTCATTGCCATGAAGCATCCTATAACTGTTCAAACTGTAGCAAGGGCCTTCTCTGATAATGTGTTCAAATTGCATGGCATGCCACTGGTGATAGTTACTGACAGAGACATAATCTTCACCAGTCATTTGTGGCAGCAGTTGTTCAAATCTCTGAAAATCAAGCTACACATGAGCACTAGCTATCATCCACAGACAGATGGTCAAACTGAGAGAGTTAATCAGTGTTTGGAGAACTATTTGAGGTGTATGTGTTTCCAACAACCAAGAAAATGGCATGGTTGGCTAGCTCTAGCACAGTGGTGGTACAATACCTGTTTTCACACCTCACTTCAAATGACCCAATTTCAGGCTTTATATGGTTTCCCTCCCCCAATGGTAGCTGAATCAGCACTCCCTGATGCTATGTGTGAAGATAATGACAGTATGTTGCAGAACAGGGACTTGGCACTGGAAGTCATCAAACAAAACTTGCTGAAAGCTCAAGCAAGGATGAAACACTATGAAGATAAGAAAAGAAAGGAAAGGGAACTTGCTGTTGGGGACATGGTCTATATTAAGTTGCAGCCTTACAGGTACACTTCTCTCAGCTTGCATATGCATTTGAAATTACACTCCAAATTCTACGGTCCTTTTAGGGTTCTACCGAAAATTGGAAATCATGCTTACAAGTTACTGTTGCCAGAAGGTTGTGGGCTGCATAGCACTTTCCATGTCAGCCAGCTTAAAAAGCACACTGGACCAACTGTGGTACCTTCTCCAAATTTATCACTCATTGGACCTGATGGCATTATCAAGATGGAACCAAAAGCAGTGCTGGAAAGAAAGTTAATTCCAAAACCTCAGGGTAACATCAACATTCCAGTGGTACGTTGGCTGATAAAATGGGTTAATATGCCAGTGGAGGCAGCTACTTGGGAAGATGCGGCCTTTATTCAGAAAGTTTTTCCTTCTTTTCAAGCTTGAGGACAAGCTAGAGCTCAATCGGGGGAAATTGTGAGGCCGTTCACCTTTGCTCCCCTGTTTCTGGGTGCCGGAAGTATTTGAAGCCGTAGATCTCGCATCCCATGGCTCACACTGCAGGATACCGGTTTGCCAACGATGCGCTATTGCAGGTCGTTGATCTCCAATCGGACGGCGTAGGATCGCTCAAGGGTCGCTGTTCATCGACCAGCACAGCCATGTGTTGAGTTTTGCTTTATTTCTCTTTTACCAGACTATAATGGCTATAAAGCTTCATTTCCTCCCTCAGTGCAGGTCATGTTGATTTGTATTGGGTATAAACCCTAGCCGCCGGTGGCGTGCTGAACCACTTTCCCTTTTATAAGCCAAGAAACCCTAGTTCCAAGTTCCAAATTCTTCTCCGAAATCTTGCGTTTCTTGCTTAATTCCTGTAATTTCAAGCCCAGGGCTTGACAGGGCGCTAATGTAAGCGCTAGAAATCGCATGAAAATCTGGCAGTCCCAACAAACTAAACAGCTCGGTAGCGCGCCTCTTCGTTGGACAGATCGGTGCTAGCATAGCTGGCCGTTGATTTTTTTAATGCGTGTAGTGCCCGTGCTTAGCGCCTCTGCATTGGAGCCATGGACTCTTACACAGACGTCAAACGTAATATTCTTTTTTTATTTTCCGCTAGCGCCTACACAAGAGTCCTTGCATTGTAGATGCCCTAAGTCTACCTCTTTCTCCTTCCCTTCTCTACTCAGCTCCTCCTCCTCTGACCTCAATTTCTAGGGTTAGATAAAGCTTGTGTCAGGTTTTCTCAACATTGGTATTTAGCTAGCTCGTATCTTTCCAAACAGCTTCAGGTGAGAGAATAAAATTAGGGCCTGAGTGGAATGGAGGGGATTCATCCCATAGTGTTTGGGTGACAAGCAGGGATCAGCCTAATCCCCTAGTGGATTAGTTCCACTAGGGGATTAGTTCCCCTACAACCAAACAAGGCCTAATGATGTGAAATATATAGCAGATCATATGCTGATGCAGCATTAATCAGAAAGTACTGCTTTACACAAAATGCAACTGTTAGAGAATTTACCAATGTGCTTTGTGTATGAAATTCAGAAGCAATACTAAAATGAAATTGTAACGTGAAAACCGAGGGTTTTGGAGGTATATGAAATTCAGAAGAACTACTAGAAAATATAAAAGTTCATATGAGACAGGGGTAACCGAACGCACCTATAAGATCGACCGGGATGGAATCCGGGCAGGACGAAACCACGGGGTTTGGCCGGGATTTGCCCGTGATCCCAGCGGGGTGGGGTCTAACTGAACGAAGCCTTACAGGTGAGAGGAGACTAGTGAAATATACTAACATAGGTGGAAAGTAATGAGTAAAAATAAGATTATTGACTATTAAATATATTTCTTGTACAAACTACTAAAAGGAAAAAACATAAACATAGCCACAAGAATGCAACTAAGAGATAATTATTAGAAGGTCGATCAGGGGATTAATTTGACCATAAGTACCAAGTGTCAAACTGAAATTATGATGTAATTTACATTATTCGGACCAATGCAAAATAGCAGAGAAAAAAAATCCATCAAACCTCATCTAGTCAATCAAGCCAACCTTTTCTCGTATTTTGGTTCAAATTTACATCTAAAATTCCCGAATGGTTCGCATTAATTACTAGTGCAGCCTAGTCTAATTACTAGTGTATCCTAGTTTAAGATAACAAGTGCGTATAAGAAAGACTACATTGAGCATCAAAACTCAAATCAGATGCGAGGTGGGAAAACTCTGCTGCAGCTAATGCAATAAAATAATGAATACTTTGAGGTAGGAAACGGACGAATCATATTGTGAGTCTCTGAGGTGCAAGTCATGCTTTTTCGAATTGACTCTTTGGTCTTCATATACAAATGACTGCAGCGATCTATCATCTCCCAATACTTTATTAAGAACTCAAACTTACCTTGAACTATGGAGGGTCATCAAATCAAAACCATCTATCAGCACATCATGTTTGTATTCCATATGAGACCGCAAGCAGTCAAGAACAGTCAGGACATTGTTAACTTGGTGGCTCTTTGGCCTGTTTTCTGCTGTGAAAGTATAAACCTTACTGCCAATTTCTATCCAGCTGCACCCAGTGTTCGTCTTCAGTCCTCCCTCCTTCATCATCATCCTCACTCTGGCCACATAACTCCAGCAATCAATGCTAGCGTATAGATTTGCTAGTTGTACATGAGTTGCAGCACAACCTGGCTCTAGCTTAAGACGGTGCTCTACAGCATGGATGCTAATCGGGATGTTTCCATGCATCCTACAAGCAGCCAGCAGAGAACCCCATATGACTGCATTTGGAGGTGTGGACATCGTATGGACCAAATCCCACGCTTCATCAAGAAATCCTGCCCGGCCGAGGAGGTCTACCATACACGAGTAGTGATCTAACTCTGGTTCTATTCCAAGTTTGATCATTGTGTTGAAGCAGCACCGACCTTCCTCTACAAGGCATGCATGCCGACATGATGACAGGATGCCAAGGAAGGAGATTACATGAGGCACTATCTGCTCCTCGTCCATTTCTTTTAGTAAGCTTAGACAACACTCAACAAGGCCATGCTGTGAATATCCAAAGATCATGGAGTTCCAAGAAACCAAGTCCTTGCACACAATGCTTTCAAATATTGATTGGGCCTCAATTATATTTCCGCACTTCGCATACATTGATATCAGTGCATTCGAGACATGCACACACACATCAAAACCCATTCTCAGTTCTAGACCGTGAACACTCTTGCCAAGTGCAAGAAGTGCGTGATTAGTGCACACACTGAAGATAGTGGCAAATGTGATGTCATTAGGCCTGCATACAGACTGCCTCATCAACTGAAATACCTGGAGGCATGGCTCAACCTGATTATCCTATGCATAACCAGAAATGAGTGTTGTCCACGACACAGTATTTTTGATTGGCATGTTCTGAAAAACCCGACAAGCATTCCCGAGCTGACCACATCTTGCATATAAGCTAATCAGAGAGGTACCAGAAAGGACTAACAATTCATAACCAATTTTCACCATTAGGAGCTGAGCACCTCCCCTAATGGATTGCTTAACAGCACAAAAGCTCATGGCAGATGCTAAAATAGATATATCCGCACTTATTCCTCTGCTATGCAACTCCACAAGTAGCACAAACTTGTTTCCCTTTGCGGGTTTATTCATGAAAGGAGAAGCAGAGATATCATGAGAATCGATGGTATCAGGTAAAATTTGCTCTGTGTTATTGCTTGAGCTAATGAACTGCACTTCTCCATTACACATACCATGGTTTCCTAACTGAACTCCCAATATGTCATGCATACAGTCATTGATAATGCGGTGATGAGAAGGACCTTCCTCTTTGCCATTATATGCATTCCCTGTCACGAGGTGCAAAACTCTCAATGCATCATGGATGCTACGCCCCCCTTGCTTTGTTGATCTCTCGGGTGGTAAGTGAGTGCCAAAATTCGCCAGCCACAGACGAATCGGTGACAATGATGGTAAATGGCTGCTGAAATGGTGCCAGAGTAGATGGATGTGCTTGTGCATGGCAGAAGTTGTCTATGGGCAAACCCAACGGCAAGCGCAGGAAGTCGTGCCAAGCCTCTGTTTGGAGAGGCCTAGAAGCATGAACAGCTAAACCCACACCTGGTGAAGGGAAACGGAGGTCTTGAGTTAGTTATGCTTATTATCATGAAGGAAGATTTACTAATCCACTGGAGTACTGGACTCAAAGGTTTATGCACATCATAAGCAGATTGTAGCTGCATTACTAACCCTGCAGCGTCTCCTCCAGCATGCTTGCACGCGAACATCAACTTAAGGAGATTCCGACTGCACGCCAAGCTTAGATGGCCAATAGCTTACCTGTCCCCACAGCAGCAGAGAAGGCACAGTTAGCAATACTACTGTGCAATACCATTTTGTATTGTCAGCTGGAGAATGCTTGTTATGGATTGTCGGTTTGCTTCTAAATACACCCATAATAAATACAGACCTCCAGCCGTTATTTTCATTCCGGACGGAAATAATGCAGCGGCCGGTAATATATACCTGCAGATTTAATCCGGATGTAGAAATTTACACCGAATCCAAGTGGGGCCTTAGGCCGCGCTTGGTTCGTCGTTTCTCCACCGCATTAAATAGAGGTGCATCAAATCAACCGGTGTAACTTACAAATCCATAGCTATTTTCAAACGGAAAGCAAAATGACGGATGTACGTCCGTATTTTTCTTACCAGTGTACTTCCTTCGTTCGGAATTACTTGTCACACAAATTGATAAAAAAGGATTTATCTAGAACTAAAATACATCTAGATAAATCCATCCTTATGGCAAGTATTTCCGGACGAAGGGAGTATTTAGTAGCAAAACCACAATCCAAACAGGACCTTAGTAGTAATACAATACGGAGATGCAAAAGTATACTAAATCAATGGTCTCTCTCATCTTCTATTTGGCAATTTCTCAACAATCGACAACAACAAGTGTCCTGCACAATCACGCATAACAAAATCTCTACTACGTGTGCTATTCAATTCCAGCACCAAAGCATGACTGGGCACACGCACACATGTGAAACCGTTGCCGGCTGCAGGCTGCCTGAAAACTCACCTGAACCGAGATGGACCAAAGCCTGCAACTCGGCAGCCGGGGACTGGGGTAACCGCCAGCGAGCGACTGCTTTGGAGCTGAGACCGTAGGAGCAGCGCCGGCGCGGGGCCGCGGGATGGGGCGAGGCGGGGACAGGCCAACAGCGCCAGCGGCGGCTCATGTGGTGGCTGCGTGTGCGGTTGGGTTCGGGGAGAAGGGAGCTCCTACCTGCCGCTCACTGCGGCACGCAGCCCTGCACCGCACACGGGGTGACCCGACTAGGCCCAGTTTCGTTTCATTTTTTCTGTTACTTTTATCTTTTCTGTTTATTTTATTTTTTTGGTTCGTTCTTTCTTTCCATTTTCCTTTTCTTTTTTTCTATTTGAAGAAAAACATTTTTCGAATTTGAATAAAAATTTCGAAAAATCATGAATTTTTTTGGGAGCGTGAACAATTTTTTAAATCACGAACATTTTTTAAATCTTGAGAACAAAATTTTGAAAAGGAGAACAATTTGTAAAAACCTTTAACAAATTTGAAAGCACGAAAAAAAACCTGAACAAATTTGAAAGCACGGACAAATTTGTAAAGCACAAACATTTTTTGCATGTTGAGAACAAATTTTGAAAGCAAGAACATTTAAAAAACAAATTTGGGAGCACAGATTTTTTCTAAATACGTGAACATTTCTTGAATTTTGAGAACAAAATTTTGAAACCGAGAACACTTTGGAAAAACCCCAAACAAATTTGAAAGAGCGAACAATTTTTTAAAAAATCAACAATTTTTGAATTACGAGAACAACTTTTGAAACTGTGAACAATTTTAAAAAACGTGAACGAATTTGAAAGCGCGAACAATTTTTTAAGTACAATTATTTTTGGAAAACATAAACAATTTCTTAGTTTATAAACAAATTTGAAAACAGGAGCATTTTACAAGAACATTTTTTTGTAAGAAAGAAATTTTTTAAAATTAGTGAACAATTTTTGAAACGGGAACATTTTCTGAACTTATGTACACCTTTTCAAACAGTAACATTTTTTAAACTTACATACATTTTTTGAAACGTCAAATATTTTTTAGAAAATGTAAAATATTTTTAAACGTCCTGAACATTTTAAAATAATGAATAATTTTAGAATTGGCGAACAAAATTTGAACAAGTTCCCAATTAGTGAACAAATTTTCAAAAAAGAGATACATTTTTCGTAAAGCAGTAATTTTTTATAGAAATGTGAAAAGAAGAACTTTTTTAGAAAAATTAAGAACAATTTATGAAAAAATAATCATTTTTTAAAAAAGCATGCAGTTTTTCTAATATGAGAATTATTTTTGAAACACGAACATTTTCCAAAAGATGAACACATTTTGGAAGCAAGAACATTTTTTGAAGCATGGACATTTAAAATGTTTTGAAGAAAATAAATTTTTCGAATTTGAATAAAAATTCCAAAAAAACATGGAAAAATTTGGGAGCGTGAACAAGATTTTAAAGCACGAACATTTTTTAAATCTGAAGAACAAAATTTTGAAAAGGAGAACAATTTAGAAAAACCTTTAACAAATTTGAAAGTGCGAACACTTTTTTTTAAGCACGAACATTTTTTGAATTTTGAGAACAAAATTTAAAACCGAGAATAGTTTTAGAAAAACATGAACAAATTTGGAAGCATGAACAATTTTTTAAAGAACGAACATTTTTCGAATCTTGAGAATTTTTTTTGAAAAGGAGAACAATTTGGAAAAAAAACCAAACAAATTTAAAAGTGCGGACAAGTATTTGCAGCACGGATATTTTTGTAATTTTGAGAACAAATTTTGAAACCAGAACAAGTTTTTAAAGCACGAACATTTTTTGAACCTCGAGGACAAATATTTGAAAAGGAGAACAATTTTGAAAAACCCCAAACAAATTTGAAAGCGCGAACAAATTTTTAAAGCACGAACATTTTCTGCATTGCGAGATTTTTTTTTGAAACAGAGAACATTTAGAAAAAAACAAATTTGGAAGCCCGGACAATATTTTTAAATACATGAACATTTCTTGAATCTTGAGAACAAAATTTTGAAAGGGAGAACAATTTGAAAAAACTCCAAACAAATTTGAAAGAGCGTATAATTTATAAAAAATGAACATTTTTTGAATTTTGAAAACATATTTTGAAACTGAGAACAATTTAAAAAAAATGTGAACGAATTTGGAAGCGCGGAATTTTTTTGAAGTACAATTTTTTTTTGGAAAACATAAACAATTTCTTAATCTATAGACAAATTTGAAAAGAGGAGCATTTTACAAACAAAGAACATTTTTTTGCAAGAAAGAACATTTTTTTAAATTTGTGAACAATTTTGGAAATGGGAATTTTTTTGAACTTATGTACACCTTTTAAAACAGGAACATTTTTTGAACTTACGTACATTTTTTGGAAACGTCAAATATTTTTTAGAAAATGAAGAATGTTTTTTAAACTTCCCGAACATTTTAAAATCATGAATAATTTTAGAATTGGCGAACAAAATTTGAACAAGTTTCCAATTAGTGAAAAAAAAATCAAGAAAGAGAAACATTTTTCGTAAAACAGGAACATTTTTTATAAAAATTGAAAATAATAACTTTTTAGAAAAATTGTGAACAATTTATGTAAAAACAAACATTTTTTGAAAAATCATGCAGTTTCTTGAATACGAGAACAATTTTTGAAACACGAACATTTTTCAAAAGATGAACACATTTTGAAAGCAGGAACATTTTTTGAAGTATGGACATTTAAATATAAATTGTGAATACGAGAACATTTTTTGAAGTTAATTTTTTTTATATAATTTGTCAAACAAAAAATAGGAAAATGAAAAAAAGGAACAAAAGTGAAGGAAAAAATTAAAAAGGAAACAATAATATTTTTTGAGAAAAAGAACATTTTTAAAAAATGGCGAAAATTTTGTGAAAATGTCGAGCATTTTTCTAAAATCCCGAACATTTTTTGAAGCTAGTAATGTTTTTGAAAAAGAGAAAATTCCTTATTTGACACTATCTTAAAATGTGGTTCCTTATTTGGGCCCGGGGAACTTTTTCTTCCCTACTTGACATTTGCGCTAAATTTCTTTCCCAATGTGACACCACCGTTCTCTCGGTTAGATCCTTCTGTCAAAGTAAAAAGAAAGACCAAAATACCCCTCTGTTAGTCAATCGCGACCCAACACGGCCCGCAACCCTCCTCCTCCCTCTCGTGTGTGGAGAAAAAGAGAATCCCCAATCCCACCCGAACCCTAGCTCGTAGCGGCGGCGGCAGCGGCGCGGTGCTGCCTCATAGCGACGGCGGCGCGGTGCTAGCTCGTAGCGGCAGCGGCGCAGTGCTGGCACGTAGCAACGGCGGCGGCGGCGGTGTCCTGCTGGCCCATGGCCCAAGGGGTGGCTGCGGGTGGCGGCTCCGGCACAACTACAGGTGCCGGAGCCAGCACGGCGGTGGACGGCGACCCAAGAACGGCGGAGGGCGGCCATGCTGTGGTTGTGGAGGACTCGTCGGTGAGCTCAGCTGCGGGCGCTGGCCATGGCGATGTTGCGGGCGCAGACCATGGCGATGCTGCGGGCGTGGATGTGGGCTTGGTCCATGGTGCAGCTGCAGACTTAGAAAGGTGAGTTTCTTCCACAAATTGCTTTCCAAATGCAGGATTAGAAGAGGAAGCAGGTTGCCTCATATCCCCTAGCAATGCTCATGCATGAGTTTTTTTTCTTACAGGATGGATCCAAATTCTAGTTATGTGCTGAAAATTAGATTGCTTGGCAACCCAAAAAAGCTATAAAAGATATCAAGTGTTTTTATTTTGAGAAGGTTGTTGATTCCGACTTGACAAATTATGAAGATTTGCTTGAATCAATAATAGTGGAGTATCAACCTTGTTATTTGGAAGTTGCGCATGTTCACTACTATGATGAAGTTCTGAAAACATTTTCAGAAATAAAATCAGACCAAGAGTTGATGCATGTGTTTGAGAAACACGCTAAGGCAAAGATGGTGCAGATGTTCATTGTATATTGGGATCCTTCTGAACCATATGAGCCTATCACTGAGTATTATAGTGATGTGCAGATCCAATCTAACAACAACGCAGAACAAGATGAGGATAGTTATCTTCGCAACCCAATACCGGAGAATGAACATGTTGGTATTGATGAAGAGAATATGTATTTGAAGGAAGAATCTACAGCTCTAGATGCGGTTCTTTTTTCCTGATAAATAAAAGGACCAAGAGTATGTTGCTCATGATGAGAGTGAGGATGAGAGTGAAGACGAGACTGAAGTAGAGGAGGACGAGGAGTTGCATGAGGTAAATCATGCCCCAAATATAGAGTACGATAAGGATGATCCTCCTATGACCGAAGGTTCCATATATCCCAATATGAATGAGTTTAAGTTGGCCCTTTCTCAACATGCAATCAAACGTGAATTTGAGTATAACACGGAGAAGAGTGCACCATGTAGGTTCACGGGCTATTGTAAAAGAAGAGATGAAGATAATTGTCCATGGAGGATACATGCTTCTACAACGGATGATTTGTGTACTGTAGTGGTAATTGTCTAACTTCTCTGAGAAGTTTTTTCATAATTGTTTGAGATTTTTTAGTTAACTAATTATATTCTTATTTTGTAGGTGAAAAAAACCTTGTGGTCATGATTGGTCTAGTGCAAGAAGGAAAAAGAAGGTGAAGAATGCAAGTAAGTATTGGATATGTGAGAAGGTGAAGGACCGACTCATTGAATATGAACCTCTAGGAGCAAAGGAATTGCAAAATAAGCTTAAAGAACACCATAAGGTCAAAATCAACTACAAGAGAGTATATATGGGTAAGTTGCTAGCCTAGAAGCAACTATATGGTGATTGGGATAGCAGCTTTGACAATTTGTATAGGTTTAAGGTACAAGTTGAAAGTTGTTGCCCCGGTAGCATAGTGCAGATTGATCATCACACAATAAATGGGAAAATCGGGTTTAGAAGAATTTTTGTTGCTCTAAAACCTTGCATAGATGGGTTCCTTAGTGGTTGCAGACCGTATTTGGCAATAGATAGCACATTCTTGACGGACGGGTTCAAGGGGCAGCTCGCTAGTGCTACCGCTGTTGATGGGCATAATTGGATGTATCCGGTTAGTTTTGGAGTCTTTGATTCTGAAAGTAATGAGAATTGGATCTGGTTCATGCAATTGCTAAGACAGACCATAGGATCACCAAATGGTTTAGCCATATGCACTGATGCCGGTCAGGCAGTAATGACAGGGGTGAAAGAAGTGTTCCCAGAGGCGGGACATAGGGAATGTATGTTTCACTTGGTGACCAACTTCAAGAAGAAGTTCCATGGGAAGGTGTTTGATGACCACCTTTGGGCTGCTGCTTACTCATGCAAATGCGTACGACCAAGCTCAAGGACTCACGGGAAGATAACACAACACAACACTAGACACAAAATAAAATAAACAAGCTTCATATTACAAGTGAGGGGCCTCGAGGGCTAGAATACAGAAGCTCGAGAAACACACGAGTCAGTGGAAGCAACAATATCTGAGTACATACATTAAACATGGGGTGCCTTAGAGAAGGCTAGCACAAAAGATACAATGATCGAACGAGGTGAGGCCTCCTGCCTGGGAACCCCCTAACTACTCCTGGTCTTCAACGGCCTCCACGTAGTAGTAGGCACCGTCGGGGTAGAAGGCTCCATCGGCGGGATACTCCATCTCCTGGGCTCCATCATCTGGTCGCAGCAACGGATCATGAGGAAAAGGGGGAGCAAAGCAACGGTGAGTACTCATCCAAAGTACTCGCAAGACTCTCAGAACTATGCTAAGTATGCATCAGTATCAAAGGGAGGGGTATTATGTGGATTGACTGCAACAATGCAAGAATAGAGAGAGAAGTCTAGTCCTATCGAGCATCTTCAGGGGTCTTGCAGCAACAGACGAGAGTAGAACAGGGGTAACACAAATGATAGTCATATTGTTGCAGCAATTAAAATATGAGGTCACGCCCAAAGATCCTTCCTCGACTCCCTGCAAGGAAGCAATCCCGAGGCAAACAATTCCAATTAAGTAACAGTTGTAGTTGTATATAAGATCAGGGCACAACTCCAAATCGTCATGTAACCATGGACACGACTATCCAAATAGTTTATTTCATCCCTGCAGGGGTGCACCACAGTTCCCAACACGCTTGATGACACTCTGGCCGGACATACTTTTCTGGGTCATGCCCGGCCTCGGAACATCAACACGTCGCAGCCCCGCCTAAGATCAACAGAGAGGCCAACCCGCCGGTCTAAATCCTAAGCACAAAGGGTTCTTGGGCCCACTTGCCCTCCGTGCTCCTGCACGATGCGCGGGCGGCCGCGGTCAGTCCTAGCACCACTTGTAACAAGTGCGATGCCTATCCAGACCACTCGGGCGCGCGCCGCTCCATTGCTGATGTCTGAAGAGATTCGGCTGATACCATGACGTCGAGTACCCATAAATTCTCCCACGTAGAAGGTTGGTGCGAAAAGGTCTCCCGACCAACTCAGATCAAACATCCAAATCCATTAGCATTTTAATTAACTCGAGGACATGTGGCAAGGACTAGGATGCCCAGCCATGCCTCGTCACATACACGCGGGAATCCACCCGCCAAACATTGTCCATCAATGTTTCCTAGTAACATGTGGTCGAATCATCAGAGGGATCTGAGGTATCACCCTCGATGGATGCCATATGATGTAACCGTCAAGATGGCTAGGGAGGAATCACCCTTGCTGGACCAGCTTGATGGGTTGTACGACAGATTCGTTGTCGGAGGTGGGGTACGAGGAATCACCCTCCGAGAACCACCGCCGGTCAACTTCACTACAATGCTAACATCGAGGTATGTAACGAGGTCTCACCATCGGTACTCGACAGTAGCCCTACATCGTCGTACAACTAAGGGGGATGTAAGTGCGATGCGAGGTCTTGTCTCGTCGATCATAAGATCGAGACTTGACGATAAAGCGGGGGAAATTGGTCTAAGGGTTCAGAGGGCATGATTCAACCACCTATACTAAGCACTTTAAAGTGTTGGTACTGAAACTAGCAGTTCATAAAAAACAGGCTATGCATCAGATATAGGAGCTATCTACAACAGTAGCAAAATACTAATGCAAGCATGAGGGAGAAAGACATGGGTGATATAGGGATGATCAAGGGGGTTTGCTTGCCTTGTTGCTCTGTGGCAAAGGGCTGGTCGCGAGGAGGGTAGATGTACTTGGTAGCAGCGTTAGTCTCGGGGTCTATCTGTAAGAAGAGGGGGAGAAACAATAAATAACAACAACTGGTGCGATCACGATGCATGACATGGCAAGATGCATGTTAGGCATGTGCTAACGCAGTAACATCCGTCATAGACGGGTCGGGAAAATATTAGATGATATTTCCCGAGTCTCTGGCTAATACCGGTTAGACGGAAAACGATGGAAAAGTTCCATGTTTCCTATGCTAGGGACGCGTGACAAACAAGCGTATAGTGTATCCGGGTTCGTCTCATTCTGCTGATGAACTTTCATGTATAAAATAATTTCATCCGGATTATGGATTATTTTCTACGGTTTTACAAAGATTAGACAATATTCTAAAATTATTTAACTCAGAAATAAAGAGGGTATACTTTTCTCAACTAGTGCTACTCAAGCCATAGTCTATGACAGTGGGGCCAGGTGGTCTAGTCAACATGCTTTGTCAGCAGTTGACAAGTCAAAGTTTAACTCGTCAACACGGTCAATGGACCCACGTGTCATAGACTACCCAGATTAATTAAGCTAATTAGTTAGATAACTAATTAATTAAGCAAGTTAATTAGAAATTAACTAATTAACTTATTAATTAATTAATATTACTAACTTAATTATATTATTATTATTTATAAAAAAACGTTTTAATAGGGTGGGTCCCCTTATCATTCACTACTAGACCAACTTAGCGTTAGTTCAATCCTAAGCTAAACTAAACAAGTGTCGGCTCATACACACATGGTGCATACATGCTCACCCACCCACAGGCTCACTTGCAGGCAGCAACGACACTAGTAGCGCTAGCAGCGGCAGCAGCACAAGCAGTAGTGCAGCAAGCGGCACCGGCAGCAGGGAGCAGCAGCAGCAGCACGCGAGCAGCGCCAACAGCACAAGCAGGGGCAGCAGCACAAGCAGCAGCACAGGAACAGCGGAGAGCAGTAGCAAGCATGCAGCAATAGTTCAGCGCCGGAGCAGCAGGAGGAGAGGGAGAGTGGCCGCAGCCCGGAGCTCACCGGCGTTGCCGGGGATCGGGGCGGCAAGGCTCGATGGAGCCGGTGGGTAGAGGCGAGGGAGGTCGGCGGTGAAGCGAGGCGGTCTGGTGAGGAGGCGGTGGCGGGGCACCACTACCGAAGGCGGCCGTCGGACGACGTGGGAATTGGCTTGCAGTGGGGGTGATGTCGAGGTGGAGCGCGAGGGACAACAGGGAACAGGGTGGGGGAGGGCCGGCCAAGGAGGGCCCGGCGGCGGGGCGCGGTGGCGCCGGGGTGGCTTCGATGAGGGATGAGGATGGCGAGGGGGGTCTGGCGCATTAGCGAGGGAGATCGAGGGTGCAGGGGCGATCTGGCGAACGAGGGGAGCGCTCGGTGGGGGTTGGGATCGAGCGAGAGGTTTCGGTGGTGGGAGTGGGAGGCCCACGTGGCAAGGTGTGACAGCCCGAGACCGGCTCCAGAAGATTCCCCTCTTTTCCGTTGCTACCGGGTGTCTATTTTATTTTTTCGCATCATCATCGCATCATGCGCATCATCGACATTGCATCGGCACTCCGTTGCCGCCAGTTTTCAAAACCTGCATCCGCTATTAGTTGTCGGTTCTCTCCGTTATTCGTCGTTGACCGTTTCGATACCGACCACACTCGCACGCGCCCGCGGCATCGTCAAAACCTGGTTTTTAAAAGTGTGTATAAAACTTTCTCTAATTGGGTTGAAACTTGGCGTGCGGTCTTATTTAGATGTAGGTAGGCCGCCTGCCAATTTCTTCCCAATCGAAGTTTGTTTGATACCCGAACCGTTAAACCTATAGCGACACTATAGCCGGTCCAATGTTGGACGTTTTCGTTGTTTTGAACTCTGTCGTGGGGTTGCCGGTTTTCCCTCTCATCTCCGCCTAGCCTCTCTGCATAGTGCCCCCGACCTGCGAGCAACCTAGTCCGAAAACCTTCCGAAACCTGAACCCGGCGGTCGTGACCACTGGATTCGGATCAACCCCGTTTTACCGCAAACCGTCATCGATTTGTCCAGTGAACTCCCTAACCTAATCATCTCAGCCACCCGCTCTAAATCGGAGGGTCCAGATGCCCCTAAAACCTAACCCACTAACTATATATAGATCACCCCTACCTAATTAGGGACAAACCCTAACTCCTAGGGATATTGTCCCGTAGCCGCCGCCACCCACCTCGTTTTCTCCGCCAAGCCAACCACAGCCAAATCCCCCCGCAACAAGCAGGAGTAGCAGCTCCCTCTGCACCTGTCGGAGCCCCAGCTTCACCTCGCTGCCGCCTCCACCAAGCAGCCACGTGCTCGCAAGCCGCTGCGTTCCTGAGCTCCTCCGGCAAGCGCCTGACGCCAGGCCCCTGTCCTCCTCTCTCTCTTTCTTATTCCCTTCTGCTATTCTTCCCTCTCTCTGAATTCTCTCTTCTCAAGTTTTATTTAGACATCTGCAATGCCATGGACGCACCCCTGCAGCCCTTGTTCGCCGGAGCTCCCCGTCACCCCGCTCCCGATCCGGCGATCTGCAGCCGGATCCTGAGTCCCTCAACCGGATCCGGTAGCCCTCGTCCCGATCTGCCCGTTCCCGAACGGACCTCGCACGCAGGGCCCCGTCCCCGTCGTGCCCTTCGCCATTGACCGCTAGCATGCCTTCGTACCTCCACGACAGGCCAATTTGGCCCGAGGTGAGCCTCCGCCCCGCATCGTCTCTTCTTCAGTTAAAGCCGCATCTAGACAAAACCCGCCTCCTAGTCCGGCCGGCAGCCGACTGATACGTCTCCAACGTATCTATAATTTTTGATGATTCCATGCTATTATCTTGTCAACTTCGGATGTTTTGTATGCACTTTATATCTTTTTTTGGGACTAACTTATTAACTCAGTGCCAAGTGCCAGTTCCTGTTTTTTCCGTGTTTTTGACCTTTTTCAGAGGAGAATTTTAAACGGAGTCCAAACAGGAAAAAATTTAAACGGAGTCCAAACGGAGTCCCATGTGAGGAAAATTGAAAAGAGGCCAAAGTTTCCCACATAAAAAAATAGAAAATAATATTGAAAAGAGGCCAAAGAGCCCAAAAAAAGAGAGAAAAAGAGAGAAGGGACAATGCTACTATCTTTTTCCACACTTGTGCTTCATAACAGCACCATGATCTTCATGATTGAGAATGTTGTTTTGACACTTTCATAAACTAGTGGGAATATTCATTATATAAACTTGGCTTGTATATTCCAATGATGGGCTTCCTCAAAATGGCCCTAGGTCTTCGTGGGCAAGCAAGTTGGATGCACACCCACTAGTTCTCCTTTCGAGCTTTCACATACTTATAGCTCTAAGTGCATCCGTTGCATGGTAATCCCTACTCATTGACATTGATATCTATTGACGGGCATCTCCATAGCCCATTGATACGCCGAGTCGATGTGACCATCTCCTCCTTTTTGCCTCACAACCTCCACCACACTCTATTCCACCTATAGTGCTATATCCATGGCTCACGCTCATGTATTGCGTGAGAGTTGAAAAAGGTTTGCGAAAGTAAGAGTGCGAAAACAATTACTTGGCCAATACCGGGGTTGTGCATGATTTAAATTCGTTGTGTGGGGATGATGGAGCATAGCCAGACTATATGATTTTGTAGGGATAACTTTCTTTGGCCTTGTTATTTCGAAAGTTCATGATTAGCTTGCTAGTTTGCTTGAAGTATTATTGTTTTCATGTCAAGAGCAAACTATTGTTTTGAATCTTACGGACCTGAACATCCATGTCACATGAAAGAAGTTGCAAAGGACAAATATGTTAGGTAGCATTCCACATCAAAAATTCAGTCTTTATCACTTCCCTACTCGAGGACGAGCATGAGTTAAGCTTGGGGATGCTTGATACGTCTCCAACGTATCTATAAATTTTTGATGGTTCCATGCTATTATCTTGTCAACTTTGGATGTTTTGTATGCATTTTATATCTTTTTTGGGACTAACTTATTAACTCAGTGCCAAGTGCCAGTTCATGTCCTTTCCGTGTTTTTGACCTTTTTCAGAGGAGACTTTTAAACGGAGTCCAAACAAAAAAAATCTTCAGAATGATTTTTTTCGGAACAGAAGATATGCAGGGAGCTTGGGAACCAAGGCAAAGCGTCCGGGGGAGGCCACAAGCCCCCTAGCCGTGGCCTAGGGGTGGGCGCCTAGCAGTCTTGTGGGCCCCCCGTGGCTCCTTTGCCCTACCTCTTCCGCCTATAAATTCCGTAAAAATCTGAAACCACGAGAGAGAGCCACGAAAATACTTTTCCGCCGCCGCAAGCTTCTGTCTCCGCAAGATCCCATCTGGGGCACGTTCTGGTGCCGTGCCGGAGGGGAGATTCGGAAGCGGAGGGATTCTTCATCAACACCATTGCCTCTCCGATGATGCGTGAGTAGTTCACCATAGACCTTAGGGTCCATAGCTAGTAGCTAGATGGCTTCTTCTCTCTCTTGGATCTTCAATACAAAGTTCTCCATGATCTTCATGGAGATCTATGCGATGTAATCTTCTTTTGCAGTGTGTTTGTCGAGATCCGATGAATTGTAGATTTATGATCAAATTATCTATGAATGTTATTTGAGTTTCCTCTGATCTCTTATATGCTTGATTTCGTATCCTTGTAATTCTCTTCGAGTTGTGGGTTTCGTTTGGCCAACTTGATCTATAATTCTTGCAATGGGAGAAGTGCTTGGTTTTGGGTTCATACCGTGCGGTGACCTCACCCAGTGACAGAAGGGGTAGCGAGGCACGCATCGTATTGTTGCCATCAAGGGTAAAAAGATGGGGTTTATATCTATTGCATGAATTTATCCCTCTACATCATGTCATCTCGCTTAAGGCGTTACTCCATTTGTCATAAACTTAATACACTAAATGCATGCTGGATAGCGGTCGCTGTGTGGAGTAATAGTAGTAGATGCAGACAGTATCGGTCTACTTGTCTCGGACGTGATGCCTATATGTATGATCATTGCCTTAGATATCGTCATGACTTTGTGCGGTTCTATCAATTGCTCGACAATAATTCGTTCACCCACCGTAATACTTGCTACCATGAGAGAAGCCTCTAGTGAACACTATGACCCTCGGGTCTACTTCACATCATATTTTCAGCTGTACACTTTCACTTTGTTGCACTTTCCGCCTTCGGATCTCACTTTGCAATCAATCGTGAAGGGATTGACAACCCCTTTATAGCGTTGGGTGCAAGTTTGTTGTTTTTGCGCACGTACTTCGGAGACTTGCCTTGATACTCCTACTGGATTGATACCTTGGTTCTCAAACTGAGGGACATACTTACTGCTACTGTGCTGCATCACCCTTTCCTCTTCAAGGGAAAAACCAACGCAAGCTCTATAGATAGTATGGGGGGTTACTAGCCATCGAAAAGTGAGAATACAGTAACCTAACACCAATATAAATAGAAATCAAGTTTGCTACAGTACCTAAAGAGGTGGTGGTTTGTTTTCTTATGCTAATGATATCACGAGTTTCTGTTTAAGTTTTGTGTTGTGAAGTTTTCAAGTTTTGGGTGATGTTCTCATGGACAATGGGATAAAGAGTGGAAAGAGCTCAAGCTTGGGGATTCCCAAGGCATCCCAAGCCAAATTCAAGGACACCAAAAAGCCTAAGCTTGGGGATGCCCCGGGAAGGCATCCCCTCTTTCATCTTCAATCCATCGGTAACATTACTTGGAGCTATATTTTTATTCACCACATGATATGTGTTTTGCTTGAAGCGTCGTATATCATAGGAGTCTTTTCTTTTTGTTGTGTCACAATCATCCTTGCTGCACACCTTTTTGAGAGAGAGACACACTCATCGTGAATTTGCTAGAATACTCTTTGAGCTTCGCTTATATCTTTTGAGTTAGGCAATTTAGCTCGCATGTGCTTCACTTATATCTTTTGAGCTAGATAACTTTGCGCTAGTGCTTCACTTAGATCTTTTTAGAGCACGACGGTGTCATATTTTGGAGAAATAAAAACTCTCGATCCTGACTTATATCTTTTTGAGAGTGCTCTCTGTGAGTAACTTGGTAGTTGGGTTGTGCTATGAAAGTAGTCCTAAATATGATAGGCATTCAAAGAGGATACAATAAAAACTTCCATATTCTTGTGCATTTATTAGTAAGAGAAGTTTGATTCCTCTCATTTAGTTTTGAGACATGTATTTGGTGATATTAGAGTTATGTTAGTAGGGTGTTGTGAATCTAGAAATACTTGTGTTGAAGTTAGTGATTCCCGTAGCATGCACGTATGGTGAACCGCTATGTTAGGAAGTCGGAGCATAATTGATTTATAGATTGTCATCCTTTGTGTTGTGGTCGGGATCGCGTGATGGTTTACACCTACCAACCCTTCCCCTAGGAGTATGCGTTTAGCACTTTGTTTTGATTACTAATAAAACTTTCGCAATAAGTATATGAGTTCTTCATGACTAATGTGAGCCCATGGTATAGATGCACTTTCACCTTCCACCATGGCTAGCCTCTCTAGTGCTGCGCAAATTTCGCCGGTACACAACCCACCATATACCTTCCTCAAAACAGCCACCATACCTACCTATTATGGCATTTTCATAGCCATTCCGAGATACATTGCCATGCAACTCCCACCGTTCTGTCTCATGACTTGTGCCGTCACTTTCATATTGCCATTGCATGATCGTAAGATAGCTAGCGAGGTGTTTCAACGTCATACGCCATGCTAGATCGTTGCACATCCCGGTACACTGCCGGAGGCATTTCCTATAGAGTCATCATTGCTCTAAGTGTTGAGTTGTGAGTAAATAAAAGTGTGATGATCATCAATATTAGAGCATTGTCCCATGTGAGGAAAATTGAAAAGAGGCCAAAGTTGCCCACATAAAAATAGAAAAAAATGAAAAGAGGCCAAAGAGCCCAAACAAAAAAATGAGAGAAAAAGAGAGAAGGGACAATGCTACTATCTTTTTCCACACTTGTGCTTCATAATAGCACCATGATCTTCATGATTGAGAGTCTCTTGTTTTGACACTTTCATATACTAGTGGGAATCTTCATTATATAAACTTGGCTTGTATATTCAAATGATGGGCTTCCTCAAAATGGCCCTAGGTCTTCGTGAGCAAGAAAGTTGGATGCACACCCACTAGTTCTCCTTTTGAGCTTTCACATACTTATAGCTCTAAGTGCATCAGTAGCATGGTAATCCCTACTCATTCACATTGATATCTATTGATGGGCATCTCCATAGCCCATTGATACGCCGAGTCGATGTGACCATCTCCTCCTTTTTGCCTCACAACCTCCACCACACTCTATTCCACCTATAGTGCTATATCCATGGCTCACGCTCATGTATTGCGTGAGAGTTGAAAAAGGTTTGAGAAAGTAAGAGTGTGAAAACAATTACTTGGCCAATACCGGGGTTGTGCATGATTTAAATTCGTTGTGTGGGGATGATGGAGCATAGCCAGACTATATGATTTTGTAGGGATAACTTCCTTTGGCCTTGTTATTTCAAAATTTCATGATTACCTTGCTAGTTTGCTTGAAGTATTATTGTTTTCATGTCAATAGCAAACTATTGTTTTGAATCTTACGGATCTGAACATTCATGTCACATGGAAGAAGTTGCAAAGGACAAATATGTTAGGTAGCATTCCACATCAAAAATTCAGTCTTTATCACTTCCCTACTCGAGGACGAGCAGGAGTTAAGCTTGGGGATGCTTGATACGTCTCCAACGTATCTATAATTTTTGATGCTGCCGTGCTATTATCTTGTCAACTTTGGATGTTTTGTATGCATTTTATATCTTTTTTTGGGACTAACTTATTAACTAAGTGGCAAGTGCGAGTTCCTGTTTTTCCGTGTTTTTGACCTTTTTCAGAGGATAATTTTAAACGGTGTCCAAACGAAAAAAAATCTTCAGAATGATTTTTTCCGGAACAGAAGATACGCAGAGAGCTTGGGAACCAAGGCAAAGGGTCTCGGTGGAGGCCACAAGCCCCCAAGCTACGGCCTGGGGGGGGGGTATGGCGCCTAACAGGCTTGTGGGCCCCTCGTGGCTCCTTTGCCCTACCTCTTCCGCCTATAAATTCCCTAAAAATCTAAAACCACGAGAGAGAGCCACGAAAATACTTTTTCGCCGCCGCAAGCTTCGGTCTCCGCAAGATCCCATCTGGGGCACGTTCTGGTGCCCTGTCGAAGGGGAGATTCGGACACGGAGGGCTTCTTCATCAACACCATTTCCTCTCCGATGATGCATGAGTAGTTCACCATAGACCTTCGGATCCATAGCTAGTAGCTAGATGGCTTCTTCCCTCTCTTGGATCTTCAATACAAAGTTCTCCATGATCTTCATGGAGATCTATGCGATGTAATCTTCTTTTGCGGTGTGTTTGTCGAGATCCGATGAATTGTGGATTTATGATCAGGTTATCTATGAATGTTATTTAAGTTTCCTCTGATCTCTTATATGCATGATTTCATATCCTTGTTTCTTCGAGTTGTGGGTTTCGTTTGGCCAACTAGATCTATAATTATTGCAATGGGAGAAGTGCTTGGTTTTGGGTTCATACCGTGTGGTGACCTCATCCAGTGATAGAAGGGGTAACGAGGCACGCGTCGTGTTATTGCCATCAAGGGTAAAAATATGGGGTTTATATCTATTGCATGAATTTATCCCTCTACATCATGTCATCTTTCTTAAGGCGTTACTCTGTTTGTCATGAACGTAATACACTAGATGCATGCTGGATAGCGGTCGATGTGTGGAGTAATAGTAGTAGATGCAGACAATATCGGTCTACTTGTCTCGAACGTGATGCCTATATGTATGATCATTGCCTTATATATCGTCACGACTTTGCGCGGTTCTATAAATTGCTCGACAGTAATTCGTTCACCCACCGTAATATTTGCTATCATGAGAGAAGCCTCTAGTGAACACTATGGCCCCCGGGTCTACTTCACATCATATTTTCAGCTCTACACTTTCACTTTGTTGCACTTTCCGCCTTCGGATCTCACTTTGCAATCAATCGTGAAGGGATTGACAACCCCTTTATAGCGTTGGGTGGAAGTTTGTTGTTTTTGCGCACGTACTTCGGAGACTTTCCTTGATACTCCTACTGGATTGATACCTTGGTTCTCAAACTGAGGGAAATACTTACTGCTACTGTGCTGCATCACCCTTTCCTCTTCAAGGGAAAAACCAATGCAAGCTCAAAAGGTGGAAGGCTCGGCCTTCTAGCCTGGTGTTTTGTTCCACCTTTGCCCCCTTAGTTTCAGCTACCTGTGTTATGTTCCATAAATGAGCGCTCCTAACATGCTTGGGGTTGTTATTGGGATCCCCTAGATTCTCGCTTTAGGATAAAGCTCGTCTGGCAAGGCCCAACATTGGTACTATATTTGCCCAACATAATAATACAGTTAATACTGAAAAACATAGGGCGTCATGAACCTAAGGAGTAATTCAACATAATACACAGAGGGACAGTGCTGATGTTGCTGGTCCAAAACAGAGCTGTTTGCGGGGCCAACCTGGGGCAACTCGGGTGATGTCTATTAGGCCAGCGTACGCTGTGTTTATCCGTCGTGTCCTGAGAACGAGATACGCGGCTCCTATCGGGATCGTCGACACGCAGGGCGGCCTTGCTGGACTTATTTTACCTTTCTCGAGTGTCTTGTGCGAGGGATTCCGAGGATGCTTTGGGTTATCTCGAGGTTGAGGTTTTCCATTAGGAACCCGAGGAGATCACGGGTTTCCGTAATCGAGATCATTCCGTCGCAGCGTGTGGTAGTTTGTGATGGATTAGTTCGAGCACCCGTGCAGGGTTAAATCTTTCGGAAAGTTGTGTTGGAATTATGCCCTAGAGGCAATAATAAATATAGTTATTATTATAATTCCTGTATCAAGATAATCGTTTATTATCCATGCTATAATTGTATTGAATGAAGACTCATTTACATGTGTGGATACATAGACAAAACACTATCCCTAGCAAGCCTCTAGTTGGCTAGCCAGTTGATCAAAGATAGTCAGTGTCTTCTGATTATGAACAAGGTGTTGTTGATTGATAATTGGATCACGTCATTAGGAGAATCACGTGATGGACTAGACCCAAACTAATAGACGTAGCATGTTGATCGTGTCATTTTGTTGCTACTGTTTTTCTGCGTGTCAAGTATTTGTTCCTATGACCATGAGATCATATAACTCACTAACACCGGAGGAATACTTTGTGTGTATCAAACGTCGCAACGTAACTGGGTGACTATAAAGATGCTCTACAGGTATCTTCGAAGGTGTTCGTTGAGTTAGTATGGATCAAGACTGGGATTTGTCACTCCGTGTGACGGAGAGGTATATCGGGGCCCACTCGGTAATACAACATCCCACACAAGCCTTGCAAGCAATGTAACTTAGTGTAAGTTGCGGGATCTTGTATTACAGAACGAGTAAAGAGACTTGGCGGTAAACGAGATTGAAATAGGTATGCGGATACTGACGATCGAATCTCGGGCAAGTAACATACCGAAGGACAAAGGGAATGACATATGGGATTATATGAATCCTTGGCACTGAGGTTCAAACGATAAGATCTTCGTAGAATATGTAGGATCCAATATGGGCATCCAGGTCCCGCTATTGGATATTGACCGAGGAGTCTCTCGGGTCATGTCTACATAGTTCTCGAACCCGCAGGGTCTGCACACTTAAGGTTCGACGTTGTTTTATGCGTATTTGAGTTATATGGTTGGTTACCGAATGTTGTTCGGAGTCCCGGATGAGATCACGGACGTCACGAGGGTTTCCGGAATGGCCCGAAAACGAAGATTGATATATAGGATGACCTCATTTGATTACCGGAAGGTTTTCGGAGTTACCGGGAATGTACCGGGAATGACGAATGGGTTCCGGGAGTTCACCCGGGAGGGCAACCCACCCCGGGGAAGCCCATAGGCCTTGGGGGTGGCACACCAGCCCTTAGTGGGCTGGTGGGACAGCCCAAGAAGGCCCTATGCGCCATAGGAAGAAAATCAAAGAGAAAAGAAAAAAAAAGGAGGAGGTGGAAAAGGAAAGAAGGACTCCACCCACCAAACCAAGTAGGACTCGGTTTGGGGGGGGGAGACCTTCCCCCCTTGGCTCGGCCGACCCCCTTGGGGCTCCTTGAGCCCCAATGCAAGGCTCCCCCTCTCCCACCTATATATACGGAGGTTTTAGGGCTGATTTGAGATGACTTTTCCACGGCAGCCCGACCACATACCTCCACGGTTTTTTCCTCTAGATCGCGTTTCTGCGGAGCTCGGGCGGAGCCCTAATGAGACAAGATCATCACCAACCTCCGGAGCGCCGTCACGCTGCCGGAGAACTCTTCTACCTCTCCGTCTCTCTTGCTGGATCAAGAAGGCCGAGATCATCGTCGAGCTGTACGTGTGCTGAACGCGGAGGTGCCGTCCGTTCGGCACTAGATCGTGGGACTGATCGCGGGACGGTTCGCGGGGCGGATCGAGGGACGTGAGGACGTTCCACTACATCAACTGCGTTCACTAACGCTTTTGCTGTACGGTATACAAGGGTACGTAGATCACTCATCCCCTCTCGTAGATGGACATCACCATGATAGGTCTTCGTGCGCGTAGGAAATTTTTTGTTTCCCATGCGACGTTCCCCAACAGTGGCATCATGAGCTAGGTTCATGCGTAGATGTCTTCTCGAGTAGAACACAAAAGTTTTTGTGGGCGGTGATGTGCGTTTTGCTGCCCTCCTTAGTCTTTTCTTGATTCTGCGGTATTGTTGGATTGAAGCGGCTTGGACCGACATTACTCGTACGCTTACGAGAGACTGGTTTCATCGCTACGAGTAACCCCGTTGCTCAAAGATGACTGGCAAGTGTCAGTTTCTCCAACTTTAGTTGAATCGGATTTGACCGAGGAGGTACTTGGATGAGGTTAAATAGCAACTCATATATCTCCGTTGTGGTGTTTGCGTAAGTAAGATGCGATCCTACTAGATACCCATGGTCACCACGTAAAACATGCAACAACAAAATTAGAGGACGTCTAACTTGTTTTTGCAGGGTATGCTTGTGATGTGATATGGCCAACGATGTGATGTGATATATTGGATGTATGAGATGATCATGTTGTAATAGATAATATCGAGTTGCACGTCGATGGTACGGCAACCGGCAGGAGCTATAGGGTTGTCTTTATACTAACGTTTGTGCTTGCAGATGCGTTTACTATTTTGCTAGGATGTAGCTTTAGTAGTAATAGCATGAGTAGCATGACAACCCCGATGGCGACACGTTGATGGAGATCATGGTGTGGCGCCGGTGACAAGAAGATCGTGCCGGTGCTTTGGTGATGGAGATCAAGGAGCACGTGATGATGGCCATATCATGTCACTTATGAATTGCATGTGATGTTAATCCTTTTATGCACCTTATTTTGCTTAGAACGACGATAGCATTATGAGGTGATCTCTCACTAAAATTTCAAGACGAAATTGTGTTCTCCCCGACTGTGCACCGTTGCTACAGTTCGTCGTTTCGAGACACCACATGATGATCGGGTGTGATAGACTCAACGTTCACATACAACGGGTGCAAAACAGTTGCGCACGCGGAACACTCGGGTTAAGCTTGACGAGCCTAGCATGTGCAGACATGGCCTCGGAACACATGAGACCGAAAGGTCGATCATGAATCATATAGATGATATGATTAGCATAGGGATGCTTACCACTGAAACTATGCTCAACTCACATGATGATCGGACTTGAGCTAGTGTAAGTGGATCATGAACCACTCAAATGACTAGAGAGATGTACTTTTTGAGTGGGAGTTTAGCGAATAATTTGATTAAGTTAAACTCTAATTATCTTGAACATAGTCTAAGTCCACTTTGAATATATTTGTGTTGTAGATCATGGCTCACGCGACAGTCACCCTGAATTTTAATACGTTCCTAGAGAAAGCTAAGTTGAAAGATGATGGAAGCAACTTTGTAGACTGGGCTCGTAATCTTAAGCTAATCTTACAAGCTGGGAAGAAGGATTATGTCCTTAATGCTGTGCTAGGAGATGAACCACCCGCTACGGCTGATCAGGATGTTAAGAACGCTTGGTTAGCACGTAAGGAGGACTACTCAGTAGTTCAATGTGCAGTCTTGTATGGCTTAGAAACGGGACTTCAACGTCGCTTTGAGCGTCATGGAGCATTTGAGATGTTCCAGGAGTTGAAGTTCATCTTTCAGAAGAACGCCCGGATCGAGAGGTATGAGACCTCCGATAAATTCTATGCTTGCAAGATGGAGGAGAACTCGTCTGTCAGTGAACATGTGCTCAAAATGTCTGGGTACTCAAACCGTCTAGCTGAGCTGGGGATTGAACTCCCGCAAGAGGCTATCACTGACAGAATCCTTCAATCACTGCCGCCAAGCTATAAAGGCTTTGTGTTGAACTACAACATGCAAGGGATGAACAAGTCTCCTGGCGAGTTGTTTGTGATGCTGAAAGTCGCAGAGTCTGAACTCCGTAAAGAGCATCAAGTGTTGATGGTGAATAAGACCACTAGTTTCAAGAGAAACGGCAAAGGCAAGAAGGGTAATTCAAAGAAGAGCGGCAAGCCTGTTGCCAATCCGACGAAGAAACCCAAAGCTGGACCTAAGCCTGAAACAGAGTGTTACTATTGCAAGGGTATGGGTCACTGGAAGCGCAATTGCCCCAAGTATCTGGCAGATAAGAAGGCGGCCAAAGAAAAATCAGGTATATTTGATATACATGTTATTGATGTGTACTTAACCGGCTCTCATAGTAGTGCCTGGGTATTCGATACCGGTTCTGTTGCTCATATTTGCAACTCGAAACAGGAACTGCGGAATAGACGAAGGCTGGCGAAAGATGAAGTGACGATGCACGTAGGAAATGGTTCCAAGGTTGATGCAATCGCCGTCGGCACAGTTTCACTTCAGTTACCATCAGGATTAGTTATGAACTTGAATCATTGTTATTTAGTGCCTGCGTTGAGCATGAACATTATATCTGGATCTTGTTTATTGCGAGACGGTTACTCTTTTAAGTCAGAGAATAATGGTTGTTCTATTTCTATGAGTAACATCTTTTATGGTCATGCACCCAATGTGAGAGGATTGTTCATATTGAATCTTGATAGCGATACACACATACATAACATTGAGACCAAAAGAGTTAGAGTTAACAATGACAGCGCCATATTTTTGTGGCACTGCCGCTTAGGTCATATTGGTGTAAAGCGCATGAAGAAACTCCATGCCGATGGACTTTTGGAGTCACTTGACTTTGATTCACTTGACACGTGCGAACCATGCCTCATAGGCAAGATGACTAAAACTCCGTTCTCTGGAACAATGGAGCGTGCAAGTGACTTGTTGGAAATCATACATACCGATGTGTGTGGTCCGATGAGCGTAGAGGCACGCGGCGGATATCGTTATTTTCTCACCTTCACTGACGATTTGAGTAGATATGGTTATGTCTACTTAATGAAGCACAAGTCTGAAACATTTGAAAAGTTCAAGCAATTTCAGAGTGAAGTTGAAAATCATCGTAACAAGAAGATCAAATTCCTACGGTCTGATCGTGGGGGTGAATATCTGAGTTTCGAGTTTGGTGCTCACTTAAGACAATGTGGAATTGTTTCACAGTTGACACCGCCTGGAACACCACAACGTAATGGTGTGTCCGAACGTCGTAATCGTACTTTATTAGAGATGGTGCGATCTATGATGTCTCTTACCGATTTGCCGTTATCGTTTTGGGGTTATGCATTAGAAACAACTGCATTCACTTTAAATAGGGCACCATCAAAATCTGTTGAGACGACACCATACGAACTGTGGTATAGCAAAAGGCCAAAGTTGTCGTTTCTTAAAGTTTGGTGATGTGATGCTTATGTCAAAAAGCTTCAGCCTGAAAAGCTGGAACCCAAAGTGGAAAAGTGCGTCTTCATAGGTTACCCAAAAGAGACAGTTGGGTACACCTTCTATCTCAAATCCGAGGGCAAAGTGTTTGTTGCTAAAAACGGAGCTTTTCTCGAGAAGGAGTTTCTCTCGAGGGAATTGAGTGGGAGGAAGATAGAACTTGACGAGGTTGTCGAACCTCTCATCCCTCTGGATGGTGGCGCAGGGCAAGGGGAAACCTCTGTCAGTGCGACACCGGTTGAGGAGGAAGTTAATGATAATGATCATGAAACTCCGGTTCAAGTTTCTGTCGAACCACGCAGGTCGACGAGACCACGTGATGCTCTAGAGTGGTATGGTAATCCCGTGTTATCAGTCATGTTGTTGGACAACAATGAACCCGCAAATTATGAAGAAGCAATGGTGGGCCCAGATTCCAACAAATGGCTAGAAGCCATGAAGTCCGAGATAGGATCCATGTATGAGAACAAAGT
Source organism: Hordeum vulgare subsp. vulgare (assembly GCF_904849725.1). NCBI lineage: Eukaryota > Viridiplantae > Streptophyta > Magnoliopsida > Poales > Poaceae > Hordeum > Hordeum vulgare. The sequence goes on along the minus strand of NC_058520.1, from coordinate 201,116,787 downwards.
CTGGACTTTGGAGGTACTGCCCGAGGGCCGCAAGGCTATTCAGAACAAATGGACCTTTAAAAGGAAGATGGACGCTGACGGCAATGTGACCGTTTATAAAGCTCGACTTGTGGCAAAGGGTTTTTCACAAGTTCAAGGAGTTGACTACGATGAGACATTCTCACCCGTAGCGATGCTTAAGTCCGTCAGAATCATGTTAGCAATAGCTGCATTTTTCGATTATGAAATCTGGCAGATGGATGTCAAAACGGCGTTCCTTAACGGTTTCCTTAAGGAAGAATTGTATATGATGCAACCCGAAGGTTTTGTCAATCCTAAGAATGCTAACAAGGTGTGCAAGCTCCAGCGATCCATTTATGGACTGGTGCAAGCATCTCGGAGTTGGAACAAACGCTTTGATGAGGTGATCAAAGCTTTTGGGTTTATACAAGTGGTTGGAGAATCTTGTATTTACAAGAAAGTGAGTGGGAGCTCTGTGGCGTTTCTAATATTATATGTGGATGACATATTGCTGATTGGAAACAACGTAGAGTTTTTGGAGAGCATAAAGGATTACTTGAATAAAAGTTTCTCTATGAAGGACCTAGGAGAAGCTTCTTACATTCTAGGCATTAAGATCTATAGGGATAGATCAAAACGCCTGATAGGAATTTCACAAAGCACATACCTTGATAAAGTTTTGAAGAGGTTCAAAATGGAACAATCCAAGAAATGGTTCTTGCCAGTTTTACAAGGTACGAGATTGAGTAAGACTCAGTGCCCAGCAACTGATGAGGATAGAGAGCATATGCGCACCGTCCCCTATGCTTCAGCCATAGGTTCTATCATGTATGCAATGCTGTGCACTAGACCGGACGTTAGCCTGGCCATAAGTATGGCAGGTAGGTTCCAGAGTAATCCAGGAGTGGATCACTGGACGGCGGTCAAGAATATCCTGAAGTACCTGAAAAGGACTAAGGAGATGTTTCTCGTGTATGGAGGTGACGAAGAGCTCGCTGTAAAAGGTTACGTCGATGCAAGCTTTGACACAGATCCAGATGACTCTAAGTCGCAAACCGGATACGTATTTATTCTTAATGGGGGTGCGGTAAGCTGGTGCAGTTCCAAGCAAAGCGTCGTAGCAAATTCTACATGTGAAGCGGAGTACATGGCTGCCTCGGAGGCGGCTAAGGAGGGTGTCTGGATGAAGCAATTCATGATGGATCTTGGAGTGGTGCCAAGCGCACTGAATCCAATAACCTTGTTCTGTGACAACACAGGTGCCATTGCCTTAGCAAAGGAACCACAGTTTCACAAGAAGTCCAGACACATCAAACGACGCTTCAACCTCATCCGCGATTACGTTGAAGGGGAGGACGTAAATATATGCAAAGTGCACATGGTTCTGAATGTAGCAGACCCGCTGACTAAACCTCTTCCACGGGCAAAGCATGATCAACACCAGAACTGTATGGGTGTTAGATTTATTACAATGTAATTCGCATGATGATGTGAGGGCTAGATTATTGACTCTAGTGCAAGTGGGAGACTGTTGGAATTATGCCCTAGAGGCAATAATAAATATAGTTATTATTATAATTCCTGTATCAAGATAATCGTTTATTATCCATGCTATAATTGTATTGAATGAAGACTCATTTACATGTGTGGATACATAGACAAAACACTATCCCTAGCAAGCCTCTAGTTGGCTAGCCAGTTGATCAAAGATAGTCAGTGTCTTCTGATTATGAACAAGGTGTTGTTGATTGATAATTGGATCACGTCATTAGGAGAATCACGTGATGGACTAGACCCAAAATAATAGACGTAGCATGTTGATCGTGTCATTCTGTTGCTACTGTTTTTCTGCGTGTCAAGTATTTGTTCCTATGACCATGAGATCATATAACTCACTAACACCGGAGGAATACTTTGTGTGTATCAAACGTCGCAACGTAACTGGGTGACTATAAAGATGCTCTACAGGTATCTCCGAAGGTGTTCGTTGAGTTAGTATGGATCAAGACTGGGATTTGTCACTCCGTGTGACGGAGAGGTATCTCGGGGCCCACTCGGTAATACAGCATCACACACAAGACTTGCAAGCAATGTAACTTAGTGTAAGTTGCGGGATCTTGTATTACGGAACGAGTAAAGAGACTTGCCGGTAAACGAAATTCAAATAGGTATGCGGATACTGACGATCGAATCTCGGGCAAGTAACATACCGAAGGACAAAGGGAATGACATACGGGATTATATGAATCCTTGGCACTGAGGTTCAAAAGATAAGATCTTCGTAGAATATGTAGGATCCAATATGGGCATCCAGGTCCCGCTATTGGATATTGACCGAGGAGTCTCTCGGGTCATGTCTACATAGTTCTCGAACCCGCAGGGTCTGCACACTTAAGGTTCGACGTTGTTTTATGCGTATTTGAGTTATATGGTTGGTTACCGAATGTTGTTCGGAGTCCCGGATGAGATCACGGACATCACGAGGGTTTCCGAAATGGTCCGGAAACGAAGATTGATATATAGGATGACCTCATTTGATTACCGGAAGGTTTTCGGAGTTACCGGGAATGTACCGGGAATGACGAATGGGTTCCGGGAGTTCACCGGGGAGGGAAACCCACCCCGGGGAAGCCCATAGGCCTTGGGGGTGGCACACCAGCCCTTAGTGGGCTGCTGGGACAGCCCAAGAAGGCCCTATGAGCCATAGGAAGAAAATCAAAGAGAAAAGAAAAAAAAGGAGGAGGTGGGAAAGGAAAGAAGGACTCCACCCACCAAACCAAGTAGGACTCGGTTTGGGGGGGGGAGACCTTCCCCCCTTGGCTCGGCCGACCCCCTTGGGGCTCCTTGAGCCCCAAGGCAAGGCTCCCCCTCTCCCACCTATATATATACGGAGGTTTTAGGGCTGATTTGAGACGACTTTTCCACGGCAGCCCGACCACATACCTCCACGGTTTTTCCTCTAGATCGCGTTTCTGCGGAGCTCGGGCGGAGCCCTGCTGAGACAAGATCATCACCAACCTCTGGAGCGCCGTCATGCTGCCGGAGAACTCTTCTACCTCTCTGTCTCTCTTGCTGGATGAAGAAGGCCGAGATCATCGTCGAGCTGTACGTGTGCTGAACGCGGAGGTGACGTCCGTTCGGCACTAGATCATGGGACTGATCGCGGGACGGTTCACGGGGCGGATCGAGGGACGTGAGGACGTTCCACTACATCAACCGCGTTCACTAACGCTTCTCCTGTACGGTCTACAAGGGTACGTAGATCACTCATCCCCTCTCGTAGATGGACATCACCATGATAGGTCTTCGTGCGCGTAGGAAATTTTTTGTTTCCCATGCGACGTTCCCCAACAAGTTGTGCCCGCGGTTATGTGGCAACGTGGAAACTTTGTTTAACATCCGGTTCTAGATAACTTGAAGTTAACTTAACTAAAACTTGCCAACTGTGTGTGTAACCGTGACTGTCTCTTTCGTGAGCTCCTTCTTCGACTGAGGACACGGTGGGGTTATGTTTGACGTAAGTAGGTGTTCAGGATCATTGATTTGATCATCAGTAGTTCACGTCCGTTATGCGTAGATCATTCCCCCTCTTATTCTTGTACTCGTAAGTTAGCCACCTCATATAATGCTTAGTCGCTTGCTGCAGCCTCACCACTTAACCATACCTCACCCATTAAGCTTTGCTAGTCTTGATACCTTTGGAAATGAGATCGGTGAGTCCTCTGTGGCTCACAGATTACTACAACACCAGTTGCAGGTACATGTAAAGCAATTCTTCGATGTGAGCGCGATGATTGTTCTATGTGGAGTTTCTTCTTCTTCTTCATCGATCTAGGATGGGTTCCACGCCGGTAGCCTGGGATAGCAAGGATGGACGTCGTTCTTTTATCGTTTGTTTTCGTCTGTAGTCAGACCCTGCTCTTCTTCGTGATATTTATGTATTGTACTGATGTGACTCTGATGTAGCTTGTGGCGAGTTTAAGCCAATTCCATATACTCTTCTCTTTAGTACATGTACTTGTAACGATATCCATTCTTGTGAAACAACAAGATGCGCTCCTATCCCTGTCAAGGCCCTTGCGCCAAAATAAGGATAGGGTTGCATCTTGGGCATTACAAGTTGGTATCAGAGCTGTACCGACCTAGGAGCCCCCTTGATTGATCGAACTTGGCCGAGTTGAGTCTAGTGAAAAACTACTTTGAGTCTAGTTATATATCGGAGAGTAGGATTCTTTTTTCTCCTCTTCTATGCTCTGGTGAGGAATCTTGACGTAATAATTTTAATTCTACTCCTCTTCTCACTCAAAAAAAATTTAGGATCACGCGGATATTTTTGGAATCTATATGATGCCGATGTGACGGAGTTGTGTCTTAGTGCCTCCTGTCTGACTTGATTTCTTCCGGGGAGTTGAGCTCCAGGGGACTCTTGAGCACGTCGTTATCATTCAGATTTCATAGTATCTCAGGACGAAGGATGTTCGAAATTGCTTCAATACTAGTAGTGGCGAGAGGAGTCCGGCTTCCCCTGTACTGGTGCAGATAGATCTGAATGTATCGCCATACTTAGTATCGTTGTGGTTATGAGTGTCTGAGATAGATGAGGTTCCGAGATTCTGGTTATGTGTTGATGGATGTGAAACACTGGACGGGTTAGTATAGGAGTTGAGTGAAATTTCTCCTTGTATCCGTGAACCAGATTGCATGACCAGAAATTTCGGGAGTTCTTAGGTGGGAATTGAAGTAGATACTTATAGGACAATCTTCCAACAGATGCATGATGTGGTTGGGGTTCGACATCTAGTGGATTCGTTTGTCCACAGTCGTTTTACAAAGGTTCTCGTTGTGTCCTAAAGAGTCCTTGTAGCTTGCTACGACTCGGGGACGCTTTGTATGTCGTGTGCACTGCCTTGTACATGATGGCAACTGTAAGGATCGAGCCCGTGCAAGCCTCATCATGAAAATATCGGACGAAATCTCTCTCATGAATTTGTTCTGGCTTGTGTCATAAGCCTCATCCCTTTGTTTTGTTGGAGTATGGTAATTCGAGTTGCTTCGATGTCAAGTGGTGAATTCACATCTTTTGCACAGGTATTCTCATATTTTTATGAGAGTGCTAATCCTTTTGCTTAATCAATTTTCATATCAAATTTTTTTTCAACCAGAGTCATCGTGTCAATTCTTTTCAACCGGTGTGCTTCTCTTCAAGTAATTCTATCCTTTTCGAATTTTGCAAGATCATTCTCTCATTTCTTCCGGAGTTCGTCTCATCCGTCCCTAGTGGTCTTTGTTTTCCGCGCCCTCCCGCCCTTTTCTTCAGTGATTGGATTTCATCCAAGTGCATTTCATTTCATTCGTGCTTCCGCTATCTTTTCTTTTCTCTCTTATCCGGTGATTCATTGTGAAGATTCTCAAGAGTTTCGAGTTCATCATTCTTCATTCTTGTTTTATCCTCCGGTGGATTCAATACAAGCTCTCGGTGTTCATCATATCCGTTTGTTTTGTTCAATGATTCCTGTGTTGGAAATTCTTATTCAACCTCTCTTATTTATTCATCCATCTCTATTCTACCCGGAGTGTGGAAGTTATCTCAGAAAGTTCTTGTTCTCAATCCTTTCAATTATTTCGAGGTTCTCAACCTCATCAAGTTTTCTTTATACCAGTGCATTCAATCTTTCTTTCAATCTTTTCTACGGTGGTTTCTTTTGAGTGGGCCCTAACCCACAGGTTTTTCCCAGGATCTTATTTGTCTCTTCTAGTCTTTCCTCGGAGATCTCTAATTCTTTTCAACTATGACGTAAGTATGATTTCCATCAGTCACATTCCTTCTTCTAGATCTATTAAATTATTTTCATCATTGGCTCAACCTTGCATATTCTTTATTCCGGAGTGTCTTAGTTATTCTTGGTGGTGTTCTCCTCATCATTTTCAGCTTGGAAGACCGAAGAGGTGTTTTTCTCAAGTCTTTTATCCATTCCGTTGAAGATTTTCATCTCAGCTTGTGTGTCCTCTCATTGTTCCCAATCATGAGTAATCCCTTTCTTGCTATCTGGTGTGTTTCTGAATTGTTTTCATTCTTGATCCTCTGAAGGCCATCATTTCAGAAGATTTCTTCGTTCTCAGCTTTCAGCTTTCGTTCTCAAATTCTTCTCAATTATTGCCTCTTTGTTCGTCTCTCTTTATTCCGGTGCCTTGTTCAGTTTTCTATTAGGCGGCTCAAGATCTCTTCATTCTCAAGGTATTCTTCAAGATTCTTGTGGTAGTAGTTCTCAATTTCTTCTTCGTTCTTTTCTTGCCAAGAGCTAGTTTCTATTCTTTCTAACAGAGGCTTTGTGATGTTGCTCTCTTCAATATATCATTTTGTCTTTCAAGATCATATTGTTCCCTTGTTCAATTTAGTTAATTTGTTGTGAATCTTTTCAAGATCTTTCCATTGTATCGAATTTTTGTCCCCTTTTCCTACCGAAGTGCTACCGATTTTTTTTCTGTGAATTCTCGTTTGTTTCTCATATCTTTCTTCATCTCTTTCCAACCTTCAAGGATCGTTGATTTCACTCGTTTGTCAAAGAAGCAACTAAAATTTACCTTTTCCTCTTTCTCATCCTCTTCCCCTTTCATTCTTGGATCTTCGGTCGAGATCCTCTTGTAGTGTAGGAGAGTTGTGACAGCTCGAGACCGATGCTCCAGAAGATTCCCCTCTTTTCCATTGCTGCCGGTGTCTATTTTAATTTGTCGCATCATCATCGCATCATGCGCATCACCGGCATTGCATCAGCACCCCATTGCCGCCAGTTTTCAAAACCTGCATCCGCTATTAGTTGCCGGTTCTCTCTGTTATTCGTCGTTGACCGTTTCGATACCAACCACACTCGCACGCGCCCGCGGCATCGTCAAAACCTGGTTTTTAAAAGTGTGTATAAAACTTTCTCTGATTGGGTTGAAACTTGTCGTGCGGTCTTATTTAGATGTAGCTAGGCCGCGTGCCAATTTCGTCCCAATCGGAGTTTGTTTGATACCCGAACCGTTAAACCTATAGTGGCATGATGACCCACAAGTATAGGGGACCAATCGTAGTCCTTTTGATAAGTAAGAGTGTCGAACCCAACGAGGAGCAGAAGGATCTGACAAGTGGTTTTCAGCAAGGTAAAATCTGCAGGCACTGAAATTGTCGGTAACAAGTGATTGTGTGGTGAGATGATTCGTAGCAAGCAACAAGTAACAAAAGTAACAACGATGCAGCAAAGTGCCCCAATCCCTTTTGTAGCAAGGGACAAGCCTCGACAAAGTCTTATAGGAGGAAAAACGCTCCCGAGGACACACGAGAATTTCTGTCATGCTAGTTTTCATCATGTTCATATGATTCACGTTCGTTACTTTGATAGTTTGATATGTGGGTGGACCGGCGCTTGGGTACTGCCCTTACTTGGACAAGCATCCCACTTATGATTAACCCCTCTCGCAAGCATCCGCAACTACGAAAGAAGAATTAAGACAAAGTCTAACCATAGCATTAAACTAGTGGATCCAAATCAGCCCCTTACGAAGCAACGCATAAACTAGGGTTTAAGCTTCTGTCACTCTAGCAACCCATCATCTACTTACTACTTCCCAATGCCTTCCTCTAGGCCCAAAGAATGGTGAAGTGTTATGTAGTCGATGTTCACATAACACCACTAGAGGAAAAACAACATACAACACATCAAATTACCGAACGAATACCAAATTCACATGACTACTATTAGCATGACTTATCCCATGTCCTCAGGAACAAAAGTAACCACTCACAAAGCATAATCATAGTCATGACCAGAGACGTAATGAGTAGCATCAAGGATCTGAACATAAACTCTTCCACCAAATAATCCAACTAGCATCAACTACAAAGAGTAATCAACACTACTGGCAACCTTACAAGTACCAACCGGAGTCGCAAGACGGAGATTGGTTACAAGTGATGAACTAGGGTTTGGAGATGAGATGGTGCTGATGAAGATGTTGATGGTGACGAGTCCCCTTCGATGAGAGGAGTGTTGGTGATGACGATGGCGACAATTTCCCCGTCCGGGAGGGAAGTTTCCCTGGTAGGATCGTCCTGCCGGAGCTCTAGATTGGCTCTGCTCAAGTTCCGTCTCGTGGCGGCGGCGAAACCACGAAAAAGCTCCTCCTTGATTTTTTCCTGGACGAAACCCTTCATATAGCAAAAGAGGGGGGCAAGTGGGCCAGCAGGGTGCCCACAAGCCCCCATGGCGCGGCCTGGGGGGTGGCCGCGCCGTGCAAGCTTGCCCCCCCTGGCGCCCCTCTGGCACTTCTTCGGCCCAGTATTTTTGAGAAATCAGGAAAAAAATCCTTGTTGATTTTTATGACGTTTGGAGTTGCGCAGAATAGGTATATCAACTTCGCTCCACTTTCAGGCCAGAATTCCAGTTGCCGGCATTCTCCCTCTTCATGTAAAACTTGCAAAATAAGAGAGAAAAGGCATAAGAATTGTACCGTGAAGATAAATAACAGCCCAAGAAGCGATAAATATCAACATGAAAACATGATGCAAAATGGACGTATCAACTCCCCCAAGCTTAGACCTCGCTTGTCCTCAAGCGAAAGCCTAGATCAATAAATATGTCCACATGTTTAGGAAGAGAGGTGTCGACAAAACAAGATACGAACATGGATGCATCATGATCATGCTCAGAACAGCAATACCAACATATAATCTCTCATGCTGAAGTGATAATTCCTTCACAAAGTAAAGCATGGATTAAGAACCTTACCGAGAAGTAACAACCGATAGCCTTTAGTCATTGAAGCAATTGCAATTTATCACAACATCAGAAAGAGTCAAATAAGAGCTTGTAAAGAAAATCCACATACTCAATCATTCTTTCCCTACAATTGCTACAACTCACGTGGTACTCATGAGATCAAAGTTTCAGCTGGACATAGAGAAAGATAGGGGCTTATAGTTTTGCCTCCCAACTACTTACCTCAAGGGTAATGTCAACAATAATAATTCATGAATACTTACCTCCAAGTTGACATATGAATATAGATCTTTCCCAAGCATATGACGTTAGCCAAGATGAAGGCGAGATAGGGAATTGGTGAAGATCACCATGACTCTTTCAGGGACAAAAAGTAAATGTTCAAGATAGGCCCTTCGCAGAGGGAAGCAGAGGTTGTCATGCGCTTTTGAGGTTTGGATGCGTGTCCTCTTAGTGTGGAGGAATGTCACTTTATATTGCCTCATGTGGTAAAGAACTTTATTATGCAGTCTGTCGCTTTTATGTCTTCCTCATCACAAGTTCATATAAAGCTTATTTTCCACACACTAATAGATCATACATATTAGAGAGCAATTTTTATTGCTTGCACCGATGACAACTTACTTGAGGGATCTTATTCGATCCATAGGTAGGTATGGTGGACACTCATGGCAAAACTGGTTTGAAGGTTTATGGATGCACAAGTAGTATCTCTACTTAGTGCAGGAGTTTTGGCTAATATGAGGTGGAAGCAATCGTCACATGCTAAGGGATCTCTAATCATATAACATTGTTTGGAGCCAAGCAAACACAATTCATTATGCTGTCTTCCTTGTCCAACATCTACTTCTAGGCATGCAATAGTTTAGCGAGTGTTCACAATCATAGATGGTGTCAGAGATGATATATTTATATGTGAACCTCTCCTTCTTTATCACTTCCTATTAATTTCAACCATGACCAAGGTCTACGTTTGCCTACCCTCAACAAGTTTCAATCCTCATTCTTTTTATATGTGAAGCCATCACTTCCCATAAGATCATTACATGATATTTCATGCTTTTGTTATATTCTCACTCTTTTGATCATGGCAAGAGGCAAAGCCCTTCAACTAAGACACCCTTTATTATATGGCTCACGAGCTCGAATACATCGGGGGTGACACAAAGCAAAACTCAAGACTAAAACACTAAGACTTTTAATCTACTAGAGAAAGAGAAAATCGAAAAGGAAAACTAAAACAAAGGTAAAGGCAAAAGATGTGATGGTGATCGATACCGGGCAAACTCCCCCAAGCTTGGCACAAGCCAAGGGGATTGCCCATACCAATGTTTAGTTGTCTTCCTTTGGAGGTGATGGTGGAGTTGTTGCAACATGGGTTTGATCCTCCGTCTTCCAAGGCATAGGTGCTCCATCATGGAAAGATGAACGAGTCTCCGGAATCCTCAAATCTGCAGCCAACCGTATTGATTTAAATCTATACTCATACTCACAGTTTTGGTTCTGCAGGTCATAGATCTAGGCCTGGAGTTGATCAATCCTGTCATAGAGCCTGGAGAGGTGCTTCCCAATGTCATTGGCATCAATCCTGTGCTTGTTGGTGAACTCCGTGATCATCATGTGGTTGGCGTTGAGTCCACACTCCACCATCCCTTGGCACTTGAAGACTTGTTGCTCCATTGCTTCGAGCATCGTCTCCATGCTTCAGGTCTTCTTGGGCCCCTCAACATCACGGATGTGCAACATCCCCTCACGCATCTCGATAGATTGAGGGTGTTGCAGCACTCCCGTGAGGTAGGGATTGATGACCTTCTCGAAGATCTTGTCCTTCGAAACCTTTGGGGAAGTCATAGCGATCTAGATCTCCAACAGAAACAAGCTCAAAACGAAAAACAGAGGAAATATGTGTGATGCAGGGGTCAGATCAAACGGGAGTATATATAATGATTTTTTCCAGACCAGAAGGAGTACCCTGCACGAAAACGGAGTCCGGGAGGCGCACGAGGTGGCCACAAGCCCTCACGACGCCGCCAGGGGGTGGGCCCGCGTCGTGCAGGCTTGTCGCCTCCTCGCGCACTTTCCGGACTTCTTCCAATTTTTGTATTTTTTCAAATATTCCAAAACGGAGAAAATTTCCTATTGGAAAAGTTTTGGACTCTGTTTTCTTACCGAATCACATACCTCTTCGTTTTCGGAGTCTGAAACAGGCTGATAAATGTCCCTTAGGTATTCTTACGGAGTTATGGTATTGATAATATTGCTCTCAACATTTATGGGAGTACTTGAGATATAATGCTTGATTCTCTGCCCATTTACCACTCTCGGACAATTACCTTCCGTGTTGTTGATCTTGATAGCACCGGAACGATATACTTCCTCAACAACATATGGACCTTCCCGTTTAGAGAGAAGCTTGCCTGCAAAGAATCTTAAACAAGAGTTATATAGCAAGACATAATCACCTACATTGAACTCACGCTTTTGTATTCTCTTATCATGCCACCTCTTAACCTTCTCTTTGAACAACTTGGCATTCTCATATGCCTGAGTTCTCCACTCATCAAGCGAGCTAATATCAAATAACCTCTTCTCACCGGAAAGTTTGAAATCAAAGTTGAGCTCTTTGATTGCCCAATAAGCTTTATGCTCTAGCTCAAGAGGTAAGTGACATGCTTTCCCATACACCATTTTGTACGGAGACATGCACATGGGATTCTTATAGGCAGTTCTATAAGTCCACAGTGCATCATCGAGCTTCTTAGACCAATTCTTTCTAGACCTATTGACAGTCTTTTACAGAATTAGTTTAATCTTTCTATTGCTTAGCTCTACTTGACCACTGGACTGAGGGTGATAGGGAGACACAATTCTATGGTTGACATCGTACTTAGCAAGCGTTTTACGGAAAGCACCATGAATGAAGTGTGAACCACCGTCGGTCATTAGATATCTAGGGACTCCAAATCTAGGGAAAATAACTTCTTTAAGCATCCTGATAGAAGTGTTGTGATCAGCACTACTAGTGGGGATAGCTTCTACCCACTTAGTGACATAATCAACAGCAACTAAGATGTGAGTATACCCATTGGATTTTGGAAAAGGTCCCACATAATGAAATCCCTAGACATCAAATGGTTCAATGACAAGTGAGTAGTTCATAGGCATTTCCTGGCGTTTGCTAATATTACCTATTCTTTGACATTCATCACAGGATAAGACAAACTTACGGGCATCCTTGAAGAGAGTGGGCCAATAGAAACCTGATTGCAATACCTTGTGTGCAGTTCTATCTCCCGCATGGTGTCCTCCGTAGGCCTCGGAGTGACACTTCTGTAGGATCTGTCCCTGTTCATGTTCAGGTACACAACGTCTAATAACACCATCTACTCCTTCCTTATAAAGGTGAGGGTCATCCCAAAAGTAGTGTCTCAAGTCAAAGAAGAACTTTCTCTTTTCCTGGTACGTGAAACTAGGTGGTATGTATTTGGCAACGATATAGTTTGCGTAATCAGCATACCATGATGCACTACGTGAAGCATTGATGACATTCATTTTCTCATCGGGAAAGCTATCATCAATAGGTTGTGGGTCATCAAGAACGTTCTCCAACCTAGACAAGTTATCTGCTACAGGGTTATCAGCACCCTTCCTGTCGACAACGTGCAAATCAAATTCTTGTAGCAAGAGAACCCATCTGATAAGTCTAGGTTTAGCGTCCTTCTTCTCCATGAGGTACTTAATAGCAGCATGATCAGTGTGAATAGTGACTTTGGAATCAACTATGTAAGACCTGAACTTTTCACATGCAAACACGACTGCTAAGAACTCCTTTTCCGTAGTAGCATAGTTTCTCTGGGCACTATCTAGAGTTTTACTAGCGTAGTGAATAACATTCAACTTCTTATCAACTCTTTGCCCTAGAACAACACCAACAGCATAATCCCTAGCATCACACATGATCTCAAAAGGTAAGTTCCAATCACGAGGTTGAACTATAGGTGCAGTTATCAAAGCCCTCTTAAGTATTTCGTAGGCTTCCTCACAATCTTCGTCAAAAACAAAAGGAATATCCTTTTGTAAGAGATTGGTAAGAGGCCTAGAAATCTTAGAGAAGTCTTTAATGAACCTTCTATAGAAACCAGCATGACCAAGGAAACTTCTTATACCTTTGATATCTGTGGGGTATGGCATTTTCTCGATTGCATCAACCTTAGCCTTATCGACTTCAATACCTCTTTCGGAAATTTAATGTCCTAAGACGATGCCTTCATTAACCATAAAGTGGCACTTCTCCCAGTTCAAGACAAGGTTGGTGTCTTTACATCTCTGCAAGACTCGATCAAGGTTACTGAGGCAATCATGAAAGGAAGACCCGTAAACGGAGAAGTCATCCATGAAAACCTCGACAATCTTTTCACAAAAGTCAGAGAATATAGCCATCATACATCTTTGAAAGGTGGCAGGTGCATTACATAAGCCAAAAGGCATACGTCTATAAGCAAAGGTACCGAAAGGACAGGTGACAGTGGTTTTCTCCTGATCAGATTGTGCAACTGGTATTTGGGGGAAACCAGAATAACTGTCTAGAAAGCAGAAGTGTGTGTGTTTGGACAATCTTTCTAGCATTTGGTCGATAAAAGGCAAATGGTAATGATCTTTCCTAGCGGCTTTATTCAACTTCCTAAAATCAATCACCAGCCTATAGCCAGTAATAATCCTTTGTGGGATCAATTCATCCTTATCATTAGGGACAACGGTAATGCCTCCCTTCTTAGGAACGCAATGCACCAGACTCACCCAATCGCTATGAGCAACAGGATAGATGATACCCGCTTCCAGGAGCTTTAGTATTTCTTTTCTTACTACTTCTTTAATCTTAGGATTCAAAATCATTTGATGATCAACAACTGGTTTGAAATCAGGATCGGTTTTAATCTTGTGCTGGCATAGAGTGGGACTAATGCCCTTAAGATCTTCGAGAGTATATCCAATAGCAGCATGGTGCTTCCTCAGAGTTTTTAGTAACTTCTTTTCTTCATGCTCTGAGAGGCTAGCACTAATACTAACAGGATATATCTCTTTTTCATCAAGATAGGCATACTTAAGAGTATCAGGCAACTGTTTAAGCTTGAACACAGGATCACCCTTTGGTGGGGGGTGGATCCCCAAGCAGTTCAACATGCAAGTTATTCTTAAGGATAGGATATTGTTCTAAGACAAGTCTATCTATTTCATCCCTTTCATCCATACGCATATCATTTTCATGCTCAAGCAAGTATTGCTCTAAGGGATCAGTAGGAGGCACGGCAATAGAAGCTAAGGCAATAATTTCATCCCTACTAGGCAACTCTTTTTCATGAGGTTGTCTACCAAACTTGGAGAAATTGAACTCGTGTGACACACCTTCAAAGCCAACAGTGACAGTTTGCTTCTCACAATCAATATGAGCATTGACAGTATTGAGAAAAGGTCTACCAAAGATGATGGGACAAAAGCTATCTTGTGCAGTAGCAATAACGAGGAAATCAGCAGGATACTTCGTTTTACCACACAAGACTTCAACATCCCTAACAATTCCCACAGGGCAGATAGTATCTCTATTGGCAAGCTGAATAGTGACATCAATAGGCTCTATCTCAACAGGTGCAATCTCATCTTTGATTTCATCGTATAAGGATTGAGGTATTGCACTAACACTAGCACCCACGTCACATAAACCATGATAACAATGATCTCCTATCTTAATAGAAACCACATGCATGCCAACAATAGGCCTATGTTTGTCTCTAGCGTGAGGTTTAGCAATTCTAGCAGCATCTTCACAGAAGTGAATATTATGTCCCTCAACATCGTCAGACAGAAGATCTTTGATAATAGCGATGCTAGGTTCAACTCTAATTTGCTCAGGGGGTGTAGGTGTTCTAATGTAGCCTATACGTATCACAGTTGAAGCTTTAGAATGATCCTTTATCCTAATAGGGAAAGGTGGTCTCTCAATGTAAGCACTGGGAACCACAGGATCATTATAGGCAATGACTTTCTCTTCAACTGGAGTGGGTTTAACTACATTGACTTCTAAAGGAGGATGATATTTAAACCACTTCTCTTTGGGGAGATCAATATGAGAAGCAAAAGATTCACACAATGAAGCTACTATCTCAGAGTTAAGTCCATACTTAGCACTAAAGTCACAAAAAGTATTTGTCTCAACAAAGGATTTAACGCAATCAAAAGTGAAATTCGTACCTGACTCCTTACCTTCTTCAAGCTCCCAATCTTCATAGTTGCGTTTAATTCTCTCCAATAAATTCCATTTGAAGTCAACCGGTACAAGAAGTGTCAAGCATGGTGCGATCATCATGAGAAAGCCGAGCATAGAAGTTCTGAATGATAATTTCTCTCAAGAGCTCATGATTGGGGCATGAATATAGTATTGATTTAAGCCTCCCCCAAGCTTGAGTGATGCTTTCTCTGTCACGAGGCCAAAAATTATAAACATAAATCCGATCACGATGTACTAAATGCATAGGATAAAACTTTTGATGAAATTCCAATTTCAACCGATTGTAGTCCCATGATCCAGTATCATCACATAGCCTATATGTGGGGACCCCGACTTACTAGTCGAGAATCACCATGCCTAGTGATCCCAGAGATCAATGCTCACCGAACACAGATACTGAATAAGGAGTCTTACATCCAAGTACCGATTATTACAACATGTGACCGAAGGGTCAAGTTCACAAGACAGGGCCTAAGGCCAAATCACACGAATGCACTAATAGCGGAAAACATAGGGCTAAGCGGGTGCCCATGCCATCAAGCCTACACCGATAGGCAATCTGACTTGGAAGCGTCCTAGTTTGTAGGGGTGTCGCCGAAGACATACTCATCTCCAAACTCCGGTCCTTCCATGTCTGGTCAATAACATAACTAGTGGAAAGCCAATGAGTACTTTGAATGTACTCGCAAACAGCCCATGATATGAACAATGAAAGTGAAGGATATCAATATCATGCATCTTTAGTGTAACTCATCTGGGTGGAATGATCATGAATATGCATCAAGTTAAAGGATTACTCTTGAAGAACAGGTTACAGATATCAACATATCTGTTGAGGGCTGAACCATCCGGGTTCACCCTATATGCCAAGTCACCAAACTTGGTCATATCATTGCTATTACAACAACACTTTTCTTATCACCACATTCACACACACACACTCACGCACACTTGGTTTATGCGGAAATATCAGGTCGTAGTTTAAGCAGGATTACCCAACTGTCCTTGACCGTGGACACAACTATTCGAATAGTTTACACTCTGCAGAGGTAGTACGCTGGACCCACGAGATCCGGGAAACTTCCGTGTCATCCATGACTCGCGGTATATCACATACCCGAGGTAAGTACCTGATCACTGCCTTTCCCCTGACGATACTAGACAAAGAGGTCCACTCGCTTGGTACCCAGCCCACATGTTGTACGTCTTACGAGCTCCAACTCTGGACAGTACTAACCATGCAGGGACCAACGGTGTGACTGGAACTCATAAAAATGGCATAGTCGTCCTACCCGGCACGACCCCATCACGAGAGTGACCACACATCACTCCCGCCACTAGTAATGTGGCTCTATGCTAGCACCGACCAGATTAATTAACATAGCCCCGTCCCATAAGGGGTAACGTGGTCGTACTGGTAAGGTTGGGACGGTCGACACATCATAAATCTAATCCCATTTCCGAAACCTTACTCACACAAATACCGGGTGCATCACTTCACCAAAAGTGACCACCTAACTCATCATCACCCTCGGGCATTAGTGGCACCTGACGGGGTTTTCATAAACTCTTGCTTTATGACAACATCATGCTCATGATAATACTACTTCTATCTTTACTTCTCAACATGGTATTAGCATGACCCTAAGGGGTAGAGTCAAGCTCAATGCACTTGCTCCGGGGGAGCCTTCGGTAAAATTATCTCAAATGATCACCGGTACTTATGATCATATGCAACGGGAATACTTGCTATTTAACATGCAAAGTAACATATGCTCAATCATGGTCAAAGGGCTGCTTGCCTTGGTCAGCTAAGTATCCGGGGTCTTCGAGGTCTTCCACTCCGATTCCCTCGTGACACGGATTTTCTATCGTCGATAAAACAATAAATAAGAAATAGCTCACACAGAAACAATCCACAAAGTCATTTTAAAAATGTTCCCTATTGCTGATAGATCTAAGATATCATTTAAAAAAATATTTGCATTAGTTTTCCTTGAAGAAATATTTTTGAAAACAACCAAGCAGAAACAAAACTATTCCATTTTAGCCCTTTTTAATATTATAAAATAGAATAGTTGCTGGAAAAATTCATCTAAGCATATCATTAAATAGTTCACATTTTTAGAAAAATAACAGTGGAAGAATTATATTTTTACACTGGTTAAATGTTTTTATAAAAATCTTAGAAATCCAGGTTTTAAAAATAAAAAGAAAACCGAACAGCTCCTGACCTGGCTCGGCCCAGAGCTGGGCTAGCCCATGGCCAGCCGACGGCCTGCCCAGGCGTGCGCGCCGTCAGGTTTGAACCTGACGTGCGGGGCCCTGCAGTCAGTGGCCGAGGCTAGCGCGGGGGTGGAGGCCGGGCCACCGACAGGTGGGGCACACCTGTCGGCGTCGTCTCCTACCTCCAGCCAGAGAGGAGGAGGAGGACGCCGACGAGGTTGCCGACGTGCTCAAGCTCTAATGAACACGGGAATGGGTCCGCCTGACCGTCGCCTACCGGCTGTTGGTCGAAACAATGACGGGGAGGCAGGGGTTCACCAGCGACGAGGAGGCCATGGCGGAGGAGTTTCGGGAAATGGTCGAGGGAGAGGCTAGAGACACGGAAAAGCTCGAGCGAGTTGGGGGAAAGCTTCCTAGGAACAAGGGGGTCAGTTTGGTGGGTCGAGGGGCGCACGAGCCGTCGTGTAGCCGGAGATCGATCGGAGCTCCGAGGCGGAGGGGCCTCGGTCGATCTCGAGCATCGGGGCTCTGCTGGTTTGCTGGGGTGGCTAGGGAGGTGCTAGTGGATGTGGCGAAGCTATCTGAGGGGTGCTGGAGCGAGGGGGAGGGCTATTTATAGGCCCGCGACGGTGAGCAGATTCGGGAGCACCGGTGACTCACCGTGGCGCGCATGGGGGTGCAGAGAGAGGTCGGGGTTGAAACCACGGTCTCAGGACGTGGTATTGGACCGCTCGAACTATCTGCAACAGAGAGAGTTAGAGAGAAGGCGAGCATTCGTGGCCGTGCAAGCTTGGCCGGTTCTGGAGCGTGCGGGCACGCGTTGCGCGAGCTCTAGCGCGAGAGAGGAGGGGCCCTGAGGCTTGCCCGACGCAGAGGGGTTGTCGGGGAAGAGGTTGGACATCTCGAGGGAGGCTGGAACTGGCCGAGGGCGTCGCCCCCACCTCGGTGACTCCCTGTAGCGAGCCCAGAGCGCAGTTTTGGCATGCCATGGCATGCTGGTGCGGTGTGAGGCACTTTGGAAGTGTCTAGCATGTCCTGGCACTTGCTGGGGGTGTGGCTAGCCGTTTGGTTTTAGTGGGAGCTTCGACTGGTCAAAGGAGGCAAGAAATACAGGTGCTGTCAGCCATGAACTGAGGTCTAAATTGGGGTTTTTGGCCTTTCCACTTTGAACGAGTGAGGGACCAGTTGACTGGGGTTAGATACACGTGCTCGCTACTTAATCTAAGAGTTTGAAGCAAAGAAGTTTGGTTTAGCTGTGGCTAAGGTGCCTTTTTCCTCTTTGTCAGAAGGTGTTCGACAGTGGGTACAGGGGGTTGCACCCCACCACTGGTGCTGAGACTTAACATGTTTGGTTTTGGTGGTAAACCATGGAGTTCCACCAAATTTGAGATCCAAAGGACAAGTTTAGCTTTGTAAACTTGAAATCACTCTAATATGACCAGATCTGTTCCTTCCAAAGGGAGTGTGGGCAAAATAAGTCCCACAAATCCCATTTTTGGTGTAGAACCCTCATTTGAGGTATTAGGCACTCCTGCAAAGTTTTAGCATCATTGGACAAACTTTGCTATGTAGAGTTGCTCTAACATGATTCTAGACAGACAAGGTTTTTGGGATATTTGGGGTCCTTATCCACCTTTGATCAAGGCGAAACTTTATGTGGACACCAAACAAGGCTTAGGGACACCACCGGAATTTTCTTGGAATTTATTGAGAATATTTCCTTTGGAAATATTTCAAAATGCCAAAATAGACATAAATAGCTTTTATAGTTTTAATAAATAAATATAAAATAAAAATGGGTTTAAAATCCTATGTATGGAAAATATATGTCCTTGTGATCGTCTCTAAATTTAATTAGATTTTTCCAAGGCAGAAAAGTATTTTTCCATGTTGGAGTGCCAATTGTGACCTTAGAAATGGACAAGTTATTTAATTAGGAATATACTCACGAAAATAATTATTTTTGTGGTTTTGAAATATAAGGATAGGCAAAAATCAGATTACCAAATATGAGTAGTAGCACTGCTTGCTATCAAGGACATGCAGTGCAACTCAAGGTGGTTTTACTTTGGTTATCAAAGGTTTCTGGAAATCAGTATAATACCAAAGGAATTTAGGGTTTTAAAACCTCACATGATCAAGCATACAAGCATACAATGTCAATCATGGCACTCACAACATTAGTTTTGAATTTTTTAACAAGCTCAGAATTTTACAACTCAGACAAGTGATAGCAAAAACAGGGTGTGACAGACCTATCCCCCTTACAAGAATCTCGTCCCCGAGATTCCTAAGTTAGGTGCTAAAAAGGTCTGGAAACTCACATCGGAGATAGTCTTCACGCTCCCATGTAGCTTCGGCTTCGGTGTGGTTGCTCCACTGAACCTCTAAATACTTGATGGTGCGGCTTCTGGTGCATCGCTCTGCTTCATCCAGAATGCGGATTGGCCTCGCGCGGTAGGTGAGATCAGACTGAAGGTCAATGGCCCGGTGTTCTATGTCCTTATAAGGATCAGAACGACTTGGCGTCTGGAGACACTTCCGAAGCTGTGACACGTGGAAAACGTTGTGCACACCCGAAAGTTCCGGAGGCAACTCCAACTGATAAGCGACCTCTCCACGCCTTGCCGTGATCTTGAATGGCCCAATGAACCTTGGAGCGAGTTTCCCCTTAACGTGGAAACGCTTGGTTCCCTTGAGAGGCGTGACACGGAGGTACACCAGATCTCCGGGAATGAACTCCACATTCCTGCGGCGAGAGTCCGCATAACTCTTTTGTCGCGACTTGGCTACCTTCAGATTTTCTTGGACTAGTTGCACCTTCTCTTCTGCCCGGTGCAAAACTTCGGGTCTGAAAATCAGCCCATCTCCTGTTTCTGACCAGTTGAGCGGGGTGCGGCATTTCCGTCCATACAACACTTCGAACGGGTCCATCTGGAGACTAGACTGGTAGCTGTTGTTGTATGAAAACTCAGCGAACAGCAGACAATCTTCCCATTTGGCTCCATGCGCTAGGACGCATGCGCGGAGCATATCTTCGAGTATCTGATTCACCCTCTCCGTCTGTCCTCCCGTCTGCGAGTGGAAGGCGGTGCTGAAAGAGAGCTTGGTACCAAGGGCTTCCTGAAGTTTCCTCCAAAACCTTGAGGTGAACTGCGTGCCTCGGTCAGATATAATCTCCTTGGGAACTCCATGAAGGCTTACTATGCGCTCGATATAGAGACTAGCCAACTTGTTCCCGTCATAAGTGGTGTTGACAGGGATGAAATGGGCCACTTTGGTCAAATGGTCGACAATAACCCATAGCGAGTTATGGCCCTTGCTAGACCTTGGTAGACTGGTAATGAAATCTATCCCTACCTTGTCCCACTTCCATTCCGGCACCTGGAGAGGTTGTAGCAGTCCTGCGGTTCGGTGATGCTCAACCTTAACTTGCTGACACACAACACACTTGGCCACATATGACGCGATTTCCCTCTTCATGCCGTGCCACCAGAATCTTTCTCAGAGATCTTGATACATCTTGGTACCACCGGGGTGAATGGAGTAGGGTGTATCATAAGCTTCCCGTAGGATGAGTTCCTTGAGTTCGGCCTTGTTGGGTACGCATAAACGTTTCCCAAACCACACCACTCCTTGATCATCCTCCAAGAATCCTGGGGCCTTGCCTTCTGGAATCTTCTTCTTGATACCTTCGATGCTCTTGTGACCCTTCTGGGCCTCCTTGATGTCGTCTTCCAGCGTTGGTTTGACTTCGAGATTATCTAGGAATCCTGGTTCCACCAGTTCCAATCCGAAGTTCTCCAATTCTTCGTATAAGGCGGGTTGCCTTTCCTTAAGCATGACGTTTAAGGTGATGGTCTTCTGACTCAAGGCGTCGGCCACCATATTTATCTTACCGGGGTGATATTGAATGTTGAGGTCGTAGTCTTTGATCAACTCCAACCATCTCCGTTGCCTCATATTCAATTCCCTTTGGGTGAAGATATACTTCAGACTCTTGTGGTCGGTGTATATTTCACATCGCTTCCCTAGAAGGTAATGTCGCCATGTCTTCAGGGCATGCACTACTGCTTCCAACTCGAGATCATGGGTCGCATAATTCTCCTCATGCGGGCGCAGTTGCCGTGACAAGTATGCCACGACCCTGCCATCGTGCATTAGAACCCCACCTAGCCCGGTCCTTGAGGCATCGCAATATATCACGAACTCCTTGCTGATATCTGGAGTGGCCAATACCGGGGCGGTGGTTAGGCTCTTCTTCAACTCTTGGAAGCTTGCCTCACACTCCGGCGTCCATTCGAACTTCTTACCTTTCTTCAAGAGCTGAGTCATAGGTCTCGCAATGTGGGAGAATCCGTCTACGAACTTGCGGTAGTATCCTGCGAGTCCGAGGAAGCTCTTGACTTCCTTCACGTCGATTGGCGATTCCCAATGGTTACCATGGTAATCTTAGAGGGATCGAGTGCCAATCCACTTGCTGTCATGGTATGACCTAGGAATCCAACTTCGTTCAGCCAAAACTGGCACTTGCTGAACTTGGCATACAGTTGGTGCTCTCGAAGCTTTTCCAAAACTAACCTCAAGTGTTGCTCATGCTCTTCTTCAGACTTGGAAAGATTAATATGTCATCAATGAATACAACGACAAACTTGTCCAAATATTCCATGAAGAACTTATTCATGAGGTACATGAAGTAAGGTGGGGCATTCGACAATCCGAAGGACATGACAGTGCATTCGTACAGACCGTACCGGGTCACAAATGCCGTCTTTGGAATGTCTTCTGGTCGAATCTTTAGTTGGTAATATCCAGATCAGAGGTCGATCTTGGAGAATACCTTTGCTCCATTAAGCTGGTCAAACAAGTCTTCAATCTTGGGGAGTGGATACTTGTTCTTGATCCTGACCTCATTGAGTGAACGGTAATCGATGCAAAGTCGGATTGTCCCATCCTTCTTGGACACGAAGAGAACAGGCGATCCCCAAGGTGACACACTTGGACGAATAAACCCTTTCCCGAGTTGCTCATCCAGTTGCTTCTTCAACTCCGCTAGCTCTTTGGATCCCATCCTGTAAGGCTTCTTATAGATAGGCCTTGATTCAGGCATGAGTTCGATGATGAACTCGATGTCTCGGTCAGGAGGCATCCCTGGTAGCTCATCAGGAAAGACATCCGGGTATTCACAGACTATTGGCACTCGGTCGAGTCCTTCCTCCGATAGGCTGTTAACTCGTGCCACTCGAGTGGGTACTGGCTCAGAGACATACTTGACTTTGACCCCTTGGTCACTTGTCATGGTAATGGCCCTGTTAGCACATTCCAAGATACTCTGATGCTTGGTCAACCAGTCCGTACCGAGGATTACTTCTAGGCCTTGCGACTTAAGCACAATGAGATCCGCTGAGAAGCTCGTCCCATTGATAACTATCCCAACCTTTCTACACCCTAGGTTGGTCCTCAAAACAGCTCCCGGGGTTTGAATTGTCATATGCCCATGAAGCAAGGTAGGTTCTAGTCCATACTTTTCCGCAAAATTTTGCGTAACAAAGGAATGCGAAGCACCACAATCAAACAATACTGTTGCTGGGGTAGAGTTGACGAGGAACGTACCCAGAATGCAGTCCGGGTCTTCCTATGCCTCTTCTGCGGAAATATGATTAATCCGCCCCTTGCTGTGATACTGCTGATTGCGGGGAGTCTGGTTCCTGCCTGGTGCTCCTTGGCCTGGATTTGGCGCATTGGGGCGCGGAGCATCGAGTTTCTTATTAGGGCACTGACTGGAATAGTGCCCTCGTTGTCCACACTCGAAACAGGTAACTTGCACTGGAAGGTTGGTCTTGCTCCCACGTTGTTTGGCAGAGTGCTTGCTGGCTTGACGCTGACTTGCTGAGGTTGGTAATTCTGGCGAAATGTTGGATGCTTGTACTGCTGCTGCTGATAGTTGGGTCTTGCTGGGGTGACTGCCATGGTCGTGGTTTCGAGCTAATCGGTCCTCCACTACCCATTAGCTTGCGCTTACGGATGTCATCCATTGCACGACGCTTGTCTTCCAACATAAGAGCCTTATTAACCAGGTCACTAAAGGTCCGACATTCACAAACAACCAGCTGGTACTGGAGTGACTGCTGCAGTCCTTCTGTGAAGCGCTCCACTTTGGCAGCCTGAGTGCTGACATCTTCAGGTGCATACCTTCATAGAAGGTTGAACTTCTGCAAATACTCCTTGACTGATCCACTGCCTTGCCTTAAGGCTCGGAATTCTCGCTTCTTAGTGGTCATCATTCCCGGAGGAATGTGAGCGGCGCGGAATCCATCTTTGAACACGGCCCAAGTGATGACTTGCCCGGCTCGCATGATCTGAAATCCATCCCACCAGGCTCTGGCCGTGCCTCCGAGGCAGTGGGTTGCATAGAGAACTTTCTCGTTGTCGTCAGTGCACTTGACCAGTGCGAGAAGGTCTTCGATAGTGCGGATCCATTCATCGGCATCCAAGGGCTCAGTCGTCTCCGTGAATATCAGCGATGTAGTCCGCATAAACTCAGAGATAGTTGAGCGACCGTTGCCATTCCCGTTCTGCGGCGGGTGGTTCACCAAAGTTTGAGACAGCTGCCGGATAGCGGCATTGTTGGCTTGACGCTCCTCCCGAAGAGCTTGAAGGAACTGAGCCATGGTCAATCTTTCAGGGGGAGGCGGCGGCGGAGGAACATTGTCTTGCCGCACATGGTGATCTCCAGCTTGAGCTTCCCCTCCGGTTCCCTGCTACTGTCTTGAAGAGGCAGAGCCGGGGTTGCCGCAAGTGATGTTGCGAGTTGCATTCACCATCCTGTCAGGGGAGTAGACAGGTCAAATTCTGCTGAACTGGTTGCACTCGAAAGGGATGCCATTCTAGTAAGGGAGGGGGTCTGGTGTGTGCTAGTGTGCAAGGTTTTATGACAAAGGTTTTTGAAAAGAACTACTACATTAAATTTAAAACAAGTGATGCAGTTGCTCACAAGATTCTCAGGGCAGAATGCGACTTGCATCCACCAAGTTCACACAACATCCGGGTCATAAAATCCTGATACAAGAACTCCTACGTTCGGTACGTCCTACGCTGCTAAGCGATCGACTGTGCGGTCTCATAAGCTGGCTCTATGGTATCTTCGTCTTCATCTTCATCTCTATCTTCATCTTCATTAGTGCTTCCCTTCCTCGAAGGAGTAGGGGAAGGAAGTAGACCATCTTGACGTCTCTTGGTTGGTGAGGTAGCAGAAAGCTCGGTGTATTCTTCTACGGTTAAACGTCGACTCTGAAGAGGAACAACCTGAAGCGGGGGTATTCCTCCTCGGGAAGCAAAGCCAGGTGATATCAGAGGCGCTCCTTCTTTCTTCACTTTGCGGTTCTTCATCTTCTCCATACGAAGTAGGTCCTTAACTTGGTGCAGCTCTTGGCGAATCCTAGTTGACTCCTTGATCAAAAGATGCGTCAAGGTGTGTGAGGAGAGGCTCAAGTAGGTCTGAAACCTTAATGGCATCCCGTCCTCGGATGAGGGGTTGAGTGTCCAGCTTCCGTCTACCTTATCCTTAACAAAAGGTAGGTGATGAGTAGCGGGTTCGTCCGCCATCTCAGGAAGGATGTCGCGGAGTCGCACGAGTGCCTCTCGTGCTGCAGTCTCCACGACCAACATCAGATCCTCCATTTGTGTCCCTTCAAAGAACCAGCTAGTTGGTGAGTCATTAGCCTTCACTATCACGTCTGCGTCATACTCCTTGGTGTCGGTGTTGACCTAGTGTTCGTGGTAGAGAAAGACGGGCGTGCGACGCACTTGACACTTCTCGAGGCTATCACTCAAAAGTAGAGGAAAGCCCGTTTCCAGAAGCGCCTCGAGTATGGCAGCCATCTACAAGGTGTAGAGGAGAGGGTTAGAAATATATAGTGGGTGCGGTTCTCGGGTCATTCTATGTGCACTATTTGTTCGACTATCGCCCATGCTACCTAAGGCTTCCTATAGTTAGGACGGCTCTGATACCAGCTCTGTGGGGACCCCGACTTACTAGTCGAGAACCGCCGTACTCAGTGATCCCAGAGATCAATACTCACCGAACACAAATACTGAATAAAGAGTCTTACATCCAAGTACCGATTATTACAACACGTGACCGAAGGGTCAAGTTCACAAGACAAGGCCTAAGGACAAATCACACGAATGCACTAATAGCGGAAAACATAGGGCTAAGCGGGTGCCCATGCCATCAAGCCTACACCGACAAGCATTCTGACTCGGAAGCGTCCTAGTTCGCAGGGGTATCGCCGAAGACATACTCATCTCCAAACTCCGGTCCTTCCATGTCTGGTCAATAACATAACCATTGGCAAGACAATGACTACTTTGAATGTACTCGCAAACAACCCATGATATGAACAATGAAAGTGAAGGATAACAATATCATGCAACTTTAGTGTAACTCATCTGGGTGGAATGATCATGAATATGCATCAAGTTAAAGGATTACTCTTGAAGAACAGGTTACAGATATCAACATATCTATTGCGGGCTGAACCATCTGGGTTCACCTTATATGCCAAGTCACTAAACTTGGTCATATCATTGCTATTACAGCAACACTTTTCTTATCACCACATTCACACACACACTCACGCACACTTGGTTTATGCGGAAATATCAGGACGTAGTTTAAGCAGGATTACCCAACTGTCCTTGACCGTGGACATGGGTATTCGAATAGTTTACACTCTGCAGAGGTAGTACGCTGGACCCACGAGATCCGGGAAACGTCCGTGTCATCCACTTCTCGCGGTATATCACATACCCGAGGTAAGTACCGATCAATGCCTTTCCCCTGACGATACTATACAAAGAGGTCCACTCGCTTGGTACCCAACCCACATGTTGTACGTCTTACGAGCTCCAACTCTGGAAAGTACCAACCATGCGGGGACCAATGGTGTGATTGGAACTCATAAAAATGGCATAGTCGTCCTACCCGGCACGGCCCCATCACGAGAGTGACTACACATCACTCCCGCCACTAGTAATGTGGCTCTTTGCTAGCACCGACCAGAGTAATTAACATAGCCCCGTCCCATAAGGGGTAACGTGGTCATACTGGTAAGGTTGGGACGGTCGACACATCATAAATCTAATCCCATTTCCGAAACCTTACCCACACAAATACCGGGTGCATCACTTACCAAAAGTGACCACCTAACTCATCATCACCCTCGGGCATTAGTGGCACCCGATGGGGTTTTCATAAACTCTTGCTTTATGACAACATCATGCTCATGATAATACTACTTCTATCTTTACTTGTCAACATGGTATTAGCATGACCCTAAGGGGTAGAGTCAAGCTCAATGCAGGTGCTCCGGGGGAGCCTTTAGTAAAATCATCTCAAATGATTACCGGTACTTATGATCATATGCAACGGGAATACTTGCTATTTAACATGCAAAGTAACATATGCTCAGTCATGGTCAAAGGGCTGCTTGCCTTGGTCAGCTAAGTATCCGGGGTCTTCGAGGTCTTCCGCTCCGATTCCCTCGTCACATGGGTTTTCTATCATCGATAAAACATATAAGAAATAGCTCACACAGAAATAGTCCACAAAGTCATTTTAAAAATGTTCCCCATTGCTGATAAATCTAATATATCATTTGAAAAATATTTGCATTAGTTTTCCTTGAAGAAATATTTTTGAAAACAACCAAGCAGAAGCAAAACTATTCCATTTTAGCCCTTTTTAATATTATAAAATAGAATAGTTGCTGGAAAAATTCATCTAAGCATATCATTAAATAGTTCACATTTTTAGAAAAATAACAGTGGAAGAATTATATTTTTACACTGGTTAAATGTTTTTATAAAAATATTAGAAATCCAGGTTTTAAAAATAAAAAGAAAACAGACCAGCTCCTGGCCTGGCTCGACCCAGAGCTGGGGTGGCCCATGGCCAGCCGACGGCCTACCCAGGCGCGCGCGCCGTCAGGTTTGAACCTGACGTGCGGGGACCTACGGTCAGTGGCCGAGGCCAGCGTGAGGGTGGAGGCTGGGCCACCGACACGTGGGGCACACTTGTCGGGGTCGTCTCCTACCTCCAGCCAGAGAGGAGGAGGAGGACGCCGACTAGGTTGCCGACGTGCTCAAGCTCCAATGAACACAGGAATGGGTCCGCCTGACCGTCGCCTACCTGCTGGTGGTCGAAAGAACGACGGGGAGGCAGGGGTTCGCCGGCGACGAGGAGGCCGTGGCGGAGGAGTTTCGTGAAGTGGTCGAGGGAGAGGCTAGAGACACGGAAAAGCTCGGGCGAGTGGGGGGAAAGCTTCCTAGGAACAAGGAGGTCAGTTTGGTGGGTCGAGGGACGCAGGAGCCGTCGTGTAGCCGGAGATCGGCCGGAGCTCCGAGGGGGAGGGGCCTCGGTCGATCTCGAGCACTGGGGCTGTGCTGGTTTGCTGGGGTGGCTAGGGAGGTGCTAGTGGATGTGGTGAAGCTATCTGAGGGGTGCTGGAGCAAGGGGAGGGCTATTTATAGGCCCACGACGGTGAGCAGATTCGGGAGCGCCGGTGACTCACCGTGGCGCGCATGGGGGTGCAGAGAGAGGTCGGGGTTGAAACCACGGTCTCAGGACGAGGTATTGGACCGCCCGAACCGTCTGCAGCAGAGAGAGGGAGAGAGAAGGCTAGCATTCATGGCCGCGCAAGCTTGGTCGATTCTGGAGCATGCGGGAACGCGTCGCGCGAGCTCTAGCGCGAGAGAGGAGGGGCCCTGAGGCTTGCCCGAGGCAGAGGGGCTGTCGAGGAAGAGGTTGGACATCTCGGGGGAGGTCGGAACTGGCCGAGGGCGTCGCCCCCACCGTGGTGACTCCCTGTAGCGCGCCAAGAGCGCAGTTTTGGCATGCCACGGCATGCTGGTGCGTTGTGAGGCACTTTGGACGTGTCTAGCATGTCCTGGCACTTGCTGTGGGTGTGGCTAGTCGTTTGGTTTTAGTGGGAGCTTCGGCTGGTCAAAGGAGGCAAGAAATACTGGTGCTATCAGCCATGAACTGAGGTCTAAATTGGGGTTTTTGGCCTTTCCACTTTGAACCTGTGAGGGGCCAGTTGACTGGGGTTAGATACAGTTGCTGGCTACTTAATCTAAGAGTTTGAAGAAAGAAATTTGGTTTAGCTGTGGCTAAGGTGGCTTTTTCCTCTCCGTCGGAAGGTGTTCGACAGAGGGTAGAGGGGGTTGCACCCCACCGCTGGTGCTGAGACTTAACATGTTTGGTTTTGGTGGTAAACCTTGGAGTTCCACCAAATTTGAGCTCCAAAGGACAAGTTTAGCTTTGTAAACTTGAAATCACTCCAATATGACCAGATCTATTCCTTCCAAAGGGAGTGTGGGCAAACTAAGTCCCACAAATCCCATTTTTGGTGTAGAACCCTCATTTGAGGTATTAGGCACTCCTGCAAAGTTTTAGCATCATTGGGCAAAATTTGCTATGTAGAGTTGCTCTAACTTAATTATGGACACACATGGTTTTTGGGTTATTTGGGGTCCTTATCCACCTTTGATCAAGGTGAAACTTTATGTGGACACCAAGCAAGGCTTAGGGACACCACTGGAATTTTCTAGGAACTAATTGAGAATATTTCCTTTGGAAATATTTCAAAATGCCAAACAGACAAAAATAGGTTTTATAGTTTTAATCAATAAATATAAAATAAAAATGGGTTTAAAATCCTATGTATGGAAAATATATGTCCTTGTGATCGTCTCTAAATTTAATTAGATTTTTCCAAGGCAGAAAGGTATTTTTCCATGTTGGAGTGCCAATTGTGACCTTAGAAATGGACAAGTTATTTAATTAGGAATATACTCACGAAAATAATTATTTTTATGGTTTTGAAATATAAGGATA
The DNA here is from genome assembly GCF_904849725.1 of Hordeum vulgare subsp. vulgare. NCBI lineage: Eukaryota > Viridiplantae > Streptophyta > Magnoliopsida > Poales > Poaceae > Hordeum > Hordeum vulgare. Next base: position 201,087,623 of record NC_058520.1, on the reverse strand, counting down.
GGCAAAAATCAGATTACCAAATATGAGTAGTAGCACTGCTTGCTATCAAGGACATGCAGTGCAACTCAAGGTGGTTTTACTTTGGTTATCAAAGGTTTCTGGAAATCAGTATAATACCAAAGGAATTTAGGGTTTTAAAACCTCACATGATCAAGCATACAATGTGAATCATGGCACTCACAACATTAGTTTTGGAAAAGTTTTAACAAGCTCAGAATTTTACAACTCACACAAGTGATAGCAAAAAGAGGGTGTGACACTATACCATGTCAACGCCTTGTCCTTCAAAGATAAAGGAAAGACCTTCTTCTTGACCTCAACCTCAGGCACACGTGCAAGCTTAAATAAACAACAAACTTCATCTACATAGATTAGATGCAAGTTTGGATGCGATGTTCCATCTCTTGTAAAAGGATTAGCCAGCAGTTTCTCAAGCATACCCGAAGGAAATTCAAAGAAAATATTTTCAGTAGGTGCAACAGGTTGAGGAGCAACTCTTTGTGCTTCCGTTTGAGGTGAAGATACCCCAAACAAGCCCCTCAAAGGATTAGTATCCATAGTGACAAGTGACAACAAATTTCAGCACACTATATGAATGTTTCCTTACCAAGTTCCACTTACCAAAGGCGCTTCACTCCCCGGCAACGGCGCCAGAAAAGAGTCTTGATGACCAACAAGTATAGGGGATCAATCGTAGTCCTTTCGATAAGTAAGAGTGTCGAACCCAACGAGGAGCAGAAGGATCTGACAAGTGGTTTTCAGCAAGGTAAAATCTGTAGGCACTGAAATTGTCGGTAACAAGTGATTGTGTGGTGAGATGATTCATAGCAAGCAACAAGTAAAAAAAGTAACAACGGTGTAGCAAAGTGGCCCAATCCCTTTTGTAGCAAGGGACAAGCCTGGAAGAAGTCTTATAGGAGGAAAAATGCTCCCGAGGACACACGGGAATTTCTGTCATGCTAGTTTTCATCATGTTCATATGATTCGCGTTCGTTACTTTGATAGTTTGATATGTGGGTGGACCGGCGCTTGGGTACTGCCCTTACTTGGACAAGAATCCCACTTATGAGTAACCCCTCTCGCAAGCACCCGCAACTATGAAAGAAGAATTAAGACAAAGTCTAACCATAGCATTAAACTAGTGGATCCAAATCAGCCCCTTACGAAGCAACGCATAAACTATGGTTTAAGCTTCTGTCACTCTAGCAACCCATCATCTACTTACTACTTCCCAATGCCTTCCTCTAGGCCCAAATAATGGTGAAGTGTTATGTAGTCGACGTTCACATAACACCACTAGAGGAAAAACAACACACACCACATCAAATTACCGAACGAATACCAAATTCACATGACTACTATTAGCATGACTTATCCCATGTCCTCACGAACAAAAGTAACTACTCAAAAAGCATAATCATAGTCATGACCAGAGAGGTAATGAGTAGCATCAAGGATCTGAACATAGACTCTTCCACCAAATAATCCAACTAGCATCAACTATAAAGAGTAATCAACACTACTAGCAACCTTACAAGTACCAATCGGAGTCGCGAGACGGATATCGGTTACAAGTGATGAACTAGGGTTTGGAGATGAGATGGTGCTGATGAAGATGTTGATGGCGACGAGTCCCCTCTGATGAGAGGAGTGTTGGTGATGACGATGGCGATGATTTCCCCCTCCAGGAGGGAAGTTTCCCCGGCTGGATCGTCTTGCCGGAGCTCTAGATTGGTTCTGCTCAACTTCCGCCTCGTGGCGGCGGCGAAACCACGAAAAAGCTCCTCCTTGATTTTTTTCCTGGACGAAACCCTTCATATAGCAAAAGAGGGGGGCAAGTGGGCCAGCAGGGTGCCCACAAGCCCCCATGGCGCGGCCTGGGGGGGTGTCCGCGCCGTGCAGGCTTGTGGCCACCCCCTGGCACCCCTCTGGCACTTCTTCGGCCCAGTATTTTTGATAAATCAGGAAAAAATCCTCGTTGATTTTTACGGCGTTTGGAGTTGCGCAGAATACGTATCTCAACTTTGCTCCACTTTCAGGCCAGAATTCCAGTTGCCGGCATTCTCCCCCTTCATGTAAACCTTGCAAAATAAGAGAGAAAAGGCATAAGAATTGTACCGTGAAGTGAAATAACAGCCCAAGAAGCGATAAATATCAACATGAAAACATGATGCAAAATGGACGTATCACGACACTATAGCCGGTCCAATGTCGGACTTTTTCGTTGTTTTGAACTCTGTCATCGGGTTGCTTGTTTTCCCTCTCATCTCCGCCTAGCCTCTCTGCACAGTGCCCCGACCTGCGAGCAACCTAGTCCGAAAACCTTCCGAAACCCGAACCCGGCGGTCGTGCCCATTGGATCCGGATCAACCCCGTTTTACCGCAAACCGTCATCGGTTTGTCCATTGAACTACCTAACCTAATCATCTCAGCCACCCAATCTAAATCGGAGGGTCCAGGTGCCCCTAAAACCTAACCCACTAACTATATATAGATCACCCCTACCTAATTAGGGACAAACCCTAACTCCTAGGGATATTGTCCCGCAGCACCCGCCACCCACCTCATTTTCTCCGCCAAGCCAACCGCAGCCAAATCCCCCCGCAAGAAGAAGGAGTAGCAGCTCCCTCTGCACTTGCCGGAGCCTGAGCTTCACCTCGCCGCCGCCTCCACCAAGCAGCCACGTGCCCGCAGGCCGGTGCGTTCTTGAGCTCCTCCGTGCCTTTTCCTCCTCCTACAAGCGCCCGACGTCAGGCCCCTGTCCTCCTCTCTCTCTTTCTTCTTCCCTTCTGCTATTCTTCCCTCTCTCTGAATTCTCTCTTCTCATGTTTTCTTCAGACATCTGCAACGCCATGGACGCACCCCTGCAACCCCCGTTCGCCGGGGCTCCCCGTCGCCCCTCTCCCGATTCGGCGATCTACAGCCGGATCCCGAGTCCCTCAACCGGATTAGGTAGCCCTCGTCTCGATCTGCCCGTTACCGACCGGACCTCGCAGGCAGGGCCCCTCCCCATCGTGCCCTTCACCGTTGACCGCTGGCCTGCATTCGTACCTCCATGGCCGGCCGATCTGGCACGAGGTGAGCCTCCGCCCCGCGTCGTCTCTTCTTCAGTTAAAGCCGCATCTAGACAAAACCCGCCTCCTAGTCCGGCCGGCAGCCGAGCCTGGGCCTCATCCAGGCGGTCTAGGTTCGAACCCCAGTAGCACCTTTTTTTGTCAGATTCGCTGCAGGGTGTGCTTCACCTAGAGCAACACTGCTTCTATTAGCATACTTCCTGTGTAGCCAACTGGTTAGCCTGTTGAATTGCAACCGAGGGGTCCTGGGTTCGATCCCTTGCCCTTGCCCATGTAGGTTTCTTTTTATGCCCGAGCAAGTGTTGCAACTGTTCAAACCATCCCTAAGTGCATGATGTCATCTTATTGTAATGTCTATAACTAGATTAGCATTCATTGGTTTAAAATGGTTTAAATATGTAACTTGACTAAAATTTTGTGTAGGTTAATATTTTTCAACTCTAATGCATGATTAAAACTGTTAACCTTGTTGTTTACCTCGTTTTGCGTATCGTGTCGTGTTTAGACGGTTTAGGTCGTAACTATTTGTCCATAGCTCCGTTGAAGATGTGCCATATATGTATATGGACCAAACGGCGAGTAGAATCACGTGAAACACTTTGTTTTTCCGTTTAACAAACATAAAATATGATTAGGACATATCTGGAAAGATTTAGAATTTAACACACGGGGTCATTTCGGAGACACTATATGTCGTTTCCGACCTCATTTAAAATGCCTAGCTAGGTAGACTAGTTACGCTTCACCTCTTGCCATGTTTAACCACATTTAATATTGTCGTGTACCTAAACAAGAGTGAACTAAATAATTCGTTTGTGGAGTTTGGTGAATATGCAACTCGTTGCATATTGAGCTTCACTTAATGTGTAGTGTTTGATTGGAGTGAATTGCCATATCATGCCTTGCATTAGACCGTTCATGCATCATCTGTGTTGTGCATTATGTCGTGCGTGTGCCGTGGTGAATATCGTGTGTTGATTCTTGTTTCCGATTTGCTTCGTCTCGATAGAGTTCCGACCGCTTCGGAGTGTGAGGATCCGTTCGTCTACGTCGGTTCATCTGCTTCACGGAGTCGATCTTCTTCCAAGAAGGATCTCGGGAAAGATGACCATTTCCCAGATACCATTACTATCATTGCCATGCTAGTTGTTTCGCTTCTATCGCTATGTCTCGTTGCCTACCACCTGTTAAACATCAGCCTCTCAACATTGCCATGAAAACCTTCAACCTTCTACAACCTAGCAAACCACTGATTGGCTATGTTATCGCTTGCTTAACCATTATTAGCGTTGCTAGTTGCAGGTGCAGTTGCTTCCATGTGATAACATGGGTTCCTTGTTATATCATCATATTAATTTCTCTTTAATTTAATGCACCTATATACTTGGTAAAAGGTGGAACGCTCGGCCTTCTAGCCTGGTGTTTTGTTCCACCTTTGCCCCCTTAGTTTCAGCTACCGGTGTTATGTTCCATAAATGAGCGCTCCTAACATGCTTGGGGTTGTTATGGGGACCCCCTAGATTCTCGCTTTAGGATAAAGCTCGTCTGGCAAGGCCCAACATTGGTACTATATTTGCCCAACATAATAATACTGTTAATACTAAAAAACACAGGGCATCATGAACCTGAGGAGTAATTCAACATAATACAGGGAAGGCCAGTGCTGATGGTGCTGGTCCAAAACAGAGCCGTTTGCGGGGCCAACCCGCGGCAACTCGGGTGATGTCTATCAGGCCACCGTACGTTGTGCTTATCCGTGGTGTCCTGAGAACGAGATACGCGGCTCCTATCAGGATCGTCGACACGCCGGGCGGCCTTGTTGGACTTGTTTTACCTTTCTCGAGCGTCTTGTGCGAGGGATTCCGAGGATGCTTTGGGTTATCTTGAGGTTGAGGTTTTCCAATAGGAACCAGAGGTGATCACGGGCTTCCTTGATCGAGGTCATTCCGTCGCAGCGTGTGGTAGTTTGTGATGGACTAGTTGGAGCACCCCTACAGGGTTAAATCTTTCGGAAAGCCGTGCCCACGGTTATGTGGCAACATGGAAACTTTGTTTAACATCCGGTTCTAGATAACTTGAAGTTAACTGAATTAAAACTTGCCAACTGTGTGTGTAACCATGACTGTCTCTTTCGTGAGCTCGTTCTCCGACCAAGGACACGGTGGGGTTATGTTTGACGTAAGTAGGTGTTCAGGATCATTCATTTGATCATCAATAGTTCACGTCCGTTATGCGTAGATCATTCCCCCTCTTATTCTTGTACTCGTAAGTTAGCCACCTCATATAATTCTTAGTCGCTTGCTGCAGCCTCACCACTTAACCATACCTCACCCATTAAGCTTTGCTAGTCTTGATACCTTTGGAAATGAGATTGGTGAGTCCTTTGTGGCTCACAGATTACTACAACACCAGTTGTAGGTACAGGTAAAGCAATTCTTTGACGTGAGCGCGATGATTGTTCTATGTGGAGTTTCTTCTTCTTCTTCTTCATCAATCTAGGATGGGTTCCAGGCCAGCAGCCTCGGATAGCAAGGATGGACGTCGTTCTTTTATCGTTTGTTTTTGTCCGTAGTCGGACCCTTCTCTTCTTCGTGATATTTATGTATTGTACTGATGTGACTTTGATGTAGCTTGTGGCGAGTGTAAGCCAATTCCATATACTCTTCTCTTCAGTACATGTACTTGTAACGATATCCATTCTTGCGAAACGACGAGATGCGCTCCTATCCCTGTCGAGGCCCTCGCGCCAAAATAAGGATAGGGTCGCATCTTGGGCGTTACACAATGGGAGGCCAGCGTTGGGGGTGTTCGATGGGAGGGAGCGAGCGTGATATGGGGGAGGACGAGGGAAAGGCTCGCGAGGGGAGGGGAGCGATGGGACCAGGGGAGGGAGTGGTGGTGTGGTGGGGGGAAGTGGGGAGTGGGGATGTGTTGGGCTAGGGTTTAGGTGGGTTTTATACCCACGGGGAGTTGGGATGGTTTGGGCCAATTGGCCCAGCTTGGCCAGGGAGGCTTTTTTTAGTATTTCTTTTTAATTTCTGTTTTAGTTTTATTTTATTTTAGTGCAATGAATCCTCTCAAAATTAATAATTCCTAAAGGATAATTCTCCTAGGTAATATCCGACACACCCGAACATTTTTATTTTGACATTTGGAAACTCTTATCTCTTGACTTTAATTTAAATTTAAATTCAAACTTTTTCAACTAACGCGAGATCAATGATAGGAAACACGGTGACGTGGCATCCTTTTCATAGGTTTACTGTAGTTTAATTACAGAGGTTACTGTAGCAACTGTTGAGAATGTCACAATATGCAAGGTGGACTATGTAACCAACAACTTGGTTGAGTGCTTTAACAATTGGATTAAGCACCACAAGTCCTTGAACTTGGACGACCTCTTTGATAAAACGAGACAACCAATTATGATATTCTGGAACCGAAGAAGAAAAGTAGCAAAGGAGCTAGATGGTTTGATTTTGCCCCACATAATTAAGAAGTTGAATGCAATGACTAGGGAATTAAACTTGGAGGTGGTAGAAAGCTCCGAAGAAGTGGCCGAAGTTACTGCATTAGGTGGTAGTGGCTTTAAGTTTGTGGTCAACTTGCAAGAGGGCACATGTTCTTGTCGACAATGGCAAGTTTCCGACCTTCCTTGCAAACATGCTCTTGCATTCATCACGTCACATAGCAATGCACATATACGACACTATGTGGACTTGTATTTCTCCATTGACAAATATATAGCACCTTATGCCCAACTAATCTCTGCTATGCTGGACAAGACCCAGTGGCCTAAATCTAACCATGGATTCTTCATGCATCCACCACTATTGAAAGCCACAACTGGTAGGCCTAAAACCGAGAGGTACAAAGGTTGTGGTGAGAATAAAAGGAAAAGTGGCCAACACTTATGCCCTATTTGTAAGGAATATGGACATCATTAGCCCAAGTGTAAGAAAGGCAACCCAGAGGACATTGCTGCAATGATGGCTGTGAGGTAATATATATTTACTCATTCTTGCATTATTCTTCCAACTATACATGTTCACTACTGCCCTATTGCTTGTGTAGAGAACCACCAAAGAAAAGGATAAAGACCACCAAAACAACATAGTTATCCATTGTACCTTATGAGGATGGAGCACCAACAAGAATGTGTTTTCCGCCAAGGTTTGTAATTTTACACTCATGCTCATAAATACATGAAAACAAGGTTTGAATTCTAAGTACTTTTCTGCTCACCACAGAAAAAGGTTGGAAACTACAACCAAGAAAAAGGGGAAACATGCTAACTCTAGTGTTGGAACATCAAAAAGGTGGTTACAACTAGTTCAAATTTTTAGATTTGATTAAACTAAAACTTGTTATGTATTCTTATTGCTTCCTTCTCACCATAGCAAAAGCGTGGAGAATACAAACAAAAAGGGAAAAGGGGGCAAATCTGAATTGGTTCGATCCAAGAGGTATTGTTTCTCTTTTTAGTTCACATGTTATGAATATTTTTTGTTTGAATTGCTAAAAACTACTGTCATGGTTAGGTGCAAGAGTAAAAAGAAAGAGTTCACTGAAAAGATTCATATGGTGCCACAAGACAGTCCAGCAATGTGCACAAGAAGCAAAAAGTTTAACCCTACAAGCCCTTCAATGAGCGTAAGAAGCAAAAGAAGGCTCAACTTGTGATTCTCATATATTTTCCTTTAATTTGATGGTTACTTTTGGAGGTTCTTTTGTGATGCTCATGTGATGTACTTATGGACTTGACCTCATGTGTGAAACAGTTTGTGATGCTGGTACTGTATATCTTGTGAATGTGAACCTAAATGTGATGTATGTGTGAACATGGATGTTTCTGGTAGTTGTACATGTTGTGATGCATATTGTCCATATATATATAAACTCTGTGAGATATGTGGTCAAATTACACGGGAGGTTCTGCCTAATTTTCATTTTGCATAGATTTTTGGCCACCTTATGCACATGGGGTAAAAAGGTCTTTTCATGTCTATCTTTAACATTGTTAGTTAACAAAATGCACTAGAGTGTCATATCGGGAAAGAAATTTAGCGCAAATGTCAAATAGGGAAGAAAAAGTTTCCGAGGGCCAAATAAGGAACCACATTTTAAGATAGTGTCAAATAAGGAATTTTCTCTTTGACGAACAACAAATATTAGAAATTTAGAACATTTTATAAAATCAAGAACATTTTCTGGATTTCAACAAAAAGTTTAAAACATGAACTTAGGTTAAAAAATAACCATAGAAAAAAGCAAAAAACGAAACACAAGAAGAAAAATGAAAAAAGAAAAAAATAAGGAAAAAACGAAACAAAAAAGGACAAAAAAAATGAAGCAGAAATCGGAACTCCGTGCAGAGCGACATGGGCCAGCCCAATTTGTCGCGCCCCTATGCGTTTGCCCGATTATTTGACGCAATGAGCGTCAAATAGGGTTTTTCCGAGGAGAAAGCGAAGGGCCGAGGAACCCCTCGCTAAGGGGGCACCTAGATTGGCTGGCCCACCAGTACGAAAGGCCACAACCTCCTTTTTTCGTTTCTCTTACGTTTTCTATGTTTTTACATTTGTTTTCACTCTTAAATATTATAAATATATATTATATAAAAAACACTCTATTAAAATATTCGAAATAATTTAACCAATTATCTAAAAAATGTTGAACCGGTGCTTTAAAAAATGTTGAAGAAGTATTTGAAAAATGTTGAACAAGTATTTTGAAAATGTTGAACAAGTATTTTGAAAATGTTGAACAAGTATCTAAAAAATGCAGATCATATATATAAAAATGTTGGACAAGTATTTAAATAATGGAGAACAAATATTTCAAAAATATTGAGTATGTATTAAAAATGTTGAACAAGTATTTGAAAATATTAAATAAGTATTTGAAAATGCTGAGTAAGTATTAAAAAATGTTGAACGACTATTTGAAAATATTGAATGTTGATTTGAAAATTGTTGAATAAGTATTAAAATGTTGAACAAGTATTTAAAAAATGTTGAATAAGCGTTCACACAATGTTGAATGTGTATAAAAAAATGTTGATCACTTATTAAAAATATGTTTTGACATATACGAAAATGTAGTGTAAAAACGAGAACAAACATAAAAGAAAAGTGAAGAAACAATGGGAAAACCAGAAACAAGTATCGGAAAAATGTTAGTGTATTAGAAAATGTTGTTAAGCGTATAAAAAATGTAGAATAATAACAAAAAACAAAGAAAGCCCCCAAAAGAAAATAAACAAGAGAAAAAAGAAATAAAACAAGAAACAAAGTGCAAAAATAAGGAAAAATGGAGAACAAAAAAGGAACCATAAATGAAAAAGAAATCAAAGAAAGCCGGCTTTAATTGTATCAAGTACAACACACACCTACAACATTTCATTAGCATGACATGGCCGGAGTGGTAGGAAGACTCGCGCCCCCCTCTTATTCAGCCCTTTTTCTTACTTTCTACGTGCGGAAATGGAATGGCCCAATACAAAGCGGGGAGAAGAAACACATTAAGCGAGAGCAACAGCCCCTCGTATCGTTTGAAGCAAAAAAATAGTCACCGCGAGAAATTGAAAACGAGCAATGCCCTCTGCCTTTGTCTTGGGCCTGGACCACATAAGCTCCCGGCCAAAGCCGAAATCTGCCTCCGTAACGTAATATAAGATATCTTTTTTACTATCATGGTGTCAATAAACATCATATTAAACCCACCGAGGCACACTAGAAGGGCGGCCAACCAGCTATGCTATGTGGCGCATGCTGGTTGGTCACGTTAGTGTTTTTAAAAGATGAAAGTGTTATTTTTTTTTACTTTTTACGTGCAATAATGGACCGGCCCAATATAAAGCGCGGAGAAGAAACACCTTAAGCGAGAGCGAGCAGCCCCTCATATCGCTTGACGCAAAAAATAGTCACAGTAAGAAATCGAAAGTGAGCAATACCTTCTACCTTTGTCATGGGCCTGGGCAACATGAGCTCCCGGCCGAACCCGGATTCTTCCTCCGTAATTTAATATAAGTTATGTTTTTTACCGTCATAATGCCAAAAAAATATTTTATTAGACCCACTGAGGCACTCTGGAAGGGCGGCTAACCAGCTATACCATGTGGCGCATGCTAGTTGGCCGCATTAATTTTCTAGAAGATGAAAGTGTGATTTTTTAAAGAAAAAATAGTTACCAAGGATTTTTATTTTCTAAGATGGATCTGATGTTTACGTGATGTGAGAAAAATTATTTTTATTTTGAGACAAAAATGATGTTTTTTCTTTAAGCCGAAGAAACACACATGTAACTTTCTTTCAAACGACCACAAGGATGGCCCAACCATTAGTATTAAGTTATTGAGGTAGTACTATGTATAGGATATTGTTTCGTGAGAACATATTGTTTCGTGAGAACAATATCCACAGGAGTTATCTTTATTGTAGTTGTAGGGAGATGTATGCTTCCTCGCCCTCGTCCTTTGTGAGAGCAGCTAGTTAGCGAGTATTCCTTCGGAACCTCCGAGCGAGCATTTCGACGCGTCGCCACTTGGTGCATTCTCGGCCACCGCCATGTGTCACACTCTGAACGTTTCTTTTGATTTCTTTTATTATTATTATTATTTCGCATGCGTTTTTGGATTTTTAGATGGAGGCAGCGAGCACCGATGTCTAGCAGCAAAGCTAAGCTCCTCAAGCTGATACTGGGCGGGGGATGGCCTTCCTGTTGGAACAGAAATTGTTGATGGCAAAGCGCCTGACTGATGCAGTGTGCATAGAGAGGATGTGAAACAATGCGTCCAAGCATTTCCGATGCCCACTACAGAGCTCATCGTCCTCGAGAAGGTCAAGAGGGGCGGAGTGCCATAGGGGGCGACACCTCCTGGAGAGGATGGTGATCTACATAACAGATTTGATGGGGAGGAGGGACATGATGGTTACCAACATATCGTCGGGGATGCTGCTGATGAAGTCCACGCTCGCCGAAGCCGCTTGCGGTTTAGCCTCAACCCGCCCCCGCTTGTTGGCCGCCTCGTTCTCCATGAGAAAAGGAGGTGATTCTCGGTGGCAGCCCTTATAGATAAGAACGGAGGAGAAAGTGGAGCATTTATGGAGAACTTAGGAGCGAGGCATGCTGTGTGTGGAGGTAAAGGGCTCGATTCCCGGTGAGCCAGCTACGCTTGCATGGTGGACTGCTCGCACGGGTCCCACTCGGCTTCGGTATAGGACTTCTCGCACGTGTCCTATCTAATCAAACGTGCACCCACAACACCTCCTACCAATAAAATAAAGAGACGTGTGGCGCCATGTAAATGGTTAGTGCAACGTAGATGTTTTATTATTATTAACAATAGCGTTCGTGAATTTACCATGTCTTCCCTCTCTGTCCTGTCTTTCAACCGTCTTGCCGCCCGAGGAATCCAGTGCGCACTACGGCACCGCACATGTGTTTCTATTGGCCATGTTCCTGCGCGGAACCATGCAGGTTCCCATACAAGCTTCCCCATTAGTTTTTGTCAGAAGCAAATGATCATAAGAGTCGTCGCACGACACACGTGGATGCACACCTAATGCAACCTAGCCCATCTAACAAGCATGCCAACCCGACCAACCGCCGCCTCTGCCATCCTCCTTCTCGATGACGAAAACGATTCGGTGCAGGTGCAATGACCTGTTGATGTTGATGGCATCGCCGATGACACACTGATAATACTATGTTGTGTGTCATCACCATGTTTGAGCAGACCCTAGGCGCAGGGCGCGACAGCGCCGCCGAGCAACATAGTCACCTCATCTCCGAGAGGTTGTAGTTCACCACCACAAGAGGATCATCGATGGTGCTCCGTAGAGCAAAACACGTGCGTCCGCTCTGAGAGGGCAAGCCGCACTGCACCACAGGACCTATGGAGGGACGTAGAGCGAGAGGTGCTGCGGGCGGTAGAGCAAGAGCGATTCCATCCCCGCTTACGTAATGTCCCACCTGATATGACATTGCAGCTATGTCCAGGACATGTAAGTATCCCGAATTATCACTAGGAATGGGCAAAAGTCATTTGCATCATACTTGCAACAGGGCCCGGCCGCACCATACTTGCACCGAACATCGGCCGCGTTGTTCGCATGGTTTGTGTCATTCTCGTTGTCCTCGCCCCCCTCGATGCAAACAGGTTGGTCGGTAGGCTCAAGCTCCTCCTTGGCCCAGGTGTCCAGCAGGGAGCAGTAGAAGAAAATGGTCATGACATCTCCTAGATGGTAATCTCTTACGAAATAGCCAGCTTGGAGCTCGAGATCATGCTCCACATGTACCACGAGCATCTCGACCGCATGGACGAATGCCTGAACGTGTTTAGGCAGAGATAAGAGCTTCCGTAGTTTAGAGTAGTGGTCATGGACGAGTTTTATATTACTGAATCATTTTGACGTCCATCCCAATATCATCACAACAATCATAATATTGATATGTTTTGATGTGTGAATGGTTTTTGTTCAGTTGTTATGTTTTAATAAGTGCAACAACCAGAGCCAGAATTGAGTACAAAAACAGATAGAAATGTGAAACTAATAATATGTATTAATTGTTCAATAGCTCATTGCACAAATCATACATATAACATGACATATAGGTGATGATAGTGAAAGTGTGTTATATCGACTAGAGGGGGTGAATATGCGATTTTTATATTCTCGTCCCTGAGGAAATTCCTCGTGAGAAAAGTCCTCACAACCAAACAGATAGCAGTAGATAAAGTCCTCAAACAGAACTGAAAAACAACGACAACATAGTCTTCATGATGAATTGGAATATTCTGTTTGTGCGAGTGGCGTGAACATGATAAGAAGGTGAAGAACAAGTGAAGTGAAGAATTTGGGGTGAGGAAATTGAGAATGTATTTAGTCAAATTCTTCAAATAGTAACAAGCAATTTCATCAACATACAAGTGAGGAAATGAAAGGGTTAAAGAAATAGAACCAGGTACTCGGTGAAAACAATGGTTTGATGACCCAGCTCCAACTGTTGTGATAGTTGTACGTCTGGTTTGGAGCGGCTTGGTATTTAAACCAAAGGACACACAGTCCCAGGACACAAAGTGTTGGAAATATGCCCTAGAGGCAATAATAAATTGGTTATTATTATATTTCCTTGTTCATGATAATCATTTATTATCCATGCTAGAATTGTATTGATTGGAAACTGAAATACATGTGTGGATACATAGACAACACACTATTCCTAGTGAGCCTCTAGTTGACTAGTTCGTTGATCAAAGATGGTCAAGGTTTCCTGGCCATAGGCAAGTGTTGTCACTTGATAATGGGTTCACATCATTACGAGAATGATGTGATGGACAAGACACAAAATATAAACGTAGCATATGATTGTATGAGTTTATTGCTGTTGTTTTTCTGCATGTCAATGTATCGGTTCCTATGACCATGAGATCATGCAACTCCTAGACACCGGAGGAATACCTTGTGTGTATCAAATGTTGCAACGTTACTTGGGGGACTATAAAGGTGCTCTACAGGTATCTCCAAAGGTGTCTGTTGGGTTGGCATGGATCAAGACTGGGATTTGTCACTCCGTGTGACACAGAGGTATCTTGGGGCCCACTCGGTAATACAACATCACAACAAGCCTTGCAAGCAATGTGACTAAGGAGTTAGTTACGAGATCTTGTGTTACGGAACGATTAAAGATACTTGCCAAAAACGAGATTGAACTAGGTATGGAGATACCGACAATCGAATCTCAGGCAACTAACATACCGAAGGACAAAGGAAACAACATAGTGGATTAACTGAATCCTTGACATAGAGGTTCAACCGATAGAGATCTTCATAGAATGTGTAGGATCCAATATGGACATCCAGGTACCGCTATTTTTTATTGATTGGAGAATGTCTCAGGTCATGTGTGCATAGTTCTCGAACCCACAGGGTCTGCACACTTAAGGTTCAGTGACGTTTTGGTATAGTTGAGTTATAGGTCTTGGTAACCGAAAGTTGTTCGGAGTCCCGGATGAGATCCCGGATGTCACGAGGAGCTCTGGAATGGTCTGATGGTAAAGATTGATATATAGTAAGTCCTGTTTTGGTCACCGGAAAAAGTTTCGGGCTCATCGGTAGTGTACCGGGAGTGCCGGCAGGGTACCAGGGACCATCGGGAGGGGTGTCACGCCCCGAGGGACCTTATGGGATTTGGGAGGATTCAAACCAGCCCCTAGTGGGCTGACATAATCTCCCACTAAGTCCCATGAGGTTTGAGAGGCAAAAACCCAAAGGAGGAAAAGGTGGAAAGGGTTTCCAAGTGGAAAGGAGGAATCCTACTCCTAGTAGGATTGGAGTAGGACTCCTCCACCTCCAATTTTGGCCAAACCTTGAGGGTGTGAGGCTGCCTCCTCCCCTCCCCCCTCCTATATATACTAGAGGTATTGAGGGTTTTTGAGACACACAATTTCAGCCACGTGCTACCCTCTCCTCTAGTTTGTAGTTCTTCCTCTAGATCGGATTTCTTTGGTGCTTAGGCGAAGCCCTGCAGGAATAGATCTCCACCATCACGGGCGCGCCATCACGCTACCGGAGAACTCATCTACCTCTCCGCTCCTCTTGCTGGATCAAGAAGGCGGGGGTCGTCATCGAGCTGTACGTGTGCTGAACACGGAGGTGCCGTCCGTTCGGCACTAGATCAGGATGGATCGTGATGGGATCGCGGGACGGATCGTGATGAGATCACGGGACAGGCTGCGATTTGAATCATGAAGATGTTCCACTACATCAACCATGTTATATACGCTTTTGCTTAGAGATTTACAAGTGTATGTAGATTCACTCTCCCCTCTCGTAGATGATCATCACCATGGATAGGTATTGCGTGTGCGTAGGAAATTTTTTATTTCCCATGCTACGTTCCCCAACAGTGGTATCAGAGCTAGGTTCATGCGTAGATGATATCTCGAGTAGAACACAAAAGAGTTTGTGGGTGTTGATGTTCGATTTGCTGCCCTCCTTAGTCTTTTCTCGATTCGATGGTATTGTTGGATTGAAGTCGCCCGGACCAACCTTACTCGTACGCTTAAGAGAGACCGGTTTCATCGACTAACATGCAACTTGTCGCATAAAGATGACTGGCGGGTGTCTGTTTCTTTAACTTTAGTTGAGTCGGATTTGACCGAGGCAGTCCTTGGAGATGGTTAAATAGCAAATTGCATATCACCGTTGTGGCATTGTGTAAGTAAGATGCGATCTTACTAGATACCCATAGCAGCCACATAAATCATGCAACAACAAATTAGAGGACATCTAACTTGTTTTTGCAGGGTATGCATGTGATGTGATATGGCCAAAGACATGATATAATATATTGGATGTATGAGATGATCATGTTGTAATAGTTAAATATCGACTTGCATGTCGATGCTACGGCAACAGGCAGGAGCCATATGGTTGTCTTTAAACCAACGTTTGTGCTTGCAGATGCTTTTACTATATCGCTAGCTGGTAGCTTTAGTAGTAATAGCATAGATAGCACGACAACCTCGATGGCAGCACGATGATGGAGATCATGGTGCGGCGCCGGTGACGATGGAGATCATGGTGGTGCTTTGGTGATGGAGATCAAGAAGCACAAGTTCATGGCCATATCATGTCACTTATGATTTGCATGTGATGTTAATCCTTTTATGCACCTTATTTTTCTTATAATGAAGGTAGCATTATAAGGTGATCCCTCACTAAAATTTCAAGATAAAATTGTGTTCTCCCCGACTGTGCACCGTTGCGACAATTCGTCGTTTCGAGACACCACGTGATGATCGGGTGTGATAGACTCAATGTTCACATACAACGGGTGCAAAACAGTTGCACACACGGAACACTCGGGTTAAACTTGATGAGCCTAGCATGTACAGACATGGCCTCAGAACATAAGAGACCAAAAGGTCGAGCATGAATCATATAGTTGATATGATCAATATGAAGATGTTCACCACTGAAACTATACTCAACTCACGTGATGATCGGACTTAAGTTAGTTGATTTGGATCATGCGCCACTCGAATGACTAGAGGGATATCTATTTTGAGTGGGAGTTATTAGTAATATGATTAGCTAAACTCAACTATCGTGAACATAGTCAAAAGATCTTTGCAAATTATGTTGTAGCTTGCGTTGTAGCTCTACTGTTTTTGATATGTTCCTAGAGAAAATTTAGTAGAAAGATGATAGTAGCATTTATGCGGACTGGGTCCGTAAACTGAGGATTGTCCTCATTGCTGCGCAGAAGGCTTATGTCCTTAATGCATCGCTCGGTGTGCTGAACCTCGAGCGTCGTCTGTGGATGTTGCAAACATCTCACATACACGTTTTTTGATGACTACATGATAGTTCAGTGTGTAATGCTTAAACGGCTTAGAATTGAGGCATCAAAGACGTTTTGAACGTCACGGAGCATGTGAGATGTTCCAAGAGATGAAATTGGGATTTCATGCTCGTGCCCTTGTTGAGAGGTATGAGACCTCCGACAATATTCTTTGTCTAAAAAGTAAGGGAGAAAAGCTCAATCATAGAACGTTTGCTCAGATTGTCTGAGTGCTACAACCGCTTGAATCAAGTGGGAGTTAATCTTCCAGATGAGATAGTGATGGTTCTCCAAAGTCACTGTCACCAAGCTACTAGAGCTTCGTGATGAACTATAACAGATCAGGGATAGATATGATGATCCTTGGGCTATTCGCGATGTTTGACACCGCGAAAGTAGAAATCAAAAAGGAGCATCAATTGTTGATGGTTAGTAAAACCACTAGTTTCAAGAAGGGCAAGGGCAAGAAGGGATACTTCATGAAACGGCAAACCAGTTGTTGCTCTAGTGAAGAGACCCAACGTTGAAGGCAAACCCGAGACTAAGTGCTTCTGTAATGAGCGGAACAGTCACTAAAGAGGAACTACCCTAGATACTTGGTAGATGAGAAGGCTGGCAAAGTCGACAGAAGTATATTGGATATACATGATATTCATGTGTACTTTACTAGTACTCCTAGTGTTAGGGCATATTTATGCCTAAGTGATTTTGGTGATTGATGACAGTACCTCAGTGGACTAATCGTGTGCATTGAGCATTTCAGATAATACATGACAAAGGTACAAGACGATTCGGCACCCCTCCATGGAATAGAAGCACGATCTCTTCTACGATTTTCTTCGGTGGTTTTGAGTCGTAGGAACGTCGTACTATTAAGAGGGGATCCGTGTCGGAAAGGTTTGGGTGGAATCAATCTCGCACGCACACATTTTATCTCCATCTCTTTCCTCTTGCAGCTATGGATCTTGTTCCCCCTCTGTTCTTTCTCTCTATCTTGCAAAAAGGCCTCTGGCGATAGTACTGCTGGAGGTGAGCGGTATTACCGCTCTAGCCCTAGCGGTAGTACCACTGGAGCTGGCGGTAGTACCGCCCCAGCCTGGCGGTAGCGGTTAGCAGGCAGTAGTACCACCCCTGGTGAGCGGCAGTACCGCTCGTATCGCCTTCCTTGCGTTTGTACTGCGTCGGACTTTTTGCGAAGACTTTCTTGGCGGTGGTAGGCCCGGTAGTAGTCCTTGCGCTACCATGGGCTCAGCGGTAGTACCACTCTGGCCCTAGCGGTAGTACCGTTGGAGCTGGCGGTAGTACCGCTGGAGGGGCAGCGATAATACCGCTGCTGCCAGCGGTAGTACTGCCCTGCTCGTGTTGAGAGTGAGGGTAACGGTTGGATTTGTTCCCTCACTATATAAAGGGTTCTTCTACTTCAAGAACCCTACCTTTGACCCTCAAAGACTCCATTGTTTCTCCCTAAGCTCATATGTGCCCGATCTGTCTCCCTAGCAAATCAAACTTGTTGATTTCCTAGGGATTGGTTGAGAAGGCCTAGATCTACACTTCCACCAAGAGAAAATTGATCCCCCCCACTAATCCCTTGCAAATCTTATTACTCTTGGGTGTTTGAGCACCCTAGACGGTTGAGGTCACCTCGGAGCCATATCCATTGTGGTGAAGCTCCGTGGTCTTGTTGGGAGCCTCCGAGCATTGTGTGGAGATAGCCCCAACCTTGTTAGTAAAGGTTCGATCGCCGCTTTCAAGGGCACCAATAGTGGAATCACGGCATCTTGCATTGTGTGAGGGCGTGAGGAGAATACGGTGGTCCTAGTGAATTCTTGGGGAGCATTGTGCTTCCACACCGCTCCAACAGAGATGTACTTCCTGTCAAAGGGAAGGAACTTCGGTAACACATCCTCGTCTCCATCGGTTCCACTTGCGGTTATCTCTCACCTTTACTTTGTATTCCCTTGTATTGTGGTGTATTGTATTCTTGCTTATTGTTGTTATAGTTGATTGCATCATATAGGTTTCTCACCTAGTTGTTCATCTAGAGAACCTTTTGTTGATTAATTGTAACTTGTTAAGAAAAGCTAAAAATTGGTAGTTGCCTATTCACCCCCCTCTAGTCAACCATATTGATCCTTTCACCTAGTAGCACAAGGGTATTAGATACCGGTTTGGTTGCTAAGTGTTGGTAACTCGAAATAAAAGCTACGGAATAAACAGAGATCATGTTTATTGCAATATGATTATTCATTTAAATATAATAATGGTTATTCTAGTTGCTTCAATAAATACCTTCAATGGTTTATTAAATCTCGATCGTAGTGGTACAGATGTTCATAATATTGATGCCAAAAGATACAAAGTAGTAACGATAATACCACTTACTTGTGGCACTGCCGCTTGAGTTATATTGGTATAAAATGGATGAAGGAGCTCCATGCTGATGGATCTTTGTACTCACTCATTTTTGAAACGTTTGAGACATGCAAACCATGCCTATTGGTATAAACGCATGAAGAAAATCCATGCAGATGGATCGTTTGGACTTACTTGATTTTGAATCACTTGAGGCATGCAAAGCATACCACATGGGCAAGATGACTGAAGGCCTCATTTTTCCAGTGAGATGGAACAAGAAAGTAACTTGTTGGAAGTAATACATTTTATGTGTGCAGTTCAATGAGTGCTGAGGCATGCAGTGGATATCATTATGTTCTTACTTCACTGACGATTTGAGTAGATACAGGAGTATTTGCTTGATGAATCACAAGTCTGAAATATTGAAAAGTTCAAGCTATTTCAGAGTGAAGATCATCGTGACAAGAGGATAAAATATCTACAATATGATCATAGAGATGAATATCTGAGTTGCGAGTTTGGTACACAGTTAAGACAATGTGGAAATTGTTTCGCAACTCGTGCCACCTGGAGCACCATGGTGTGATGGTGTGTCCGAACGTCATAGCCGCGCCCTATTGGATATATCGCGTACTATGATGTCTCTTATCGAAATACCACTATCGTTTTGGGTTAAGCATTAGAGACAACCGCATTCACTTTAAATAGGGCACCACGTAATTCCGTTGAGATGACAACGTATGAACTATGGTTTGGAGAAACTTAAGCTGTCGTTTCTTAAAAGTTTGTGGCTACGACGCTTGTGTGAAAAAGTTACAGTCTGATAAGCTCAAACCCAAAGCTCATAAATGCATCTTCATAGGATACCCAAAACAGTTGGGTACATCTCCTATCTCAGATCCGGAAGCAAAGTGTTTGTTTCTAGAAACGGGTCCTTTCTCGGGGAAAAGTTTCTCTTGAAGGAATTGAGTGGGAGGATGGTGGAAACTTGATGAGGTTATTGAACCGTCACTTCAACCAGTGTGTAGCAGGGCACAGGAAGTTGTTCGTGTGGCGTCTACACCAATTGAAGTGGAACCTAATGATAGTGATCATGAAACTTTGGATCAAGTTACTACAAACCTTGTAGGTCGACAAGGTCACGTACTGCTACAGAGTGGTACGGTAACCCTGTCTTGGAGGTCATGTTGTTGAACAAAAATGAACCTACGAGCTATGGAGAAGCGATGGTGGGCCCGGATTCCGGCAAATGGCTGGAGGCCAAGAAATCCGAGAGAGGATCCGTGTATAAAAACAAAGTGTAGACTTTGGAAGAACTACTTGATGGTCATAAGACTATTAAGTACATATGGCTCATTAAAAGGAAGACATACAATGATGGTGAAAAGTCATAATTAAGAAAATCTCGACTTGTCGCAAAGATGTTTCCGACAAGTTCAAAGAGTTGACTATGATGAGACTTTCTCACTCGTAGAGATGCTAAAAGTCTGTTGGAATTATGTTAGCAGTTGCTGCATTGTTTATGAAATATTGCACATAGGATGTCAAAACATTGTTTCCTTGACGGTTTCCTTGAGGAAAGGTTGTATGTGATACAAGCAGAAGGTTTTGTCGATCCTAAGGATGTTAACAAGTATGCAAGCTCCAGCGGTCCTTCTATGGACTGGTGCAAGCATCTCGGAGTTGGAATATACGCTTTGATGAGATGATCAAAGCTTTTGGGTTTATACAAGGTTTATGAGAAAGTTGTATTTCCAACGAAGTGAGTGGGAGCACTATAGAATTTCTGATAAATATACGTGGTTGACATATTGTTGATCGGAAGTAATGTAGAATTTCTAGAAAGCATAAAGGGTTGTTTGAAAGGATTTTTTCAAAGGAAAACCTGGATAGAGCTACTTGAACATTGAGCATCAAGATCTATAGAGATAGATCAAAACGCTAAATAGAACTTTCAATGAAATGCATGCCTTGACAAGTTTTCGAAGGAGTTCAAAATAGATCAGCAAAGAAGGAGTTCTTGGCTGTGTTGTAAGGTGTGAATTTGAGTAAGACTCAAAGACCGACCACAGAAGAAAGAGAAAGTACGAAGGTCATCCCCTATGCCTTAGCCGTAGGCTCTAAAGTATGCCATGCTATGTACCACACCTGATGTGTGCCTTGCCATGAGTCTGTCAAGAGGTACAAAGAGTGATCCAGGATTGAATCACTGAACAATGGTCAAAGTTATCCTTAGTAACTAGTGGACTAAGGATTTTTTTTTCTCGATTCTGGAGGTGATTAAAGAGTTCGTCGTAAATGGTTACGTCGATGCAAGATTTGACACTAATCCGAATAACTCTGAGTAGTAAACTGGATTCATATAGTGGAACAGTCATTTGGAATAGTTCCAAATGGCAAGCAGTAGCAGCATCTATATGATGACATAGAGATTTGTAAAGCACACACGGATCTGAAAGGTTCAGATCCGTTGACTAAAAATCTCTCTCACAAGAAAGACATGATCGAACCCCAGTACTATATGGGTGTTAGATTCATTACAATCACACAGTGATGTGAACTAGATTATTGACTCTAGTGCAAGTGGGAGACTATTGGAAATATGCCCTAGAGGCAATAATAAATTGGTTATTATTATATTTCCTTGTTCATGATAATCGTTTATTATCCATGCTAGAATTATATTGATTGGAAATTGAAATACATGTGTGAATACATAGACAACACACTGTCCCTAGTGAGCCTCTACTTAACTAGCTCGTTGATCAAAGATGGTCAAGGTTTTCTTGCCGTAGGCAAGTGTTGTCACTTGATAATGGGATCACATCATTACGAGAATGATGTGATGGATAAGACCCAAACTATGAACGTAGCATATGATCGTGTCAGTTTATTGCTGCTGTTTTTCTGCATGTCAATGTATCTGTTCCTATGACCATGATATCATGCAACTCCCAGACACCGAAGGAATACCTTGTGTGTATCAAACGTCACAACGTTACTCGGTGACTATAAAAGTGCTCTACAGGTATCTCCAAAGGTGTCTGTTGGGTTGGCATGGATCAAGACTGGGATTTGTCACTCTGTGTGACGTAGAGGTATCTTGGGGCCCACCCGGTAATACAACATCACAACAAGCCTTGCAAGCAATGTAACTAAGGAGTTAGTTACGGGATCTTGTATTACGGAATGAGTAAAGAGACTTTCCGGTAATGAAATTGAACTAGTTACGGAGATACCGACGATCGAATCTCGGGAAGTAACATACCGAAGGACAAAGGGAACAACATACGAGATTAACTGAATCCTTGACATAGAGGTTCAACCTATAGAGATCTTCGTAGAATATGTAGGACCCAATATGGACATCCAGGTCCCGCTATTGGTTATTGACCGAAGAATGTCTCATGTCATGTCTGCATAGTTCTCGAACACGCAAGGTCTGCACACTTAAGGTTCGGTGGCGTTTAGGTATAGTTGAGTTATAGGTGTTGGTAACCAAAAGTTGTTCGGAGTCCCGGATGAAATTTTTTGGTCACGGAATGTCCGGATGTAAAGATTGATATATAGGAAGTCCTGATTTGGTCACGGAAAAAGTTTTGGGCTCATCAGTAGTGTACCGGAGTGTCGGGAGGGTACCGGGGATCATCGGTTGGAGTGTCACGCCCCGAGGGGCATTATTGTTGGCGAACGTAGCAAAATTCAAAATTTTCCTACGCCATACAATGATCTTCCTATGGAGAAACCAGCCACGAGTAAGGGGTAAGCGCATCTTCATACCTTTGAAGATCGCTAATCAGAAGCGTTGCTAGAACGCGGTTGATGGAGTCGTACTCGCAGCGATTCAGATCGCGGTGTGATTCCGATCCAAGTGCCGAATCACGGCACCTCCGTGTTCAACACACGTGCAGCGGTGACATCTCCTGCACCTTGAACCAACAAGGAGGAGGGAGAGGTTGGGGAAGAGCTCCGGCAGCACGACGGCATGGTGGCGGTGGAGCTACGTGGAACTCCGACTGGGCTTCACCAAGCACCGCGGAGGATGAGGAGGGAGAGAGGTAGGGCTGCGCCGAGAGGGATAAAGAAATTGGTGTGCACCAGCCCCAAAACCCTCCCTTGAAGAGGAAAGGGTGATGCAGCACAGGAGCAGCAAGTATTTCCCTCAGTTTGAGAACCAAGGTATCAATCTAGTAGGAGAATCGTGCCAAGTCGAGAGTACCTGCGCAAACACAAAAGAGCTTGCACCCAACGCTACAAAGGGGTTGCCAATCCCTTCCAGATTGATTGCAAAGTGAGATCTAAAGGCGGAAAGTGCAACGAAGTAAAAGTCTAAAGCTAAAAATATGGTGTGAAGTAGACCCGGAGGCCATAGTGTTCACTAGAGGCTTATCTCAAAATAGCAAATAATACGGTGGGTGAACAAATTACTGTCGAGCAATTGATAGAACCGCGCAAAGTTATGGCGATATCTAAGGAAACGATCATACATATAGGCATCACGTCCGAGACAAGTAGACCGATACTTTCTGCATCTACTACTATTACTCCACACATCGACCGCTATCCAGCATGCATCTAGTGTATTGAGTTCATGACGAACAGAGTAACGCCTTAAGCAAGATGACATGATGTAGAGGGATAAACTCAAACCAATGATGTAAACCCCATCTTTTTACCCTTCATGGCAACAACATGATGCGTGCCTCGCTACCCCTTCTGTCACTGGGTGAGGTCACCGCACGGTATGAACCCAAAACCAAGCACTTCTCCCATTGCAAGAATCATAGATCAAGTTGGCCAAACAAAACCCACAACTCGAAGAGAATTACAAGGATATGAAACCATGCATATAAGAGATCAGAAGAAACTCAAATAAAATTCATAGTTAATCTGATCATAAATCTACAATTCACCGGATCTCGACAAACACACCGTAAAAGAAGATTACATCGGATAGATCTCCATGAAGATCATGGAGAACTTTGTATTGAAGATCCAAGAGAGAGAAGAAGCCATCTAGCTACCAGCTATGGACCCGAAGGTCTATGGTGAACTACTCACGCATCATCGGAGAGGTCATGGTGTCGATGAAGAAGCCCTACGTATCCGAATCCCCCTCTGAGAGGGCACCATAACGTGCCCAGATGGGATCTTGCGAAAACAGAAGCTTGCGGCGACGGAAAAGAATTTTCGTGGATCTCTCTCGCAGTTTTGGAATTTTTCTGAATTTATAGGTGGAAGAGGTAGGGCAGACGAGCCACAGGGGGCCCACAAGCCTGCTAGGCGTGGGCACCCCTGGCCGCGCCTAGGGGGCTTGTGGGGTCCCGTGGTGGCCCCTGCCTTGGTTTTCAAGTCTCGTGCGTATCTTCTGTTTCGGAAAAAAATCTTTTCGGAAGTTTTATTCCGTTTGGACACCGTATTAAATCCTCCTCTGAAAAGGGTCAAAAACAGGAGCTGGCACTTGGCAGTGAGTTAATAAGTTAGTCCCAAAAAAGATATAAAAGGCATACAAAACATCCAAAGTTTGACAAGATAATAGCATGGAACCATCAAAAATTATAGATACGCTGGAGATGTATCATGCGCCACCTCTAGTGTTCCCACCCTAGGGTGGCGGCAGCCCAGATGGGGGCCAGGGCGGCGGCCAGGGCAGGGCGAGGGGGTGTCACACCCCTAGGAGGGCCTTGGGCCCTCTTGCGCCTAGGGTTTGCCCTCCTCCCTCTCTTGCTGCGCCTTGGGCTGGGTGGGGAACCGCACAAGCCCGCTTAGGGGCTGGTTCCCTCCCACACTTGGCCCATGTAGCCTCCCGGGGCTAGTGGCCCCTCCCGGTGGGCCCCCGGAACCCTTCCGGTGGTCCCGACACTTTGTCGGTGGTGCCCGAAACATTTCCGGCGTCCAAACCCATCCATCCTATATATCAATCTTTACCTCCGGACCATTCCGGAACTCCTCGTTACGCCCGGAATCTCATCCGGGACTCCGAACAACCTTTGATAACCACATACATCATTTCCCTATAACCTTAGCGTCATCCAACCTTAAGTGTGTAGACCCTACGGGTTCGGGAAGCATGCAGACATGACCGAGACACCTCTCCGGCCAATAATCAACAAAGGAGTCTAGATACCCATGTTGGCGCCCACATGTTCCACGATGATCTCATTGGATGAACCATGATGTCAAGTATTCAATCAATCCCGTATAGAATTCCCTTTGTCTACCGGTATAGAACTTGCGCGAGATTCGATCGTCGGTATCCCTATACCTTGTTCAATCTCGTTACCGACAAGTCTCTTTACTCGTTCCGTAGCACATCATCCCGTGAAAAACTCCTTAGTCACATTGAGCTCATTATGATGATGTTCTACCGAGTAGGCCGAGAGATACCTCTCCGTCACATGGAGTGACAAATCCAGATCTCGATTCGTACCAACCCTGTTAGAGCATATATCTCCATATGTGGTTTTGGTAATTGATGACAATTCCTATGGACTAATGGTTGCCTTAAGTTATATTTTTAGGATTTGTCCATAGGCACTTCTTGAAGTCCATCTGTTGGGTTCAAGGAGTTTATATGATGACCAAGGTGGTATTCAAGGTATTATCCAAAGAATGGTCATAGAGACACAAGGTTGATAAAGATCTCAGACAAAGAGTAAATCAAGATGATCAACACAAAAAGCGTACAAGATGTACCGAGTGGGATCAAGTGATCCGATGGTATGGTAAGCATTGTCCGTTACGTGTTTGTGTACTAACCCATGGTCTTCGTGAGAGTTCTATGTGTGGGTTAGGTGTGTTTCCATGGGCTTGCGTCAAAAGGAAGATCTCATACAACCCATGAAGGATGACGTCAAGTGGTGATCGTCATCAAGATTGCAGTGTGCAAGTTCAAGAGGATCAACACGAATATATCGTGCTTGAAGCTTGCCGTCCATTGTGGTGGCAATGGACTTGTGAAGATATGCTGAAGAGTGGCTCATCCATAGTGAGTATGGGGGAGCAATCAACTAGTCTTCATCAAGCCAACGCAATCAAGAAAGGTGGTCCATCTTGAGGAAGCCAAGATCATCATCATCTTTCTCATAGGACGAGGTGCAAGGTATAGGTTTGCCCTTGATAGGTTTTCTGTTTAGGATAGATTGATGTACTATCAAGGGGGGCTCGCCAGTGAGTAGCTTGATCGTATCGTTCGTTGAGAGCTCAAACCATTTGCATCCTTTCATCATACTTCTTCGTTCTTATTTGGTGTTCTCTTTGTGAGTTTTAGAGTTTATGGTCATCTTCATGACAAGCTCGAGTTCATCGAAAACGGAGTCCATATGCAACTACTATGATGTTTTCGTTGTTGGAGTTTTTGCCGGTTCTTCATTCATAGAGTTCTCACATCTCTAGATCATTGGCATTTCCATATCAACATGGTCTTAAGATTTCCAACAAGCTTGGGTTTGCTCGATTCGGAGCTCGTATGCGAAAGTTATGGCTGTTTCAGTGGCGAGCGGTAGTACCGCTGGACCTAGCGGTAGTACCGCTGGCCCTAACGGTAGTACCCCTAGAGCTGGCGGTAGTACCGCTAGAGCTGGCGGTAGTACCGCTATGCTGGCGGTAGTACCGCCCCTGGTCAGCGGTAGTACCGCTCCAGGAGCTTAGTACCGCCTTCCTAGCGGCTGTACTTCGTCGAACCTTTTTGCGAAGACTTTCTTGGCGGTGGTTGGCCCGGTAGTATCTTTGCGCTACCACGGGCTCAGCGGTAGTACCGCTGCAGCCAGCGGTAGTACCGCTGTAGGGTCAGCGGTAGTACCGCTGCAGCCAGCGGTAGTACCGCTGGACTCGGGCTGTAAGTGGGGGTAACGGCTGATTCCTTCCCCCACTATATAAAGGGGGTCTTATTCCCCCTTGGCCTTATCCATCCGTTGAGCTCTTGTTCTACCTCCATTGTTGACATTCTTAGAGCTTGCTAACTCTCAATCCCTCCAATGATTCTTGCTTGTTCTTGAGGGAAAAGAGAGAGGAGATCTAGATCCACATCTCCACCAATCACTTTCTCCTCTATGTGAGGGGAACCCCTTGGATCTAGATCTTGGAGTTCTTTGTGAGCTCCTTGTTCTTCCTCTCATATTTCTCCATAGCTTTCGTTGTTGTGGAGGGATTTGAGTGTGAGGGACTTGACCACTTCGTGTGTTCTTGCCATTGCATTGGTTGCATTGGTTTGAGTTCTCCACGGTGATACGTGGAAGTGAAGTTTGAGAGGCTTATTACCTTTGGTACTTAGTATCCTAGATATTGTTCTTCGTGGATGCTTTGGCATCCTAGAAGCTTGGTGGTGTCTTGGAGCTCAAGCATTGTGGTGTAAAGCTCCGGGCAAGCGTCGGGGTCTCCAATTAGGTTGTGGAGATTGCCCGAGCAATTTGGACGGGTACCGGTAACCGCCCCCAAGGGTTGCCACGTGTACGGGTTCGGTGACCGCTCCCAAGGGTTGCCATTTGTACGGGTTCGATGACCGCCCTCAAGGGTCCCTTAGTGGAATCACGGCATCTTGCATTGTAAGAGGGCGTGAGGAGATTACGGTGGCCTTAGTGGCATCTTGGGGAGCATTGTGCCTCAACACCGCTCCAACGGAGATTAGCATCCGCAAGGGTGTGAACTTCAGGATACATCATCGTCTCTCCATGCCTCGGTTATCTCTTACCCGAACATTTTACTTATGCACTTTACTTTGTGATAGACATATTGTTCTTTGTAATATATCTTGCTATCACTTAGTTGTTTATCTTGCTTAGCATAAGTTGTTGGTGCACATAGGTGAGCCTAGTTGTTTGTAGGTTTTGTGCTTGACATATTAAACGTTAGTTTTATTCCGCATTTGTTCAAGCCTAAACCTTGATTATTTTAAAGCGCCTATTCACCCCCTCTAGGCGACATCCACGTCCTTTCAAACCCAACAGACACTTTCGGAGATACCCGTAGTGCACCTTTATAGTCACCCAGTTACTTTTTGACATTTGATACACCCAAAGCATTCCTACGGTATCCGGGAGTTGCACAATCTCACGGTCTAAGGAAAAGGTCCTTGACATTAGAAAATCTCTAGCAGACGAACAACACGATCTAGTGCTATGCTTACGATTGGGTCTTGTCCATCACATCATTGTTCCAATGATGTGATCCCGTTACAACGACATCCAATGTCCATGATCAGGAAACCATGATCATCTGTTGATCAATGAGCTAGCCAACTAGAGGCTCACTAGGGACACATTGTGATCTATTTATTCACACATGTATTACTGCTTCCTGTTAATACAATTATAGCATGAACAATAGACAATTATCATGAACAAGGAAATACAATAATAACCACTTTATTATTGCCTCTAGGGCATATTTCCAACAGTCTCCCACTTGCACTAGAGTCAATAATCTAGTTACATTGTGATGAATTGAACACCCATAGCATTCTGGTGTTGATCATGTTTTGCTCGTCAAAGAGATTTAGTCAATGGGTCTACAATATTCAGATCTGCGTGTACTTTACAAATATCTATGACTCCTTTCTGGACATGGTCCAGGATGGAGTTGTAGCAGCGTTCGATGTGCTTGGTCTTCATGTGAAATCTGGGCTCCTTGGCTATGGCAATAGCTCCAGTGTTGTCACAGAAGAGTGTCATCGGGCCTGACGCGCTTGGAACCACTCCAAGGTTGGTGATGAACTCCTTCATCCAGATCCCTTCATGAGCCGCTTCCGAAGCAGCTATCTACTGCGCTTCACATGTAGATGCTGCCACGACGTCTTGCTTGCAGCTGCACGAGCAGACTGCCGCACCATTCAAAACATACACGTATCCGGTTTGTGACTTGGAGTCATCCGGGTTTGTGTCGAAGCTAGCATCAGCGTAACCCTTTACGACGAGCTCTTCGTCACCTCCATAGACGAGAAACATCTCCTTAGTCCTTTTCAGGTACTTAAGGATATTCTTGACCGCTGTCCAGTGTTCCATACAGGGATCACTTTTGTACCTCCCTACCAAACTTATGGCAAGGTTCACATCAGGTATGGTACACAACATGGCATACATAAGAGAGCCTACGGCTAAAGCGTAGGGGACATTACTCATCTTCTCTCTATCTACTGCCGTGGTCGGGGATTGAGTCTTACTCAATCTCATACCTTGCAAAACAGGTAAGAACCCCTTCTTCGATGTGGTGACCCCGAATGGTAAGTCGAGATCGCCTGCCCAGTGATCCCAACGATCAATGCTCACTGAACACAGATGCTGAATAATAGAGTCTTACATCCAAATACCGAATATTACATCAAATGACCGAAGGGTCAGGTTCACAAACAGGGCCTAAGGCCAAATAAAACGGGTAGAACGGGTAGCGGAAACTCATAAGGGCTAAGCGGGTGCCCATGCCATCAAGCCTACACCGATAGGCATTCTGACTTGGAAGCGTCCTAGATCGCAGGTCCGTCTCCGAAGATGTACTCATCGCCAAACTCCGGTCCTTCCTTGTCTGGTCAATAATGTAACCAGTGGCAAGCCAATGAGTACTTTTAATGTACTCGCAAAGAGCCCATGATACGAACAATGAAAGTGAAGGATAACAATATCATGCATTTTCTAGTATAACTCATCTGGGTGGAATGATCATGAATATGCATCAAGTTAAAGAATTACTTTTGAAGAACAGGTTACAGATATCAACATATCTGCTAAGGGCTGAACCATCCGAGTTCACCCTATACGCCAAGTCACCAAACTTGGTCGTATCCTCGATATATCAGTTGAGGGATGAACCATCCGGGTTCACCCTATATGCCAAGTCTCCGAACTTGGTCATGTTATTACTATCAAAGCAACACCTTCCTTAACACCACACCCACACACACTCACACACACTTGGTTTATGCGGAAACGATGGACGTAGTTTAAGCAAGACTACCCAACTGTCCTTGACCGTGGACACGGCTATTTGAATAGTTTGACACTCTGCACAGGTAGTACGCTGGACCCATGAGATTCGGGAAAATTTCGTGTCATCCACGACTCGCGGTATATCACATATACCCGAGGTAAGTACACGATCATTATCTTTCCCCTGACGACACTAGACAAAGAGGTCCACTCGATTTGTACCCAGCCGACATGTTGTACGTCTTACGAGCACCGACTCTGGACAGTATCAACCATGCGGGGACCAACGGTATGCCTCGAACTCATAATAATGGCATAGTCGTCCTACCTGGCACGACCCCATCACGAGAGTGACGACAATCACTCCCACAACTAGTAATGTGGCTCTTTGCTAGTACCGACCAGAGTAATCAACATCATAAATCTAATCCCATTTCCGAAACCATACTCACACAAAACACCGGTGCACCACTTCACCAAAAGTGGCCACCCATCTCATCATCACCCTCGGGCATTAGTGGCACCCGACGGGGTTTTCATAACCTTTGATTTAACTCATCATCCTGCTCATGCATTGGTTCTCTAACTCTACTAGTCAACATGATAGTAGCATCATCCTCATAGATGGTAGGATCAAGCTCATCATGCTTGTGCTCCGAGGAGCCATATGTATAACATCACCATCATGCAAGTGCTTCGAAGAAGCCTTTGGTACCATCACACCAATGATGAACCGGTACTGTGATCACATGCAACGGAAAAGTACTTGCTATTCTAGCATGCATCAATTCATATGCTTAAGTCATGGTCAAAGGGCAGCTTGCCTTGGTCAGCTAGGTATCCGGGGTCTTCGAGGTCTTCCGCTCCGACTCCGAATACTCCGTCTACCGTCAACTATCGTCGGAAACAACCATAGTAAGCCACATAGCAAGCAGAATAAAAGTGCCACAAAATAGAAGTTTTATTTTTCTTGGACCTCTCTGGTCATAAGAAAAATACTTGAATCACTTCATAGGGGATTTGGATCCTCATGGATTTTTGAATAGGTGAAAGGAGCAATAGGTGATTATTGAAGGAGCAAATAGAAGTCATTCTGTTAAAAATGAGTGAAGGCACCCATTTAACAGAGAATAATTTTAGAAATATTTAGGAAGTGGTTTCACTGGATTTGGAGTTGGTATGAATATTCTTGGGGTTTGACATTGTGGAATAAATAGCAAAAGGAGCTATTTATTTATTGCATCAGTAGTAAGCCATACAAAAATGTTGGCCAAGGTCCTAAAAATAGAGAATGATTTTAGAAGACTCTAGAAGTTTGAATCACTCCATTTGGATTTTATTTGAATCTGCTAGGAATTTTGAAAGGTGGGATATTTTATATCCAAATTGGGATTTTAAATAAAACACCACGGAAAGTGGGTAGGTAAAAATGTGCAAAGCACTTATTTGGATAGGCCTCATTTTTAGGATCCTGCAGAAATTTGAATCAATGAAATAGGAGTCAGAATGAATTTATGGTGGAATTTACAAGTTGAGCAAAAACAAAAAAAGAGAAGAGGAGCTTATCCCTCGGTTAACTAGCGCACAGAGCGCTAGATAGGACTTCGGCCGGCCCAAAGGCTCGGCTTGGTCAGCTGAGCCACCTAGGAGGCGCCTTGCGGGAAATACACCTTCTGCGCAAGGAGGCGGCCTTCCACCAAGGCGCGACAACTTAAGTGGCGCGGCCCACCTGGCGGCCTCCTTCCCCGGCTGACGCGCGGGCCCGCTGGCCTCTTCTTCAACCTCCCGTTGCACGGCGGCAGAGGGGCTTGCCAGAGCTCGCCGACGCCACGAGGCTTCGTTCCCGATGGTCTGGCCACCGAGGCGTTCGCGGGGAGGATCCGCACCCTCCTGGGTGACTTACCGTCTCTAGAGGACAAGAAGATGGGCGCTGCCCTGGCCGCAGCAGATCCAGCGACGGGGGCCGAGGGAACGGCTTCCCACGCCACCAAGAGGAGGAAGGGGAAACGGGGGAAAGACTATGGGGAGACGGGGAATCGTCCTAGACTAGCAGCATAGAGGGGAGGGCTCGGGAGACGCGGTGCGCTCGCGGCCATGGCCGCGGCCACACGCCGGCTGATGTTGAGGACAGGGGCTGAGAAGAGCCGAGGGTTGGCTTAGAGTCTAACCTAGGAGGAGAGGGAGAATGAGGGAGAGCAAGAGAGGGCTCAGGGGACAGGAGATAGGAGAGGGGAGGGCCGAGGGAGCTCGAGAGCTCTCTGGAGCTCTCGATGCATGGTCGCCACGCATGCCTGAGGGGGTTTGGAGGGTAGCTAGTGATTGGGAGTGGCTTGGAACGGTCAAACGATGCTCCGAGACACGCTGAGACAACCTGCTTCGCCAAGAACCGGTCGGGAGGAGAGAAACTAGGTGCAGAGCACCCGGTTTGCAGGTCAGGGTGGTGGTCACCACGACCACTCATGCCCACAGGTTTGCAATGGCCGACCAAACATGTCCAGCATGCAATGCATACATGTAGAAAGGTAACTCTGGAGTTTGGCAACTAGTAGAGTTGGTTTGAACTAGTTTTGACTGCTGCAAAGTTTTTAACAGCAAACTTAGAGCTGACAAAAGTGGGTCTTAGGAGGGGAGACTTGGGGAGATATTATGTCTGGCAGTGTTAACTATGCAAGAACTACAACACTGCCAAGTTTGAGCTCAAGAAGTGAAGGGTAGCTTGTACTTGATGTACAAAGCTATATCTCAGCCAGACATGAACTAGAAGAGGTGCTGCTCATTTCTCCCACATGAGCATGCCATATCTTTGCTCTAAATGGAGCCTTGGCATATAATAGATGCTCTCGAAAGAGTTGGGGGCCTTGGGTTAAGCAGAAGTGAAACAAGAGGGTAAAAACAGTGACTCCATGGGTGAAAATGAGAGAAGTTACAAAGGGTCCTTCTCCAATAATTGACCAGTGGCCATGGGAAACTTATTGGAGGTAAAATGTAACTATGTGAGGCTGCGGTAGAAAGTTGAGCTCAAGGGTAAAAGTGGAAGGGGCAAAAGAAGCCAAATTAGTGAATGCACACAAGGTGTTTGATCTGTGGTTAGGCTACCAGATGAATTCCGATGGCTATGAAACTTAACAGGGTCAAATAATAGATGAAAATAGGCTTGCACACCAAATTTGGGATTTTCTGGATATGTTTTCCAATGTAGACTTGAAAACCCCCAGAAATGGGCAGAAATGGGTTTCTGCCAAGAACCCTATTCAAATAAATTCCCACAAATCCAATATTTCGTGTAGGGGCATTATTTGAGCATTAAGGCATGCACAAAAAGTTTGAGGTCAATTGGAGAAACTTTATAATGTAAAGTTTACCAAAGTCAGAAATCAACAGAGAGGGTTTTGAGGGTATTAGGACAAGTTCTTCTATTCTCCTTGGTGTACCACATGGTGTGGATGCCTTATTGGAGTATTAGAACATGTCTACTAAATTTGAGCACAAGTGGAGACACTTCACAATGTAAAGTTGCTCAAATTTGATTCTGGACAGATAGGGTTTTAGAGTGATTAGGGGAGCCAAATCAACTTGGATTAACATGAAACTTGGCAAGATCATCAAGAATATCATAGATGACATGCTAGAATTTTACTTGAATTTATTGAGAATATTTCTTATAGAAATATCCCAAAAGCGTGAAATAGGCAGGAATGGTTTTGGAGGGGTTTGCCCAATATTTTGAACATGACCATGTGTAGAAACTCATAAATATAGAATAAATATAACCACTGAGTTTCCCTTAATTTTGTTAAATATTTTAAAAGCAATAGAAATAACTTTCCTTCATAAGAGACCATTTCTGGCCTCACAGAAAGTCTTTTAAATAAAATAATAAAATAACTTTTAAAATAATAATATGGTGGTTTTTGGAAGACCTTTTGATAATAGATTTTAAATAAAATAATTGGTGCAAAAATAAATTCCCTAATTTGAGGACTTGTAGTACAAACCTCATCTCAGGCGTTTGAAAATCTAATTCAAAGAAATGCTTTTTGGTAAAAATAAATATTGGTGAAGATAGATATTTATCATGAACACATGGCATGATCATTAGGGAGGAGATCATGGGATGAGGAGGTGATTAGGAGAGTGACAGGATCTATTAGGTATCAAACACAATCATGCAAACAAGCAAGGCAAACAATAGTCACTTCAAGCATCACAAGTATTCCACAAAAAATTTAATTGGTCCTAAATTTTGAAATAAGTTAGTTAATCAGGAAGGCCAAAAACTGGGGTGTTACATTTGAGTTTTCCATATTGAACTTCTTCAATATCTTGTCTAGGTATGTACTATGTGAAAGATCTATGAGGCATCTCGATCTATCTCTATTGATCTTGACGCCTAATATGTATGCAGCTTCTCCAAGGTCCTTCATTGAAAAACTTTTATTCAAGTAGGCCTTTATGCTCTCCAACAACTCTATATCATTTCCCATCAACAATATGTCATCCACATATAGTATGAGAAAAGCTACAGAGCTCCCACTCACTTTCTTGAACAGATAGGCTTCTCCATAAACCTGTATGAACCCAAATGCTTTAATCACCTCATTAAAGCGAATGTTCCAACTCCGAGATGCTTGCACCAGCCCATAGATGGAGCGCTGGAGCTTGCATACCTTGTTAGCCCTCTTAGGATCGACAAAACCTTCTGGTTCCATCATATACAACTCTTTCTTAAGATAACCGTTAAGGAACGCTGTTTTGGCGTCCATTTGCCAAATTTCATAACCATGAAAAGCGACAATTGCTAACATGATTCAGACTGACTTCAGCTTCGCTATAGGAGAGAAAGTCTCATCGTAGTCAACTACTTGAAATTGATAACTTTGTTGCCAAACAACAAAGTTTCAATGATTATGTTAGCAGACAATTGGAACAGAATGCTCGTATGCTTAGTCATTTAAGTGCTTGTGTGGACAGAAACGTCAATGATCTTAAGCTCGTGAGTAAACATGCTCTATGGTTACTACTCAGGTAGTCCAAGTACGCAAGGCTCAAAATGACTTGCTCAATGAGTTGAATGACAATTCTGTCAGAGTCGTCACTAGAGGCGGTAGAATGACCCAGGAACCTTTGTATCCTGAGGGTCATCCTAAGAGAATTGAACAAGATTCTCAAGGAGTTAGCAATGATGCACCTAGTCATCCTAGAAAGAAAAAGGAAGATGATAGGAACCTGCACGCTAGCAACCCTGTTGCTGTTACACCTGAGAGTCCAAACGATATCTCTGTCTCTGATGCCGAAACACAATCTGGTGATGAACATGAGCCTAATGATAATATCAATAGTGATGTTCATGATGATGCTCAACCTAGCAATGATAAGGGTGTGGACATTGAATCTGTTGATCTTGATAACCCACAACCTAAGAATAAGAGATACAATAAGAATGACTTCACTATTAGGAAGCATGGTAAAGAAAGGGAACCATGGGTTCAGAAACCCATGCCCTTTCCTCCCAAACCATCCAAGAAAAAGGATGATGAGGATTTTGAGCGATTTGTTGAAATGATTAGACCTGTCTTTCTGCAAATGCGTTTGATAGATATGCTCAAAATGTCTCTGTATGCCAAGTACATGAAGGATATTGTGACTAATAAGAGGAGGATACCTGAGGTTGAGATTTCCACCATGCTTGCTAATTATACCTTCAAGGGTGGAACTCCTAAGAAACTAGGTGATCCCGGACTGCCCACTATACCTTGCTGCATTAAAGGAAACTACGTTAGAACTGCTTTATGCGACCCTGGAGCCGGTGTTAGTGTTATGCCTCTCTCTCTTTATCGTAGACTTGAACTGGATAAGTTGACACCCACTAAAATCTCTCTGCAAATGGTCGACAAATCAACTGCTTTCCCTATCGGCATTTGCGAGGATGTGCCTATTGTGGTTGCTAACGTCACTATCTTAACAGACTTTGTTATACTGGATATTCCCGAGGATGATGCCATGGCGGTCATCCTTGGAAGACCCTTTTTAAACACTACAGGGGCTGTTATAGATTGCAACAAAGGCAATGTCACTTTCCATGTCAATGATAATGAGCATATAGTGCACTTTCCAAAGAAACAATATCGAGTACATTGCATCAATGCTATCGAAAAAACTTCATCGCTTCTTATTGGGAGCTTTGAATGCCCTATACCTCCTATCAAGATGAAGTATGATTTGATTGATGGGGATATGCACATCCCCATTGAGGTAACCTAGTGACTATTCGAAAATTCTTCGTTTTCTTTTGCGATTCGAAAAAGTTTTTCAAGGAGACTTGATCAACCTCGTTGACAGATTTCTTTCGATGACCATGAGATGGATGAATCGAGGAGTCACAAACCTCTGTTCCAAGTTTTCACCTTCGGTTGCTTAGAAGAAAAATGATAGATTTAGTTTAGTTTTCCTTGTTTTCTGCTTTTAGCGTCCTGTAGAAAAGTACCCCGAAAATAAAAGTTCTTCGAATGTCGTGAAAATCAAGTATGATTTTTTTCTAGATTTTTTGAAAAATACTGAGACGAAGAGCTAGTCAGGGGGCTGGACCAGTGGGCCACAAGCCCTGGAGGCGCGGGCACCCCCTGGCCATGCCTACCAGGCTTGTGGGTCCCACGTGTACCCCCTCCACTCATTCTAGCCCCCATCTGCTTCTCCTACCTCCAGAAAAAATCATTTCGCAGCTCAAACCCGTGTTCTTGCTCTTCTTGCTGCGATTTTCAATCTCCTTGTGCAAAGCCCCATACACCAAACTGTTTTGGGGAAATTGCTCCTTGGTATGTGACTCCTCCACTGGTCCATAGACCAACTTAGGCCAAAAGCATAAGCTTGGGGAGTACGTGTTTCTCACCGACTTTATATTCTTGCTTACGCTTTCAGTTTGTTAGTCGGTGTTCACACTTTGCCACTGTATCATCCATGCTAGTTTATTTATTTTTCTCGTTTTCTTCTCGTGTCTTTGTCTAGTTCGAGAAAACCCAAAAATATTTTCCGTTCTTCTTTTGCTTGTTGGGAGCTTTCCCGTGTAAATAGTTTGTTTTCCTTTGGGTCAAGGTAGAAGACCATGGTTACAATGTTTAGTGGCTCTCGCATGTATATCTGTTTATCTGTCAAAGAGCCATATTACTTTGTCTTCTCCTTTGTGTTTGCTTGCAGATTCCAGCGTAGTCCAATGCACGAGCACTCTTATTATTGTTCACATCATTCAGTTGTGCAAGTGAAAGGCAATAATGACGATATATGATGAAGTGACTAAGCCTGGAAAAGCTGGTATGAACTTGATCTATTTTGTTTTTGTAAATATGACTAGATTGTCATTCCTGATTCAACTTTGTTACGAGAGAAACATGTTTGCAATGACAACTTAGAGATCATAGTTTCTGATGCCATCCTTAATTAGCTAGGAGCTTATAATGGTTTATCTTGGATGCCAACGTGAATTTTGAGATGACTATGATGTAGTATGATAGGATGGTATCCTCCTTTGAATGATTAAAGTGGCTTGACTTGGCGCATGTTTACGCATGTAGTTGAAACAAAATCAACATAGCCTCTATGATATTCATGTTCATGGTGATTTATGTCCTACTCATGCTTGCACTCAATGTTGGTTAATCTCAATGCATTTTGATGACTATTGTCGCTCTCTAGTTGGTCGCTTCCCAGTCTTCTGCTAGCCTTCACTTGTACTAAGCGGGAATACTGCTTGCGCATCCACTTCCATAAACCCAAAGTTGTTCCATATGAGTCCACCATACCTACCTATATGCGGTATCTACCTGCCGTTCCAAGTAAATTTGCATGTGCCACTCTCTAAATCTTCAAGAAATAATCTGTTTTGCATGCCCGAACCGCTCATGTGGTGACAGGGGGCTATCAGTATCTTCCATGCTAGGTGTGTTATCCTCGATATGTGTTTATTCACTATCATTCACGAGAAAGGGGCCGGTAATTGGAATGCCCAGTTCCATGCTCAAATCGAAAAGATAATTGCAAACAAAACTCCCCCTGGATTGATGTTGGTATGGATGGCACCCGAGTATTCGGCTAGTCGTGGAGTGTGATTGATCGGTGGTGGGGGAGTCAAACTTTACTTTTCTGTTTGGGAACCGCCTATAGCATGTGTAGCGTGGAAGATGGTGAAAACTCTTGGTCATTGCGTTGACAATGAAAGCATGCCACCCAAAATTATTATCTCTGTTTCAAAGCTTGAGCTTTGGCACCTCTGCAAATCAATGCTTCCCTCTGCGAAGGGCCTGTCTATTTATGTTCCTGTTGAGTCATCCTCTTCTTATAAAAGCACCAATTGGAGAGCACCTTTGTCATTTCTATGCTTTGCTTTTAACTGTTATTGAGTATGACTGTGACTGGATCTTCTTTGCCATGAATTACCATGTTTAGTCAGCCTTTGGTCTTTGAAGGTGCTCTGCATTTATTTTTGCGATCTCAGAAAGAGCTAGCGAGATACCATCTATTCGCACTGCTTCATGATTGTTTTGATTGAAGTGTTGACGTTTGAAACCTATTATTATTTGCTCGCTAGTTGATTATGCCATTGATATGAGTTTACCGTGAGACCTAGATGTCATTTGCTTATGTGGTTAGCTTGTGATCTTGTTGAAATTCTGGTTATGAGTTATACATAGTTGCAACAACAAGATCAAACAGAGTTCGTAAAAGTTTTTCTTTTGTCTCTTTCAGTTTGTCAACTGAGTTGCTTGAGGACAAACAAGGTTTTAAGCTTGGGGGAGTTGATACGTCTCCGTCATATCTACTTGTCCAAACTCTTTTGCCCTTGTTTTGGACTCTAATTTGCATGATTTGAATGGAAGTAACCCGGACTAACGCTGTTTTCAGCAGAATTGTCATGGTGTTGTTTTTGCGCAGAAATAAAAGTTCTCAGAATGACCTGGAAATTTACGGGGATTTTTTGTGGAATATATTAAAAATACTGGCGCAAGAATCAACCGGAGGGGTGGAGCTGAGAGCTCACAAGCCCACCAGGCGTGGGCCCCCCTGGACGCGCCTGGCAGGCTTGTGGGGCCCATGTTGCTCCATCCCCTCCAATCTCAGCTCTATTTAGTCCCTTTCGTTCGGAAAAAAAATCAAGGAGAAGAGTTCATCGTATTTTACGATACGGAGGCGCCACCACCTCCTCTTCTTCCTCTGGAGGGCAGATCTGGAGTCCGTTCTGGGCTCCGGAGAGGGGAGATCGTCGCCATCGTCATCACCAACCTTCCTTCATCGCCAATTCCATGATGCTCTTCACCGTTCGTGAGTAATCTCGTCGTAGGCTTGCTGGACGGTGATGGTTTGGATGAGATCTATCATGTAATCGAGTTAGTTTTGACGGGGATTGATCCCTAGTATCCACTATGTTCTGAGATTGATGTTGCTACTACTTTGCCATGCTTAATGCTTGTCACTAGGGCCCGAGTGCCATGATTTTAGATCTGAACCTATTATGTTGTCGCCAATATATGTGTGTGCT
Organism: Hordeum vulgare subsp. vulgare; assembly: GCF_904849725.1. Taxonomy (NCBI): domain Eukaryota; kingdom Viridiplantae; phylum Streptophyta; class Magnoliopsida; order Poales; family Poaceae; genus Hordeum; species Hordeum vulgare. The sequence goes on along the minus strand of NC_058520.1, from coordinate 201,048,399 downwards.
TGATCATATCTTGCAAGTTGTAGTCACCTACTATGTGTTATGACCCGGCAACCTCGGAGTGACAATAGCCGGAACCACTCCCGGAGATGACCATAGTATGAGGAGTTCATGTATTCACTAAGTGTTAATGCGTTGGTCCGGTTCTTTATTAAAAGGAGAACCTTAATATCCCGTAGTTTCCAATAGGACCCCTTCGCCACGGGAGGGATGGACAATAGATGTCATGCAAGTTCTTTTGCCTAAGCACGTATGACTACATACGAAATACATGCCTACATTACATTGACGAACTGGAGCTAGTTACTTATCTCTCCGTGTTATAACTTTTGCATGATGAATAGCATCCAGCATAATCATCCATCACCGATCCAATGCCTACGAGTTTTTCCTACTGGTCCTTGCTACGTTACTTTGCCGCTACTGCTGTCACTTCTGCTACTGTTACTCTGCTGGTACTGCTATCACTTTGCTGCTACTGGTTGCCATTGCTACTATTGCTATCATACTACTCTGCTACTGATACTTTGCTGCAGATACTAAATCTTTCAGGTGTGGTTGAATTGACAACTCAACTGCTAATACTTGAGAATATTCTTTGGCTTTCCCTTGTGTCGAATCAATAAATTTGGGTTGAATACTCTACCCTTGAAAACTGTTGCGATCCCCTATACTTGTGGGTTATCAAATAGCAACTTGATCCGAAGTTTCATGATCACCATCATCAACTTCCTCTTCAGTTGGTGTAGGCGCCACGGGAACATTTTCCCGCGTTGTGCTACTCTCCAGTTCGAGAGGAGGTACAATTACCTCATCAAGTTCTACTTTCCTCCCACTTACTTCTTTCGAGACAAACTCTTTCTCTAGAAAGGATCCGTTATTGGCAAAAAAGATTTTTCCTTCGGATCTAAGATAGAAGGTATACCCAATAGTTTCCTTAGAGTGTCCTATGAATACACATTTCTCCGCTTTGGGTTCGAGCTTTTCTGGTTGAAGTTTCTTCACATAAGCATCGCAGCCCCAAACTTCTAGAAAGATAGCTTAGGTTTCTTGCCAAACTATAGTTCATAGGGTGTCGTCTCAACGGATTTAGACGGTGCCCTATTTAAAGTGAATGCCATGGTTTCCAATGCGTATCCCCAAAATGATAGCGGTAAGTCCATAAGAGACATCATAGATTGCACCATATCTAATAAAGTGCGATTACGATGTTCAGACATTCCGTTTCGTTGCGGTGTGCCAGGCGGCGTAAGTTGTGAAACAATTCCACATTTCCTTAGGTGTGTGCCAAACTTGTGACTCAAATATTCTCCTCCATGATCAGATCGTAGACACTTTATTTTTCTGTCACGTTGATTCTCAACCTCACTCTGAAATTCTTTGAACTTTTCAAATGTTTCAGACTTGTGCTTCATCAAGTAGATATATCCATATCTACTCAAATCATCAGTGAGAGTGAGAACATAGCGATAGCCACCACGAGCTTCAACGTTCATTGGACCGCATACATCAGTATGTATTATTTCCAATAAGTCGGTTGCTCGTTCCATTACCCCCGAGAACGGAGTCTTGGTCATCTTGCCCATGAGGCACCATTCGCATGTGTCAAATGATTCAAAATCAAGAGACTCCAAAAGTCCATTAGTATGGAGTTTCTTCATGCGCTTGACACCGATATGACCAAGGCGGCAGTGCCACAAGTATGTGGGACTATCATTATCAACCTTGCATCTTTTGGTACTCACACAATGAATATGTGTAACATCACGGTCGAGATTCATCAAGAATAAACCATTCACCAGCGGAGCATGACCATAGAACATATCACTCATATAAATAGAACAACCATTATTCTGTGACTTAAATGAGTAGCCGTCTCGCATTAAGCAAGACCCCGATACAATGTTCATGCTCAAAGATGGTACTAAATAACAATTATTAAGGTTGAAAGCTAATCCCGTAGGTAGATGTAGAGGTAGCGTGCCGACGGCGATCACATCGACCTTGGAACCATTCCCGACGCGCATCGTCACCTCGTCCTTAGCTAGCCTTCATTTATTCCGCAGTTCCTGCTTTGAGTTGCAAATGTGAGCAACAACACCGGTATCAAATACCCAGGAGGTACTACGAGCATTGGTAAGGTACACATCAATAACATGTATATCATATATACCTTTGACGTTGCCGGCCTTCTTGTCCGCTAAGTATTTGGGTCAGTTCCGCTTCCAGTGACCGGTTCCCTTGCAATAGTAGCACTCAGTCTCAAGCTTGGGTCCATTCCTTTTCTTCTTCCCGGCAACTGGCTTACCGAGCGCGGCAACAACTTTGTCGTCTTTCTTGAAGTTCTTCTTACCCTTACCTTTCTTGAAACTGGTCGTCTTATTGACCATCAGCACTTGATGCTCTTTCTTGATTTCTACCTCTCCAGATTTCAGCATCGAGTACAACTCGGGAATGGTCTTCTCCATCCCTTCCATGTTGTAGTTCAGCACAAAACCCTTGTAGCTTGGTGGAAGAGATTGGAGGATTCTGTCAATGACAACATCATCCGGAAGTTCGACTCTAAGCTGAGTGAGACGACCGTGCAACCTAGACATTCTGAGTATATGCTCACTGACAGAACTGTTCTCCTCCATCTTACAACTAAAGAACTTGTCGAAGACTTCATATATCTCGACCTGGGCATGAGCTTGAAAAACTAGTTTCAGCTCCTGGAACATATCATATGCTCCCCGTTGCTCAAAATGCCTTTGGAGCCCCGGTTCTAAACTGTATAGCATGCCACACTTAACCAGAGAGTAGTCATCAACTCGCGACAGCTAGGCGTTCTGAACGTCCTGGGCCGCCGGGGCAGCGGGAGCATCACCTAGCGGCACATCAAGGACATAACCTTCTTGGATGCAATGAGGATGAGCTTTAGGTTGCCGACCCAGTCCGCATAGTTGCTGCCATCATCTTTGAACTTCATTTTCTCTAGGAACGCGTTGAAATTCAGGCTGACAGTTGTGTTGGCCATTGGATCTACAATATTTGTAAAGACAAATTTTAGACTAAGTTCATGATAAGTAAGTTCGTTTACTCAAATTAAGTAATGAACTCCCACTTAAATTGACACCCCTCTAGTCATCTAAGTGTTACATGATCGATGTCGACTAACCCGTGTCCGATCATCATGTAACACGGACAAGTCGACGATGGTGAGCATCTCCATGTTGATCGTATCAACCATACAGCTCATGTTCGACCTTTCGGTCTCTTGTATTCGAGGCCATGTTTGTACATGCTAGGCTCGTCGAGTCAACCTAAGTGTTTTGCGTGTGTAAATCTGGCTTACACCAGTTGTATGCGAACGTTGGAATCTATCACACCTGATCATCATGTGGTGCTTCGAGACAATGATCCTTCACAATGGTGCACACTTAGGGGAAAACATTCTCGAAATTTTATGAGGGATCATCTTATTATGCTACCGTCGTTCTAAGAAATAAGATGAAAAACATGATAAACATCACATGCAATCATATAGTGACATGATATGGCATTATCATCTTTGCTCCTTCAATCTCCATCTTTGGGGTATCGCATGATCATCATTGTCACCGGTGTGACACCATGATCTACATCATTGTGTCTCCGTGAAGTTGTCACGCCAACTATTACTTCTACTACTATAGCTAACAGTTAGCAATGAAGTAAAGTAATAAACACATGGCGTTGCATCTCATACAATAAATTAAGACAACTCCTATGGCTCCTACCGATTGTCATACTCATCGACATGAAAGTCGTGAATCCTATTACAAGAACATGATCATCTCATACATCACACATGTAACATCACATCCTTTGGCCATATCACATCACATGTCATACCCTGCAAAAACAAGTTAGACGTCCTTTAATTGTTGTTGCAAGTTTTACGTGGCTGATTTGGGTTTCTAGCAAGAACGCCTTCTTACCTACGTGACAACCACAACGTTGAGATGCCAAATCTATTTACCCTTCATAATGACCCTTTTCATGAAATCCAATCCGACTAGAGTGGGAGAGCCAGACACCCGCTAGCCACCTTATGCACCATGTGCATGTCAGACGATGGAATCAGTCTCACGTAAGATTACGTGTAAAGTCGGTCCGGACCGCCTCATCCCACAATACCGCCAGAAAAAGATAATACTAGTAGTGGTAAGCAATTGACAAAATCAGTGCCCACAACCTTTGTGTTCTACTCGTGCAAGGAATCTACGCATAGAAAACCTAGGCTCGGATGCCACTGTTGGGGAACGTAGCAAAATTCGAAATTTTCCTATGCCATACAATGATCTTCCTATAGAGAAACCAGCAATGAGTAAGGGGTAAGAGCATATTCATACCTTTGAAGATTGCTAAGCGGAAGCGTTGCTAGAACGCGGTTGATGGAGTCGTACAAGCAGCGATTCAGATTGCGGTGTGATTCTGATCCAAGTGCCGAATCACGACACCTCCAGGTTCAACACACGTGCAACCCAGTGACGTCTCCCGCACCTTGAACCATCAAGGAGGAGGGAGAGGTTGGGGAAGAGATCCGGCAGCATGACGACGTGGTGGCGGTGGAGCTACGTGGAACTCCGGTGGGGATTCGCCAAGCACCAGGAGGACGAGGAGGGAGAGAGGTAGGGCTGCGCCGAGAGGGAGAAAGAACTTGGTGTGCAACTGCCCCAAAACCCTCTCTATATATAGGAGGAGAGGGGAGGGGTGCACCACCTCTAGGGTTCCCACCCTAGGGGTGGCGGCAGCCCAGATAAGGGGCCAGAGCGGCGGCCAGGGCATGGAGAGGGGGTGGCGCACCCCTAGGTGGGCCTTGGGCCCTCCTACGCCTAGGGTTTGTCCTCCTCCCTCTCTTGCCGCACCTTGGGCTGGGTGGGGACGCACCAGCCCACTTAGGGGCTGGTTCCCTCGCACACTTGGCCCATGTAGCCTCCCGGGGCTGGTGGCCTGATACGTCTCGAACGTATCTATAATTTTTGATGGTTTCATGCTATTATCTTGTCAAACTTTGGATGTTTTGCATGTCTTTTATCTATTTTCTCGGACTAACTTATTAATTCAGTGCCAAGTGTCAGTTCCTGTTTTTTCCATGATTTTGACCCCTTTCAGAGGAGATTTTGAAACGGAGTCCAAGGAAGAAAATCCCCGAAAAGATTTTTCTGGAACGGAAGAAGATCGGGGGACTTGGGAGCCAAGCCAGAAGAGCCCTAGGGGGCCCACAAGCCCCCACCCCGCGGCCAGGGGGGCGTGCCATGCAGGCTTGTGGGCCCCCTGGAGGTCCCCTGACCTAGATCTTGCGCCGATATATTCCCAAATATTCCCAAAAAAATCAGGGGAGCATCGTAATCACTTTTCCGCCGCCGCAAGCTTCTGTCTTCACAAGATCCCATCTGGGGAACGTCCTGGTGCCCTGCCGGAGAGGGGATTCAGACACATAAGGCTTCTCCATCAACACCATGACCTTTCCAATGATGCGTAAGTAGTTCACCATAGACCTACGGGTCCATAGCTAGTAACTAGATGGCTTCTTCTCTCTCTTGGATCTTCAATTCAAAGTTCTCCATGATCTTCATGGAGATCTATCCGATGTAATCTTCTTTTGCGGTATGTTTGTCGAGATCCAATGAATTTTGGATTTATGATCAAATTATCTTTGAATCTTATTTGAGTTTCTTCTGATCTCTCTTATGTATGATTTCATGTCCTTGTAATTCTCTTCAAGTTGTGGGTTTTGTCTGGCCAACTAGATCTATGATTCTTGCAATGGGAGAAGTGCTTGGTTTTTGGTTCATACCGTGCGGTGACCTCACCCAGTGACAGAAGGGGTAGCGAGGCATGTATCGTGTTGTTGCCATCAAGGGTAAAAAGATGGGGTTGGTTTGAGATTATCCCTCTACATCATGTCATCTTGCTTAAAGCGTTACTATGTTCGTCATGAACTGAATACACTAGATGCATGCTGGATAGTGGTCGATGTGTGGAGTAATAGTAGATGCAGAAAGTATCGGTCTACTTGTCTCGGACGTGATGCCTATATGCTAGATCATTGCCTTAGATATCGTCATGACTTTGCGCGGTTCTATCAATTGCTCGACAGTAATTTGTTCACCCACCTTAATACTTGCTATTTTGAGAGAAGGCTCTAGTGAACACTATGGCCCCCAGGGTCTACTCCACACCATATTTTCAGCCTTACACTTTTTACTTCGTTGCACTTTCCGCCTTCAGATCTCACTTTGCAAACAATCTTGAAGGGATTGACAACCCCTTTGAAGCGTTGGGTGCAAGCTTGTTTGTGTTTGTGCAGGTACTCTGGACTTGACGAGACCCTCCTTCTGGATCGATACCTTGGTTCTCAAACTGAGGGAAATACTTACTGCTCCTGTGCTGCATCACCCTTTCCTCTTCAAGGGAAAAACCAACGCAAGCCCAATATCCTTCAACGTGTCAATTTCTGGCGCTGTTGTTTGAGAAGTAGCAGAAGGATTTCTGGCGCCGTTGCCGGGGACGAAGATCAAGTCAAGAACTCATCCAAGTAAGTGTCGCAAACTCATCTCTTTCATTTACTTTGTTTGCCAGTTGCCTCCCGTTTTCCTCTCCCCCACTTCACCAATTTGCCTTTTTCGTTCGCCTTTTCGTTCGCCCTTTTTTATCGCCCGCTTTCTGTTTGCTTGTGCGCTTGCTTGCCTGCTAAAGCCCGAATGGCCCCACTAAGGGATTTTGATGCTCGCTTTGCGAAGTTAGAAGAGATAGAAACTAGTGTTAAAGGCTTCATGTCTACACAGTTTGAATATAATAGTTACTTCCGTAGAGAGCTGAAGGAGCAAAATTCTTTTCTGGCTTTTATGAGTAGAGAAGTTGATGATATGGCCAAAGAATTCCTTGCGTTGAATTCCCAGTTTTCTCGTCTTGAAAAGCTAGTGGGCTAGATTTCTGATAAGCAAGCTACTTTAGTCAATAAAATGGCAGCTAAACCTGAAACTGGTGATGAGAATCAGAAGATCTTAAAGTGCTTGGTGTGACTCCCATTGAATCTTTGTTTTCTTGTGTCAAACCTAATGATTATGGGGATGGATATGAATCCACTTTGGTTGAAAAGTGCCCCGATGATTCGGAGTCCATCTATCTTGATGCTAAAAGCATTAAAAGGGGAGTAGAAGACGTTAAAACTTTGAGTAGTAATGAAATTACTACCGTGGATTTCAAGGAATTCAATTATGATAGTTGCTCCTTGATTGAATGCATTTCTTTGATGCAATCCACGTTGAACTCTCGACACACTTATAGCCAAAACAAAGCCTTTACCGATCATATCGTCGAAGCTATGATAAAAGCTCTTGAAGAGAAACTTGAATTGGAAGTTTCTATCCCTAGAAATATTCGTGATGAGTGGGAACCTACCATCAAAATCAAAATCAAAAACTATGAATGCAATGCCTTGTGTGATTTGGGTGCTAGTGTTTCTGCGATTCCAAAGTCTTTATGTGATATTCTGGGTTTTAATGAGATTGAAGAGTGTTCTCTTAATTTGCATCTTGCTGATTCTACTATCAAGAAACCCATGGGAAGGATCAATGATGTTCTTATTATTGCAAATAGGAACTATGTACCCGTGGATTTCATTGTGCTTGACATTGATTGCAATCCTACATGCCATATTGTTTTTGGTAGACCTTTCCTAAGGACTATCGGTGCTATCGTTGATATGAAGGAAGGGAATATTAGATTTCAATTTCCTTTAAGGAAGGGCATGGAACACTTTCCTAGAAAGAAAATAAGATTGCCTTACGAATCCATGATGAGGGCTACTTATGGTTTGAGCACCAAAGACGATGATACGTGATTCAATCGCTTCTATGCCTAGGTAAGGGCGTTAAACAATAGCGCTTGTTGGGAGGCAACCCAATGAATTTATCTTTTTCTTTCTATTTTGTTGCGTCCACACTTTCATAATTCTGTTTTGATTGTGTTTTTGTGATTCTTTTTGTGTTTGAGCCAAGCAAAACCTTTATGATTAGTCTTGGTAATGGTTGTTTGATCCTGCTGGAAAAAGACAGAAACTTTTTGCTCACGAGATGATTTTTCATTTTTATTAAAAAAGAGATTTTGAGTTGATTCTTTTTGATGCTGATTTATATACTTTTCCCCTAGACCTTCGTAATTTTTCAGATTTTTGGAGGTACCAGTAGTATACGAAGTATACAAATTTCTACGGACTGGTCTGTTTTTGATAGATTCTGTTTTTGTTGAGTTGGTTGCTTGTTTTGATGAAATTATGGTTAGTATCGGGGGGTACTAGCCTTGGAAAAGTGAGAATGCAGTAGCCCATCATCAATATGGATAGAATTCAAGTTTGCTACAGTACCAAAAGAAGTGGTAGTTTGTTTTCTTGTACTAATGTTATCACAAGTTTCTGTTTAAGTTTTGTGTTGTGAAGTTTTCAAGTTTTGGGTGACGTTCTCATGGACAAAGAGATAAGGAGTGGAAAGAGCTCAAGCTTGGGGATTCCCAAGGCATCCCAAGCCTAATTCAAGGACACCAAAAAGCCTAAGCTTGGGGATACCCCGGGAAGGTATCCCCTCTTTCGTCTTCAATCCATCGGTAACATTACTTGGATCTATATTTTTATTCACCACATGATATGTGTTTTCCTTGGAGCATCTTGTATCTTAGGAGTCTTTTCTTTTTGTTGTGTCACAATCATCCTTGCTGCACACCTTTTTGAGAGAGAGAGACATGCACTCATCGTGAATTTGCTAGAATGCTTATTGTGCTTCACTTATATCTTTTGAGCTGGATACTTTTGCTCTAGTGCTTCACTTATATCTTTTGAGCAAGATACTTTTGCTCTAGTGCTTCACTTATATCTTTAGAGCACGACGGTGCATGATTTGGTAGTTGGCTTATGCTATGAAAGTAGTCCCATGTGCTACGTACCCAAAGAGGATGCAAAAAACCTCCATCTTCATGTGCATTGAGTAGAAAGAAAACTTTCGATTCCTCTCAATTAGTTTTGAAACATGGATTCGGTAACATTAAAAGCTATGTTAGTAGGGTGTTGTGAATCTAGAAATACTTGTGTTGAAGTTAGTGATTCCCGTAGCATGCACGTATGGTGAACCTCTATGTTAGGAAGTCGGAGCGTAATTGATCTATTGATTGTCATCCTTTGTGTTGAGGTCGGGATCGCGCGATGGTTTACACCTACCAACCCTTCCCCTCGGAGTATGCGTTTAGCACTTTGTTTCGATTTCTAATAAAAACTTTCGCAATAAGTATATGAGTTCTTCATGACTAATGTGAGCCCATGGTATAGATGCACTTTCACCTTCCACCATTGCTAGCCTCTCTAGTGCCGCGCAATTCTCGCCGGTGCACAAACCCACCAATTCCTTCCTCAAAACAACCACCATACCTACCTACTATAGCCTTTTCATAGCCATTCCAAGATATATTGCCATGCAACTACCACCGTTCCGTCTCATGACTTGTTTCGTCACTCTCATATTGCCATTGCATGACCACACTTGTGCTTCATGTTAGCACCATGTTCTTCATGATTGAGAGCTTCTTGCTTTGTCACTACCACATGCTAGTGGGAATCTTTGTTTTATAACTTGGCTTGTATATTCTAATGATGGGCTTCCTCAAAATTGCCATAGGTCTTTGGGAGCAAGCAAGTTGGATGCACACCCACTAGTTTTCCTCTTGAGCTTTCACATACTAATATCTCTAGTGCATCTCTTGTATGGCAATCCCTACTCATTCACATATATATCTATTAATGGGCATCTCCATAGCCTATTGATACGCTGAATCAATGTGACCATCTCCTCCTTTTTGTCTCACAACCACCACCACACTCTATTCCACCTATAAGTGCTATATCCATGGCTCGCGCTCATGTATTGTGTGATAGTTATAAAAAGTTTGAGAAAGTAAGAGTGCGAAAACAATTACTTGGCCAATTCCATGGTTGTGCATGATTTACACTAGTTGTGTGAGGATAAAGGAGCATAGCCAGACTATATGATTTTGTAGGGATAACTTTCTTTGGCCTTGTTATTTTGAAAGTTCATGATTACCTTGCTAGTTTGCTTGAAGTATTACTGTTTTCATGTCAATAGCAAACTATTGTTTTGAATCTTACGGATCTGAATATTCATGCCATGTGAAAGAAGTTGCAAAGGACAACTATGCTAGGTAGCATTCCACATCAAAAATTCATTCTTTATCACTTCCCTACTCAAGGACGAGCAGGAGTTCCTGTTTTTTCCATGTTTTTGACCCCTTTCAGAGGAGATTTTGAAACGGAGTCCAAACGGAAGAAAATCCTCGAAAAGATTTTTTCTGGAACGGAAGAAGATCGGGGGACTTGGGAGCCAAGCCATAAGAGCCCCAGGGCCCCCACAAGCCTCCACCCCACGGCCAGGGGGGCCGCGCCATGCAGGCTTGTGGGCCCCCTAGAGGTCCCCTGACCTAGATCTTGCGCCTATATATTCCCAAATATTCCCAAAAAATCAGGAGAGCATCGTAATCACTTTTCCGCCGCCGCAAGCTTCTGTCTTCACAAGATCCCATCTGGGGAACATCCTGGTGCCCTGCCGAAGGGGGGATTCAGACACGGAAGGCTTCTCCATCAACACCATGACCTCTCCGATGATGTGTGAGTAGTTCACCATAGACCTACGGGTCCATAGCTAGTAACTAGATGGCTTCTTTTCTCTCTTGGATCTTCAATACAAAGTTCTCCATGATCTTCATGGATATCTATCCGATGTAATCTACTTTTGCGGTGTGTTTGTCGAGATCCGATGAATTGTGGATTTATGATCAGATTATCTATGAATCTTATTTGAGTTTCTTCTGGTCTCTCTTATGCATGATTTCATATCCTTGTAATTCTCTTCGAGTTGTGGGTTTTGTCTCGCCAACTAGATCTATGATTCTTGCAATGGGAGAAGTGCTTGGTTTTGGGTTCATACCGTGCGGTGACCTCACCCAGTGACAGAAGGGGTAGCGAGGCACGTATCGAGTTGTTGCCATCAAGGGTAAAAAGATGGGGTTTTCATCATTGGTTTGAGATTATCCCTCTACATCATGTGATCTTGCTTAAAGCCTTTCTGTGTTCGTCATGAACTCAATACACTAGATGCATGCTGGATAGCGGTCGATGTGTGGAGTAATAGTAGTAGATGCGGAAAGTATTGGTCTACTTGTCTCGGACGTGATGCCTATATGCTAGATCATTGCCTTAGATATCGTCATGACTTTGCGCGGTTCTATCAATTGCTCGACAGTAATTTGTTCACCCACCGTAATACTTGCTATTTTGAGAGAAGCCTCTAGTGAACACTATGACCCCCAGGGTCTACTCCACACCATATTTTCAGCCTTACACTTTTTAGTTTGTTGCACTTTCCGCCTTCAGATCTCACTTTGCAAACAATCTTGAAGGGATTGACAACCCCTTTGAAGAGACCCTCCTTCTGGATCGATACCTTGGTTCTCAAACTGAGGGAAATACTTACTGCTCCTGTGATGCATGACCCTTTCCTCTTCAAGGGAAAAACCAACGCAAGCCCAATCTCCATGAACGTTTCAATTTCTGGCGCTGTTGTTTGAGAAGTAGCATGGCCCCTCCCAGTGGGCCCCTGGAACCCTTCTGGTGGTCCCGACACTTTGCCGGTGGTGCCCGAAACATTTCCGGCGTCCAAACCCATCCATCATATATATCAATATTTACCTCCGGACCATTCCGGAACTCCTCGTGACGTTCGGGATCTCATCCGGGACTACGAAAAACCTTCAGTAACCACGTACATCATTTCCCGATAACCCTAGCGTCATCGAACCTTAAGTGTGTAGACCCTACAGGTTCGGGAAGCATGCACACATGACCGAGACACCTCTCCGGCCAATAACCAACAGCGGAGTCTGGATACCCATGTTGGCTCCCACATGTTCCACGATGATCTCATCGGATGAACCACGATGTCAAGGATTCAATCAATCCCGGATGGAATTGCCTTTGTCTACCGGTATAGAACTTTCCCGAGATTCGTTCGTCGGTATCCCTATACCATGTTCAATCTCATTACCGGCAAGTGTCTTGACTCGTTCCATCGCACATCATCCCGTGACTAACTCCTTAGTCACATTGAGCTCATTATGATGATGGTCTACCGAGTGGTCCCAGAGATACCTCTCCGTCACACGGAGTGACAAATCCTGATCTTGATTCGTACCAACCCAACAAACACTTTCGGAGATACCCAAAGTGCACCTTTATAGTCACCCAGTTATGTTGTGACGTTTGATACACCCAAAGCATTCCTACGGTATCCGCCACCACTACATCAACCGCGTTATATACGCTTCCTCTTAGCGATCTACAAGGGTATGTAGATTCACTCTCCCCTCTCGTAGATGATCATCACCAAGGATAGGTATTGTGTGTGCGTATGAAAATTTTAGTTTCCCATGCTACGTTCCCCAACACAAAGTGTGTGACATCCTCAGCTTTTGCTACAAGGTTGGATGTAGTTAAGCTACAGTAAACCTATGCAATGAATGCCACGTCACCGTGTATCCTATCGTTGATCTCGCTTTAGTTCAAAACAATTGAGATTTAAATTTAAAATTAAAATGAAGTGATAAAAGTTTCGAATGCAAAAATAATATGGTTGGTTGAATTAAAAAAATTCCTAATAAATTATAGAAGTAAATCAAGCATTTTAAAAATTAGTTAAAACCCTATATGTTTAAAATAGTAACAAAAAAAATAACTAATAATAATAATAACTAAAAGAAAGTAATTTAAAAAAACAACAAAAAAAGAAACACAAAAAAGCCCCTAGCCCAACTGGGCCAAAGTGGCCCAGCCGGCCGAAGCAACCCACCAGCCCATCCGCCTAGGGGTATAAGACCGCCAAGGGAACCCTAGCCCAAACCACGCCCCACTTCTCCCTGCCCAGACCGCCAATTCCTCCCACCCCGTCGTTCCCTCCCCTTCCAGCGACACCCCCCTGGGGTGCTCCCCACTCCCCTCCCAGCGAGCCCCCACCCACTCCCTCTCGGCGCCCCTGCCTGCTCTCATCATAGCGCCTCCCTCACCCACGCGCTCGCCCCCTCTCCAGCGCCTCCCTCCCCAGATCCCGGTCACCCTCCCCCGCCCACTCACCCATCCCACGGTGCCGCCCCACCCCTGCCACCAGCGCCACGCCGGCCTCCCCCACCCCGTTTTCCCTCTCGGGTTGGAGCCCCTCCGGCCGGCCCCTGCCCCGTGGCTCTCCTCCGGTGGCCGGCCATCCACCTCGCCGGCTCCCTTCTCCACCTCGAAGTCGCCCTCCACCAGCGCCACATCACCGGGCCACTCCTTATCGGGACAACACCACCACCTCGGCCTCGTCCGCACCGGAACCACGCCGCCTCCCCGTCGCCGGCCTCCTCACATCGTCCCCGAGGCTCCATCGAGCCTCGCCGAACCCGCCTCCCTACAACATGGGTGAGAACGCTGCTGCTGGCTACGCTTATAGGGATTTCGTTGGCAAATATGCAAAGGATTCCCCCGCGGCCTTGGAGCCTTGCGTTGGTGTTCCCTTGAAGAGGAAAGGGTGATGTAGCACAACAGCGGTAAGTATTTCCCTCAGTTTGAGAACCAAGGTATCAATCCAGTAGGAGAATCGCGTCGAGTCACGAGTACCTGCACAAACACAAAGAGCTGCCGCCCAACGCTATGAAGGGGTTGTCAATCCCTTATAGATTGTTTGCAAAGTGAGAACTGAAAGCAAAAACTAAACAAAGCAAAGTAAAAGTAAAAGTTGAGATGATAGTTGTGAATAGACCCGGGGGCCGTAGTGTTCACTAGTGGCTTCTCTCATGAAAGCAAGTAGACCGTGGGTGAACGAATTACTGTCGAGCAATTGATAGAACCGCACAAAGTCATGACGCTATCTATGGCAATTATCATATCTATAGGCATCATGTCCAAAACAAGTAGACCGATACTTTCTGCATCTACTACTATTACTCCACACGTCGACCGCTATCCAGCATGCATCTAGTGTATTGAGTTCATAAGAACAGAGTAACGCCTTAAGCAAGATCACATGATGTAGATTGACAATCTCAAATCTATGATGAAAGCCTATCTTGTTACCCTTGATGGCAACAACACGATGCGTGCCTTGCTGCCCCTTCTATCACTGGGAAAGGTCACCACACGGTATGAACCCAAAACCAAGCACTTCTCCCATTGCAAGAATCATAGATCTAGTTGGCCAAACAAAACCCAAGACTCGGAGAGACTTACAAGGATATCAAATCATGCATATAAAAAATCAGCAAAGACCCAAATATAATTCATAGATAATCTGATCACAAATCCACAATTCATCGGATCTCGACAAACACATCGCCAAAGAGGATTACATCGGATAGATCTCCATGAATATCATGGAGAACTTTGAATTGAAGATCCAAGAGAGAGAAGAAGCCATCTAGCTACTAACTACGGACCCGTAGGTCTGAAGTGGACTACTCACGAGTCATTGGAGAGGCAATGATGTTGATGTAGAAGCCCACCAACTCCAAAGTCCTCTCCGGCAGGGCACCGGGAAGGGTCTCCAGATGAGATCTCGCGGAAACGGAAGCTTGCGGCGGCGGAAAAGTGGTTTCGTGGACGCCCTGATTTTTTCTGGGATTTTAGGGAATATATAGGCCAAAGAGCTAGGGCAGGGGAGCGCCAGGGAGGACACAAGCCTGGTGGCCGCGCCCCCTGGCTGGGGCCACAGGGCTTGTGGGCTCCCCGTGGGCCTCCTGCCTTGGCCCTCAAGTCCCCCGATCTTCTTCTCTTCTGGAAAAAATTATTTCGGGGATTTTATTCCGTTTGGACTCCGTTCCAAAATCATATATGAAAAGAGTCAAAAACATAGAAAAAATAGGAACTGACACTTGGCACAGAATTAATAAGTTAGTCCCAAAAAAGATATAAAAGGTATATAAAACATCCAAAGTTGACAAGATAACAACATGAAACCATCAAAAATTATAGATACGTGTGAGACGTGTCAAGCATCCCCAAGCTTAACTCCTGCTCGTCCTCGAGTAGGGAAGTGATAAAGAATGAATTTTTGATTCTTTCATGCTACATGGCATATATGTCCTTTGTAACTCCTCTGATGTGACATGAATATTATGATCCGTTAGATTCAAAACAATAGTTTTCTATTGACGTGGAGACAATAATACTTCAAGCAAACTAGCAAGGTAATCATGAACTTTCAAAATAACAAGGCCAAAAGAAAGTTATCCCTACAAAATCATATAGTCTGGCTATGCTCTATCATCCTTGCACAACGAATTTAAGTCATGCAGAACCTCGGTATTGGCCAAGTAATTGTTTTCACACCTTTACTTTCTCAAACTTTTTCAACTCTCACGCAATACATGAGCGTGAGCCATGGTTTTAGCACTATAAATGGAATGGAGTGTGGTGGAGGTTGCACGGCAAACAAGGAGAAGATGGTCACATTGACTAGGCATATCAACGAGCTATGGAGATGCTCATCAATAGATATCAACGTGAATGAGTCGGGATTGCCATACAAATGATGCACTAGAGCTAAGAGTATGTGAAAGCTCTTAAAGAAAACTAGTGGGTGTGCATCCAACTTGCTTGCTTACGAAGACCTAAGGCAATTTTGAGGAAGCCTGTCATTGGAATATACAAGCCAAGTTATATAATGAAAATTTCCCACTAGCTATATGGTGGTGACAAAACGAGAGACTCTCAATCATGAAGATCATGGTGCTTAATATGAAGCACAAGTGTGGAAAGAAGATAGTAGCATTGTCCCTTCTCTCTTTTTCTCTCATATTTTTGGTGGGCTCTTTGGCCTCCTTTTTTTTGGTGGGCATCTTTGGCCTCTTTTTGTAAACGGGCTTCGCTGGCCTTTTTTATTTCCTCACATGGGACAATGCTCCATCAATGATGATCATCACACCTACAACTCAATACTTAGAGCAATGGTGACTCTATATCGAATGCCTTCGGTAGTGTACCGTGACAATGATCTAGCATGGCATAGACATCAATGGAAACATCATGCTAGCTATCTTATGATCATGCAATGGCAATGTAGAAGTGGTGGCACATGTCATGGTGGTAGTTGCATGGCAATATATCTCGGAATGGCTTTGAAGAAGCCATAGTAGGTAGCTATGGTGGCTGTTTTGAGGGAGGCTAATGGTGGGTTTTATGCACCGGCGAAAGTTGCACGACACTAAAGAAGATAGTGATGGTGGAAGGTGAAAGTGCAACTAAACCATGGACTCAACATTAGTCATTAAGAACTCATATACTTGTTGCAAAAGTTTTAGTAGTAATCGAAACAAAGCATTCAACGCATACTCCTAGGGGAAGGGTTGGTAGGTATAAACCATCGCGCGATCCCGATCACTACACAAAGGATGACAATCAATAAACTAATCATGCTCAGACTTCATCACATAGCGGTTCACCATACGTGCATGCTTCGGGAATCACTAACTTCAACACAAGTATTTCTAGATCCACAACACCTTACTAGTATAACTTCGATATTACCACAACCACAACTCAAAACTAATTGAGATGAATCAAACTTCTCTAACTACTCAATGCACATGAAGGTGGAAGTTTTCATATCCCTTTGGATAACTACCCCTTTTGAGACTACTTTCATAGCATAAGCCAAATACCAAGCCACGCACCGCTGTGCTCTAAAAGATATAAGTGAAGCACATAGAGCAAAATCAACTAGCTCTAAAGATATAAGTGGAACACATATGAGCTGAATTGCCTAACCAAAGGATATAAGTGAAGCTCGACAAAATCATGGTGAGTGCATGTCTCTCTCTCCAGGTGTGCAACAAGGAAGATTGTGACACAACAAAAATAAAAGACTCCTACGATACAAGACGCTCCAAGCAAAACACATAACGTGTGGTGAATAAAAATATAGCCCCAAGTAACGTTACAGATGGATTGAGGACGAAAGAGGGGATGCCTTCCCGGGGCATCCCCATGCTTAGGCTTTTTCAGCATCCTTGAATCAACTTGGGGTGCCTTGGGCATGCCCAATCTTGAGCTCTTGCCACTCTTTATCTCTTTGTCCATAAGAACTTCACCCAAAACTTGAAAACTTCACAACACGAAACTTAAACAGAAACTCGTGATAACATTAGTATAAGAAAGCGAACCACCACTTCCTTAGGTATTGTAGCAAACTTAAATTCTACTTATGTTGATGTTGGGTTACTGTATTTTCAATCTTCCATGGCTAATACCCCCCGATACTATCTATAGTTTCATCAAAATAAGCAACCAACTCAACAAAAACAGAATCTGTTAACAGCACACCAGTCTGTAGCAATCTGTATACTTCTTGTACTTCCAAAATTCTGAAAAATTAAGACAGTCTGAAGAATTTGCGTAGAAATCAGCAGCAAAAAGAATCAACTCAAAATCTCTCACAGAAAAAAATTGAAATTTCTTTTCGTGAGCAGAAAGTTTCTGTCTTTTCCAGCATCATCAAACGATCATCCCCAAGACTAATCATAACGGTTTTACTTGGCACAAACGCAAAAGAAACACAAAAAACACAATCATAACAGAATTATGAAAGTGTGGAAAACAAAAAACCGAAAGAAAAAGGATAGATTCGTTGGGTTGCCTCCCAACAAGCGCTATTGTTTAACGCCCTTAGCTAGGCATAAGGTGATGGAATCACGTGTAGTCATCTTTGGTGCTCAAACCATAAGTAGCCCTCATCATAGATTCATAAGGCAATCTTATTTTGTTTCTAGGAAAATGCTCCATGCCCTTCTTTAGAGGAAATTGAAATCTAATATTCCCTTCCTTCATATCGATGATAGCACCAATAGTCCTTAGGAAAGGTCTAACAAGAATAATGGAACATGAAGGATTGCAATCTATGTCAAGTACAATGAAATCCACGGGTACATAGTTCTTATTTACAAAAATAAGAACATCATTGATCTTTCACATGGGTTTCTTGACAGTAGAATCCACAAGATGCAAATTAAGAGAACACTCTTCAATCTCAGGAAAACCAAGAATATCACATAAATACTTTGGAATCGCGGAAACACTAGCACCAAAATCACACAAAGAATTGCATTCATAGTTTTTGATTTTGATTTTGATAGTAGGTTCCCACTCATCATGAAGTTTTCTAGGTATAGAGACTTCTAATTCGAGTTTCTCTTGAAGAGATTTCATCATAGCATCTACGACATGTGCGGTAAAGGCTTTGCTTTGGCTATAAGCATGTGGAGAGTTTGCAATGGATTGCACCAAGGAAATGCATTCAAACAAGGAGCAACTATCATAATTGAATTCCTTGAAATCCAAAGTGGGACTTTCATTACTCCCCAATATTTTGATTTCTTCTACTCCACTCTCCACACATGTATCATCAAGATAGGTGGACTCCGAATCATTGGGGCATTTTTCAACCAAAGTGGATTCATATCCAGCCCCTTGATCAATAGGTTTGACACGCAAAAACAAAGATTCAAGAGGAGTCACACCAAGCACTTTAAGATCTTCGTGATTTGCATCACTAGAACACACCCTTTTAAACCATTCATGCCTAGCGCGAATTTTGGCGGTTATTTCTTTGCTCTCATTCATGGAGACACGCATAGCTTTTAAAGTTTCATCCAAGTTAACCTTGGGAGGAGCACATCTAACTTTCAAAGCATCAATATCACAAGACATCCTATCAACGCTCTTAGCCAAATCGTCTATTTTGAGTAGTTTTTCCTCTATGGACGCATTCAAAATCTTTTGAGAGTTGATGAACTCTTTGATATTACTCTCTAAATTAGAGGGTAATTTGTTATGATTTCCATAAGTGTTGTTGTAGGAATTGCCATAGTTTTTAGAGGAGTTACTAGGAAAAGGCCTAGGAACATAGTTTCCACTAAAAGAATTGTTGTTGCCAAAATTGTTCCTACCAACAAAATTAACGTCCAAACTAGCATTCCAACTCTCAATCAAGGAAGATAGTGCCATGTCATTAGGATCTAAAGGAGCATTTCTACTAGCAACCAAATTCATCAACTCATCCATCTTAGCACTAAACGAGTTAATTTCTTCTATAGCATGTACCTTTTTGCTAGCAGGTGACCTTTCAGTGTGCCACTGAGAGTAGTTGGTCATGATATTGTCTAGAAGTTTTGTAGCTTATCCTAACGTGATTTCCATGAATGTTCCACCTGAGGCGGAGTCCAAGATATTACGAGAAGCAAAATTCAAACTAGCATAAAACATTTGTATAATCATCCACAAACTCAAGCCATGAGCGGGACAATTTCTAATCATTAACTTCATCCTCTCCCAAGATTGTGCATCGTGTTCATGATCAAGTTGCTTGAAATTCATGATATCGTTACAGAGAGAGATTATCTTAGCCGGCGGAAAATACTTGGATATGTAAGCATCTTTGCACTTATTCCAAGAATCGATACTATTTTTAGGCAAAGAAGAAAACCAAGTTTTTGCACGATCTCGCAAAGAGAATGGAAAAAGCTTCAATTTAACAACATCAGTATCCACATCTTTTTTATTTTGCATATCGCAAAGTTCAATGAAATTATTAAGATGGGATGCGACATCTTCACTAGGAAGGCCAGAAAATTTCTCTTTCATAACAAGATTCAGCAAGGTAGCGTTGATTTCATATGATTCCGCACTAGTGGCGGGAGCAATCGGAGTACAAATAAAATCATTATTATTAGTACTCGAGAAGTCGCAAAGTTTGGTGTTTTCAGCCATGATGACTTCAACAAACAAACAAGAACACAAACAAGCAAGAAAACTGGCAAAGGAAAACGACAAAAGGCAAATGAAAACGGCAAAGGACAAAGGCAAATGAAAACGGCAAATGTGAAGTGGAGGAGAGGAAAACGAGAGGCAACTGGCAAAAAAGGTAAATGCAAGAGATGAGTTTGTGACACTTACTTGGATAGATCTTGACTTTATCTCCCCGGCAACGGCGCGAGAAATCGGCGTGTTGACGGGAGATTATTCTTGTCTTGATACCCCTGGACAAGCGATCCTTCCCGGCAACGGCGCCAGAAATCCTTCTGTTGCTAGCTACGCCTATAGGGATTTCCTTGGCAAATATGCAAAGGATTACCCCGCGGCCTTGGAGCCTTGCGTTGGTGTTCCCTTGAAGAGGAAAGGGTGATGTGGCACAGCGGCTGTAAGTATTTCCCTCAGTTTGAGAACCAAGGTATCAATCCAGTAGGAGAATCGCGTCGAGTCACAAGTACCTGCACAAACACAAAGAGCTTGCCCCCAATGCTATGAAGGGGTTGTCAATCCCTTATAGATTGTTTGCAAAGTGAGAACTGAAAGCAAAAAGTAAACAAAGCAAAGTAAAAGTAAAAGCTGACATGATAGTTGTGAATAGACCCGGGGTCGTAGTGTTCACTAGTGGCTTCTCTCATGAAAGCAAGTAGACGGTGGGTGAACGAATTACTGTCGAGCAATTGATAGAACCGCACAAAGTCATGACGTTATCTATGGCAATGATCATATCTATAGGCATCACGTGCAAAACAAGTAGACCCATACTTTCTGCATCTACTACTATTACTCCACACGTCGACCGCTATCCAGCATGCATCTAGTGTATTGAGTTCATAAGAACAGAGTAACGCCTTAAGCAAGATGACATGATGTAGATGGACAATATCAAATCTATGATGAAAGCCCATCTTGTTACCCTTGATGGAAACAACACGATGCGTGCCTTCCTTCCCCTTCTGTCACTGGGAAACGTCACCGTACGGTATGAACCCAAAACCAAGCGCTTCTCCCATTGCAAGAATCATAGATCTAGTTGGCCAAACAAAACCCAAGACTCGGAGAGACTAAAAAGGATATCAAATCATGCATATAAGAAATCAGCAAAGACTCAAATATAATTCATAGATAATCTGATCACAAATCCACAATTCATCGGATCTCGACAAACACAGCGCCAAACAGGATTACATCGGATAGATCTCCATGAAGATCATGGAGAACTTTGTATTGAAGATACAAGAGAGAGAAGAAGCCATCTAGCTACTAACTACGGACCCGTAGGTCTGAAGTGGACTACTCATGAGTCATTGGAGAGGCAATGATGTTGATGTAGAAGCCCTCCAACTCCAAAGTCCCCTCCGGCAGGGCACAGGGAAGGGTCTCTAGATGAGATCTCGCGGAAACGGAAGCTTCCGGCGGCGGAAAATTGGTTTCGTGGACACCCTGATTTTTTCTGGGATTCTAGGGAATATATAGGCCAAAGTGCTAGGGCAGGGGAGTGCCAGGGAGGCCACAAGCCTGGTGGCCGCGGGCCCCCTGGCCGCGGCCACGGGGCTTGTGGGCTCCCTGTGGGCCTCCTGCCTTGGCCCTCAAGTCCCCCGATCTTCTTCTATTCTGGAAAAATTTATTTCAGGGATTTTATTCCGTCTCGACTCCGTTCCAAAATCAGATCTGAAAAGAGTCAAAAACACAGAAAAACAGGGACTGGCACTTGGCACTGAATTAATAAGTTAGTCCCAAAAAATATATGAAAGGTATATAAAACATCCAAAGTTGACAAGATAACAACATGAAACAATCAAAAATTATAGATACGTTTGAGACGTATCAAACGCCCTCTCTCCTCCTCTTTCCCCTCCGGTTCCATTCCGACGTTCATCGCCTTGTCTTGGCGCCGTTGTCCTCTCCTGTGAGAGGAGGAGGTGGAGGTTGTCTGTCTCTGTGTTGAGAGAGAGGAACAGAGAGAGTTTGAGCTGAGAGATAGGATAGAAAAAAAGAAGGAAAATGGATATATTAGATGCATGTATGTATGTATGTATGTATGTATGTATGTATGTATGTATTTGAGTATGTATGCATGTATGTAGAAAAAAATACATTATGTATATGTATGGATATGTATATATGTGTGTGTTGTGTTGTGGTGAGACCGTTGGCTCACTTCCATGTGGGGCCAAGGAACTCCCCCTATAAAAATGTTAAAAATAATAATAATAATAAGTATAAACAAATAAATAAATATATTAATTAATTAATTAATCAATTAATTAATTAATTAATTAGATAATTAAGTATTAGTGATAATGATTATGAGTAAACAGATTAATTAGATAATTTGTTAATATAGATAAATAATTATCCTATTAGAATATGAAACGTGGGTCCCCCGCTAAATTTAATCTGATTAATTAATAATTAAACCTAATTAAAAATGGAGTCTATGACACATGGGACCCACTAGTCACTTGACGAGTCAACTACTCATGTTAGCATGGCATCATGCTGATGTCATAATAGTATTTAATTGAATTAAATAAATCTGTTTTTAATTCCTAAATATAGAATAAAACTTTAAAAATTAATATAAAATAATTCATAGCTCAGATGAAAATATTTTCAACATGAAAGTTGATCAGCAGAACGAGACGAACCCGGATACGCGGTCCATTCATCTGTCATGCGTCCCGACGACATCTACCCTCCTGACGACCAGCCCTTTCCCGCAGAGCAAGAAGGCAAGCAAACCCCATTGATCATCCCTATATCGCCTATGTCTTTCTCCCTCCTGCTTGCATTAGTATTTCTGCTACTATTGTAGATAGCTCCTATATCTGATGCATAGCATATTTTTGATGAACTGCTACTTTCAGTACCACTTTTAACTTCTTAGTATAGGTGGCTCCCCTCTGGCCCCTTAGACCAGTTGCCCCCGCTTACCGTCAAGTCTCGATCTTCTGATCGACAATCCAAGACCCGACACCGTACAACACCCCCCCCTTAGTTGTACGACGCTGCAAGGCTATTGTTGGGTACTGAGGGTGACACCTCGCTACGTACCCCGATGTTAGCATTGTAGTGAAGTTGACCGGCGGTGGTTCTCGGAGGGTGATTCCTCGTGCCCACCTCCGGCAACGACTCCGTCGTACAAATCTTAAAGCTGGTCCAGCGAGGGTGATTCCTCCTTGTTACATCGTACGACATCAATCAAGGGTGATACCTCGGATCCCCCTGATGTTTCGACCACACGTTACTTGACCATGTTACTGGGAAACATTGATGGACAATGTTTGGCGCGTGGATTCCCACGTGTATGTGTCAAGGCGTGGCTGGACATCCCGGTCCTTGCCACACTGCCTCGAGTTAATTAAAATGCTAATGGATTTGGTGTTTGATCTGAGTTGGTCAGGATGACCTTTTCGCACTAACCTTCTGCGTGAGAGGAGTTATGGGTTCTCGACGTCGTGGTATCAGCCGAATCTCTTTAGACGTCAGCAATGGAGCGATGCGCGCCCGTGTGGTCCCGAGATGCATCGCGCTTGTAATTAATTGGTGCGAGGACTGACATCGTCCGCCCTCGCATCACGCAGGAGCACAGAGGGCAAGTGGGCCCATGAACCATTTGTGCTTAGGGTTAGACCGATGGGATGGCCTCTCTATTGAGCTTAGGTGGGGCTGCGAAATCTTGATGTTTGGAGGCTGGGCATGACCCAGAAAAGTATGTCCGGCCAAAGTGTCATCAAGCGTGTTGGGAACTGTGGTGCAACCCTACACGGAAGAAACAAACTATTCGGATAGCCGTGTCCACGGTTACAGGACAATTCGGAGTTGTGGCTTAATCTTATATACAACTATAACTTTTATTTAACTGGATTTGTTTGCCTCGGGATTGCTTCCTCGCAGGGAGTCGAGGGAGGGTCCTTGGGCGTGAACTCATTATTTTAATTGTTGCAACAATATAACTATGTTATTTGTGTTACCTATTCTTCTCTCGTCTATTGCTTCAAGACCTCTGAAGATGCTAGTCTTCGATAGGACTAGGCCTTCTCTTTCTATTCTCGCATTGCTGCAGTGAGTCCACATACAACCCCTTCATTTGATACTGGTGCATACTTAGCATAGTTCTGATGTAAGTCTTGCGAGTACTTTGGATGAGTACTTGATACGTCTCAAACGTATCTATAATTTATTATGGTTTCATGCTGTTATCTTATCATCTTTGGATGTTTTATGTACCTTCTATATCTTTTTTGGGACTAACTTATTAATTTAGTGCCAAGTGCGAGCTCCTGTTTTTCTGTGTTTTTGGCTCTTTTCAGATCTGATTTTGGAACGGAGTCCAAACGGAATAAAATCCCCGAAATAATTTTTTCCCGAACGGAAGAAGATCAGGGGGCTTGAGGGCCAAGCCAGGAGAGCTATAGGTGGCCCACAAGCCCCCTATCCGCCACCAGGGGGGCAGTGGCCAGCTGGCTTGTGGCCTCCCTGGCGCCCCCCTGACCTAGCTCCTTCGCCTATATATTCCCTAAAATACAGAAAAAATCAAGGGATCCACGAAAATACTTTTCCGCCGCCGCAAGCTTCCGTTTCTGCGAGATCTCATCTGGAGACCCTTCCCGGTGCCTTGCCGGAGGGGACTTTGGAGTTGGAGGGCTTCTACATCAACATCATCGCCTCTCCAATGACTCGTGAGTAGTTCACTTCAGACCTACGTGTCCGTTGTTATTAGCTAGATGGTTTCTTCTCTCTCTTGGATCTTCAATACAAAGTTCTCCATGATCTTCATGGAGATCTATCCAATGTAATCCTCTTTGGCGGTGTGTTTGTCGAGACCAGATGAATTGTGGATTTGTGATCAGATTATCTATGATATATATTTGAGTCTTTGCTGATTTCTTATATGCATGATTTGATATCCTTGTAAGTCTCTCCGAGTCTTGGGTTTTGTTTGGCCAACTAGATCTATGATTCTTGCAATGGGAGAAGTGCTTGGTTTTGGGTTCTTACCATGTGGTGACCTTTCCAAGTGACAGTAGGGGCAGCAAGGCACACATCGTGTAGTTGCCATCAAGGTGTTCTTTTGGACTTAATACACTAGATGCATGCTGGATAGCGGTCGACCTGTGGAGTAATAGTAGTAGATGCAGAAAGTATCAGTCTACTTGTTTTGGACATGATGCCTATAGATATTCATGCTTCAAAAGTGAAGAAAATAAAACAGACAGAATAAATCTTCATGGTTCAAAAACTTCAGCTTGTTTTTCATCGGGACACACCGAATTCCTCATCTTCAATTTCTTCATGAGGAATATCAATTTCATCGCAATTCCTTCGCGATTTAGTTCTTCAGCTTTGGACCAATTTCTTGAGCCGAAGATATACATTTATAGGGGTCGATATTCATCGAATATTTCAAACTCCTCAGCGACTTATAGATCATGTGTACACTCATGAACACATTAGATACTTAACCTATAAGTCTTCAAACCACCAAAACCACTAAGGGGCACTAGATGCACTTACAAGTACGGTGTTCCTATGACTCAAGAAAGAAGAAAATGAAACAAAACTAGTAATTCTTCAAGCTTCAAAGTCTTCAGAGCATTTTCTTTGGGACACACCGAATTCCTCATTTTGAAAGTCTTCATGAGGAATAGCAGTTTCTTCGCTATCAAAGTCTTCAAGGAATTACCTAAGTCTTCATCCAAAGACATACCTTTTTAGGGGTCGATATTCCTTGAATAACTCAAACTCCTCGGTGACCTATAGGGCATGTGTACACTATGCGACGAATTCCAGCAGGCATGCATTATGCAAAGAAAAACGTTCAAAAGCGTCAGAGTACCATCGGGCTTAAGTTACAACTCAGTACATAAAACACTTCAGAAGAACCAAGAGTTTGTAACTTAAATAAAGTTTATAAGCCCCAAAATATATCCCGCGTGAAGACTAACTCTCAGATTTCTCCCCCTTTGTCATCAAGTGACAAAAAGGGACACACTGAGGAATAACGCCCCGTGAATACTTTCACTTCTTGGCAGTTGAGGAAGACATGTGAGGATTCTTGGGAGCAGACTTCCTCCTGGGACCAGGGGCAATATCTTGTTGGTCTTCATCTGATTCAGAAGTGTGGAATGAAGAAAACGAAATGTCCTCAAGGTCTAGAACTGGAATTGGCCTAAATTTCTTCTTTGGTGGCCACGACCAGTCGAAGTCTTGTGCAAACTCCAATTCTTCAAGTTCCGCTGGAGTCTTCAAATGAGCCAGTGTGGCCCAGGTGCGATCAAAAACCTCATAAAGATAATGATGATTAAGTTTCACGGCATTCTGAGTTTCATTGAGGTTTTTCACAATGGCGCCGAACTGGCATTTGACCCACTTGTGATTTTGATCAACCTTCTGATGAAGACTGAGAAGAAGCTCTCTGGTATTCATCACCCTTGGAGCAACATGACTTGGTGGATGTGTTTCAGTGTCATCCCATGAGGAATATGCATCTGGCTCTCGGAACTGGCCATCAAGGGGCCGACTGCCTTCATCAATAACAGACTTCCCTTTTCCTTCAACAGGCTCGAAAGTCTTCTTGTTGACCCGCAGGGGAGGCATATATCCTTGATGATTATTGAAATCAGCATGATAGTTGATGCCTGACCTTCGTCTGATGAATCTCATGATCCATGGAGCGTAAATCTTCAGGTCAAAAGGGGACATAGCATTTTCCGCCAGAGTCCTCAAGAAGAAATCATGAATGTTGTTGGGAATGCCATGGATGATGTTGAAGAGGATATTCTTCATGATGCCTACGACGTCTTTTTCATCATCACGACCCTTGATAGGCCCAAGAACACTGCAAAGGATTATGTAAAAAGTCCTGGGTTCATACTTCAGCTCATGGACCAGGAAGGTTGTTCTGGGTGGTTGCCCCTTGGCCAAAGGCTTCATGAGGACTTCCACCAGCTTATTTGGCAGCTCCCGTTCATCATTCAACTTCACTGCCTGCTCTGAGGGAATTGACACAGGAAGTTCTCGCAGCAGCTAATTGGCAGGAGCCTTGAAGTGTGTGTGCTGCGTCATCCAATCCAGCACCCAAGTGTTGATATCTGTTGGATCTCCAGAGATGTGCAGAGTTGCATAGAATTGAAGAACAATGTCGCTGTTCCAATCGCAGATATCAGAGCACATGGGGAGTAGTCCTGCTTCATGAAGAACATTGAGGACTAGAGCAAAGCACGGAATTTCTTCAAGCTCAACATGAGGAATATGCCTGTGCTGGAAAATCTTGTTTCTTCCACACATCACAGATGCATAGTAGTTGAGCTATGTCCTAGTCCAAAACTTCAGGTGCCTGATGTGAGGCTTGTCATAGGGATTTTCTCCAATGAAGTCCATGCGTTCTTGAAAGAAGGATTCCTTTTGAAACTTTTGCCGCTTGGAGAACGGCTGACACTCCATCAGCTGAAGGTTTTGCTTCTTCCCTTGAGGGGACACAATCATCGCAGTTTCTGGATTGATGACGACAAGAGCATCCTCTGGATTTGGTGCAGGGGCATTTTCCTCAGCATGTTCCTCAGGATGAGGAATTTCATCTGCTTGTGCTTCAGGCTGAGGAGCTTGCTCTGGTTAAGGAATGTCATCAACTGGAGCCTGTGGTTGAGGATCTTGCTTAGGAGGAGGAATTGCTTCATCCTCAGCCTCAGGTTGAGAATTTTCTCAGTATTTTGATTTTCTTTAGGCTGAGGGTTTTCTCCTTGATTTTCCTCAGCTTGAGGGGTTTTCTTGGTGGAGGAGCCAGATTGATCAGCCGGTTCAGCTGATCCTTGAGCAGGTTCTTCAAGAGGAATGAAGGTATGAGGACTGTCATCAATCCGAATTTCCTCATCAGTGTGTTCCTCTGACGCAGCATTCCTCATTTCCTCATTAGTCAAGTGCTCCTGGTCTTCGCTTTTGAAGGAGTCATCTCATAAGATGGAGCAATGTTGAGAGGCACAGGATCTAGAGGTGCATTTTCATCAAGAGATTTGAGGCGCTTGGCCTCAGTTGACTCTTCTGTTGAGGAAGCTTTTCTCTTCTTGGCTTCCTTTTCAGCAGCTCTGGTCTTCTTCACGTCTGATGCAGACGGAGTCATTTTCTTCACCTTTGAAGATTTTGGTGACGACATTTTCTCTTCAGGAGGCGGACACACATCCGTCCTGGAAGTTTCCTTAGCTGAAGCAGTTTCTTCAGCTGAAACAGAGTCATCAGCTGGCTTAGTTGAATCAGCTCGATCAGAGTCATCAGCTAGAGTTTCCTTGGTTATTTCCTCAATAGCCGGTTCATCAGCACGGCTTTCTTGAGGGATTTCCTCAGCATGAGCAGTTTCCTTAGCTGGTTCCTCAATCTTAGGCTGCGGCGTGGTTGCTGGAGGGGCAGCCTTCTTGTTGTAATCATCAACTACATGAGTAGCAAATTTGATGAAATTGTTCTTGAGACTTTGACGATCAGAGAGCTTAGTGTACTTGTCACTCAAAGTCTTCAATTCTTCCTGAGTGGACACAAGTGCATGAGGCGTCAGGTTGAGGAGATTCTGTCTGAGGAATTTCTCCTTTTTGAGCTTCGCAACCTTAGCTTGTTTGGCTTGCGTCTCCTTCCACTTGGCCTCGTTGATGAAAGTGGCCACCATGTGGCTGATGCCTGGGGGAAGCTTCAAATCATCAATAGGAGTGTTGGGGTCCTCATACCATATGTGGATGTAATCCAAGAGGACTTTTCGGTCCATGGCCAGAGGAATGGCGTTGCCTGAAGCTTGTGCTACCCTCTCCTGCTTGTTTCTGATGATGGCTTGCAGAGTCTCATCATCATATTCATCACTGCCTTCTGATTTTGCCAGGGCTTGGTCTGGTTCCTCTCCCAGCAATCACCTTAGTCTTCATTGGGGTTGGTGGAGACTTTGTCTCGGAGCTTGTTGCAGAAGGAACAGAGGAGCTGGAGACAGTGCGCAGTTGCTTCACAATGTGCTTGTGTTCAGGCTTTGAAGCCTTTGGTGGTGCTGAGGGTTTTGGTGCGGATGCTGGTGCAGCTTTCTGAGGCATTTTCTCCTGAGGCTTTGAAGCCTTTGGTTTTGGTGGCACAAACTTCATTTGAGGAATGGCCGTGCCAGAAGTTTCAGCTGCAGAGGAAGTGGTGGCAGTCGCAGCAGCAACAGATTCTTCATTGAATTTCCTCACGGCGGCTTCTGCTTGCTTCTGAAGCTTTGACAAATGTTTTGACTTTTCCTCAGGATAGTCATCAACTGTCTTGAGGCTTGAGGGGTGTGCATCCTGATAATCCTCAAGAGGAGGCCATTTGCCAGGAGGCTTGAGAGCGAATTTCTTCGCATACTTGGGAGTGACGAATCTGTATTCTTTCCACTCCTTAGCCCACCGGCGATCTATTTTCTAAAGCCTTATCTTCCTCTTGGACATAGTCTCTTGTTCATCACGTGTGCAGTATTCCAAGTATATATCCTCAGGGATATCAATGGCAGTGTTCTGCTCGAGCTTCTTGCCACCCTTTTGCTTCCTTTCATCTTCCATTTTCTTCAGCTGAGGCTTTTGCTGAGGAAATTGAACTCTTGACAATTCTGATGAAACTTGCAAATTTTCTTCAAGAAACGATGCAAATGAGTTAAGTTGATGAGAACCTAGAGATTCATCAGCTGGCATTTTTGTACCTGTGAACAGAGTATAGTTGCGAGGAATTTGGAGAGGTCATATGCGTTCTCAGATTTGATGAAATGAAATTTTTTAAAGTTGAGGAATTTGACCAGTGGGTGAGGAATTTGTGTAAGCACACTATTCTTGGGTTCCAGAGTTGTACAGATTCGAATATTTGCACAATTGAGGAATCTCGTGAAGATTTTTAGATGCTTAGTGAAATTCATCAATAGTTGAGGAATAAGCAGTGTTTGAGGAATAGAGACTGATGGATACTTGAGGAAATACACATTTCGCACATTTAAGGTAAAATAGTAGATTGAAAGAGCAGTAAAAATAGGGTTTTTATTGACCTTATATAGCGCGCACAAAGAACAGAGAAGGAAGTAGCAGTAGATGCTCTTCGGTGCGAGTCCACTACGCCCTAACTCGGCAACAGAGGACATCTACGGCGGCGGTGGACGAAGATGATCCGGTTCTGGCGTGATTTCGGCGACGGAGAGGTCAAGGCAGTCAAGCTTTTCCTCGCTGACAACGAGACTTCTAGCGGTGGCGCTAGGGCTTTGAGATTTGCTGTAGCAGGAGGGCGATGGGACGAAGAAGATTTTCCCGAAGGGGGATGGAGACATATTTATAGCCAGGTGGTAACTGTTGACGCGAAAGTAGAACATATGAAGAATTGAATAGACTGGGTGAGATTAGCATAGAGGGAAAGTAGGGTCCGATCACATTCACTTAGACGAAATATCAAAATGAATAAATAGCTATATGTGAATGTTGTTGAGGACTTTGAAATCACAGTCTATCTAGGCAAACAAAAATCATCAAGTGTTTTTGAAGATTCGAGGATATTGTGACAAAGCGTCATGATGATGAATTTCAGTTTTGAAGAAAAACAAGTTTGAACAACAACTGTTTTGAAGAAAATCAACTTTTGAAGAAATTCAGCTTTGAAGAAAGTCAACTTGAGGAATTTCAAGTTGGGTGGTGGCGTGACCCACCATATAAGAATGTTGATTTCACACGCCGCGTACAATTGTCGTAGGGCCATGAGAATCAATTTTTTCGTTGATTTCCTCACACTAAGAGTGATATTCTTCCTTAGTTGAAGAAAATCGATTCTTCGTGTGTTGCACATCTAAGTCATCAATTTTGCATAAGTGTTAGGATGTGTGCATGTTTTACAAAACATTTGAGGATTCTAAGATATTTAGCTCACACCGCAACTTGCAAAACCTTTTCTCATCCAAGGGCTTAGTGAAGATATCTGCGAGTTGATCGTCAGTCTTCACATGGTCGATGAGGATATTGCCCTTGAGGACATGGTCCCGAAGAAAATGATGACGAATCTGGATGTGCTTGTTCTTCGAGTGCTGTACTGGGTTGTATGAAATCTTGATTGCACTCACATTGTCACAGTAGAGAGGTACATTCTTCATGTTGATGCCGTAGTCCTTGAGGGTTTGCTTCATCCATAGCAATTGAGCACAGCATGAACCAGCAACAATGTACTCAGCTTTGGCAGTGGAGAGTGAAACGCAATTCTGCTTCTTTGAGGACCAGCAGGCTAGTGATCTTCCGAGGAAATGACATGTGCCAGAGGTTTACTTGCGATCCACACGGTCACCAGCATAGTCAGAATCAGAATATCCCACAAGATGAAGATTTGAGCCCTTGGGGTACCATAATCCTAGTGTTGGTGTGTGAGCTAAGTATCGAAGAATATGCTTCACAGCCTTATGGTGTGATTCCTTCGGTTTTGCTTGAAAATGTGCACACATGCAAACACTAAGCATTATATCTGGCCTAGATGCACACAAATACAGTAAAGAGCCAATCATGCAGCGATATACCTGTTGATCGAATTCTTTACCACTTTCATCAGTGCAGAGGTGGCCGTTGATAGGCATTGGAGTCTTGGCACCTTTGCATTCATGCATGTCGAATTTACTCAGAACATCCTTGAGGTATTTCTCCTGTGATATGAAGATTCCATTGCATTGTTGACGAATTTGAAGACCTAAGAAGAATTTCAGCTCCCCCATCATAGACATATGATATTCTTCACTCATCATGTATGCAAATTCATCACTGTAACGTTTGTCAGTACAACCAAATATGATGTCATCGACATATATCTGGCACACAAATAGTTCCTTATCATAGGATTTAGTGAAAAGAGTTGGATCGAGTGAACCAGGTTTAAAGCCTTTCTTCATGAGGAATTTGTTCAATGTATCATACCACGCCCGAGGGGCTTGCTTTAGACCATAGAACGCCTTTTTGAGTCTGAAGACTTTGTGTGGATACTTTGGATCCTCAAAACCTGGGGGCTGAGCAACATATACTTCTTCCTCAAGCTTACCATTGAGGAATGCAATTTTCACATCCATTTGATATAAGATGATGTTATGATGATTAGCATAAGCAAGTAGTATTCGAATAGCTTCAAATCTAGCAACAAGTGCAAAAGTTTCATCGAAATATATTCCTTCAACCTGTGTGTAGCCTTGGGCTACAAGTCGTGCCTTATTCCTCACCACTTGACCATCCTCATCTTGCTTGTTTCGGAAAATCCACTTGGTGCTGATGATATTGTGCTTGCGAGGATCTGGTCGTTTGACGAGCTCCCATACGTCATTCAGCTTGAATTGAAGAAGTTCGTCTTGCATGGCTTGGATCCACTCCGGTTCCATGAAAGCCTCAACAACTTTTGAAGGTTCTGTGATAGACACAAAGGAGAAATGCCCACAAAAGTTAACTAAGTGTGAAGCTTTTGAGCGAGTGAGAGGACCTGGCGCGTTGATTTCATTGAGGATTTTGTCAAGTTCCACTTCATTTGCAATCCTCGGATGAGCTGGTTGAGGATTCCGTCTGGGCTGAGGAATTGGTTCTCGAGCAATTTCCTCAGGAGCATCTTCTTGATTTTCATCAGTGCTGGGAATGATTTCTTCATCAATTTCCTCAGTTGGAACAATGTCTTCGGTAGCTTTGAGCTTTATTGCTTCCTCAGGAGACAACTTATCTGGATCAGGAGGCAATTGCTCTCTTTGCGAGCCATTAGTTTCATCGAATGGCACATCTACAGTCTCAACAACCTTGTTGTGATAGTTGTTGAAGACTTGGTAGGTGTGCGAGTCCTTTCCATAACCGAGCATAAAACCCTCATGTGCCTTAGGTGCAAACTTTGAGCTATGGTGAGGATCTCTAATCCAACATTTTGCACCGAAGACTTTGAAATAACTTACATTGGGTTTCTTGTCTGTGAGGAGTTCATATGAGGTTTTCTTGAGGAATTTGTGAAGATATACCCTGTTGATGATATGGCATGCAGTGTTAATTGCTTCAGGCCAAAAGCGACGAGGAGTCTGATATTCTTCAAGCATGGTTCTTGCCATCTCAACCAGAGTCCTGTTCTTCCTTTCGACGACACCATTCCGTTGAGGAGTATAAGGAGCAGACAATTCGTGAGTACTACCAAGTTCATCAAGATAATTATCAAGACCAGTGTTTTTGAACTCTGTTCCATTATCACTCATGATGTGTTTGATCTTGACGCCGAAGTTCGTCGAGGCCCGTGAAGAAAATCGTTTAAAGACTTCCTGCACTTCAATTTTATATAAAATGATATGCACCCATGTGTATCTGGAATAATCATCAACTATGACAAAGCCATATAAAGATGTTGCTGCATTGGTTAAAGTGGCATAATGAGTAGGTCCAAATAGATCCATGTGAAGCAATTCAAATGGACGAGTAGTGGTCATGATGGTCTTCGAGGG
Organism: Hordeum vulgare subsp. vulgare; assembly: GCF_904849725.1. Taxonomy (NCBI): domain Eukaryota; kingdom Viridiplantae; phylum Streptophyta; class Magnoliopsida; order Poales; family Poaceae; genus Hordeum; species Hordeum vulgare. Next base: position 201,015,040 of record NC_058520.1, on the reverse strand, counting down.
GTCCTTGGATCTGGTCATTTTCCCAGACTCACCAGCACCGCAGAGGTGGTCCTTGAGGAATTTGACTGATTCGATGCCGATGACATGCTTCTTCTTCGCGAGCGTGTGCAGATTCCTGATAACCCACAAGTATAGGGGATCACAACAGTTTTCGAGGGTAGAGCATTCAACCCAAATTTATTGGTTCAACGGGGGAAGCGAAAGAATATTCTCAAGTATTAGCAGCTGAGTTGTCAATTCAACCACACCTGAAAGATTAGTGTCTGCAAGCAAAGTATCAGTAGCAAACTGGTAGGATAGCAACGGTGCCAGAAACAGATCTGTTGATGGCAGACTATTCCTAACTATTGTATTAATGGCGCTAGTAAAAGTGTTACAGCAAATAACAACCAAGTAGCAAGTAACAGCAGTAGTAACAGCAGTATCAAGTAACAGAAGTAGCAGCAGAGTAACAACAGTAGCAACAGAGTAACAACATCAGCAAAGTAATGTAGCAAGGACCAGTAGTAAAAGACTCGTAGGCAGTGGATCGGTGATGGATGAGTATACCGGATGTGATTCATCATGTAACAACTATAACACGGAGAGATAAGTAACTAGCTCTCGTTTGTTGATCTAATGTAGGCATATATTCCGTATGTAGTCATACGTGCTTAGGGAAAAGAACTTGCATGACATCTATTGTCCATCCCTCCCGTGGCAGCGGGGTCCTAATGGAAACTACGGGATATTAAGGTTCTCCTTTTAATAAAGAACCGGACCAACGCATTAACACGTGGTGAATACATGAACTCCTCATACTATGGTCATCTCCGGGAGTGGTTCCGGCTATTGTCACTCCGGGGTTGCCGGGTCATAACACATAGTAGGTGACTACAACTTGCAAGATAGGATCTAAAACACACATATATTGGCGACAACATAATAGGTTCAGATCTGAAATCATGGCACTCGGGCCCTAGTGACAAGCATTATGCATAGCCAAGTAGTAGCAACATAAATCTAGAACATAGTGGATACTAGGGATCAATCCACGTCAAAACTAACTCGATTACATGATAGATCTCATCCAACTCATCACCGTCCAGCAAGCCTACGATGAGATTACTCACGAACGGTGCAGAGCATCATGGAATTGTCGATGGAGGAAGGTTGATGATGACGATGGCGATGATTTCCCCTCTTCGGAGCCCAAAAGAGACTCCAGATCTGTCCTCCACATGAAGAAAGGAGGTGGCGGCACCTCCGTATCATAAAACGCAATGAATCCTTCTCTCTTATTTTTTCCGGGAAAAACGGAATAAATAGAGCTGAGTTTGGGGGCGGTGGTGCCACGTGGGCCCCACAAGCGCTCACGGCGTGACCAGGGGGGTGGCCGCGGCCCAGGGGCTTGTGACCCACTGGCACACCTCCTCCGATGGATCTTTGCGCAGGTATTTTTCATTAATTCCAGAAAAATTCTCCGTAAATTTTCAGGTCATTCCGAGAACTTTTATTTCTGCACAAAAACAACACCATGGCAATTCTCATGAAAACAGCGTTAGTCCGGGTTAGTTCCATTCAAATCATGCAAATTAGAGTCCAAAACAAGGGCAAAAGAGTTCGGAAAAGTATATACGACGGAGACGTATCAATTCCTCATGCCTGCATGACCAAGTCTTCGATGCCTCAGCCACCCTTCTAAGGTTTTTGCTAGTAAGCAAGTGGCTGGTTGAGGACCTGTAGAGAAATCAACAATGTACAAATCCCCTCTTCTAACACCTTCAAAGACTTTGGACCTGTCAGATTCCATTATGACAACACATCTATATCTTCCAAAGATAACAATCATATCAAGATCACAAAGCATTGAGACTGACATGAGGTTAAATCCAAGGGATTCAACAAGCATCACTTTGTCCATGTGCCTATCCTTGGAAATAGCCACTTTGTGAAGTCCCAATACCTTGCTTTTACCTTTGTCAGCATATGTGATTTGCTTCAGGGGTGATGGAGTTAGTGGCATATTCATCAGCAAGCTTTTGTCACCAGTCATGTGGTGTGTGCAGCCACTATCAAGAACCCACTCAATACTCTTGGGTTTGTCATCCTGCAGATGAATTAGTACAGCTTACCATCTCATATGCTTCAGACTTGAAGAATATGATATCAATTTCATCAGATAGGAATTTCATCATAATAGAATTATAAGGACGTGTGAAATATTTCTATTTCATCAATATTAGCTTGCGTCCCATCAAGCGTTTTCCTCAGGTCTCCAGCAAATTCTTCAGATGATGATTTTCATCTGGAGACCTGGCGTGCAGAAGTGATTAGTGCAATTTCTTCACCACCCACATTTGAAGGGGTGGTAAAGCATTCATCATCCTGCGAGCACCGTACGAGAAAGGGGGCATTGAAGCCAAAGCACTTTTCTTAACAGTAGGGGGGTTAAAGCACTCAAAAGAATATGCAGAGAACTTATTTGAGGATTTATGAACGTAATGATTTGAAGAATAACGCTCATATTCATATTCCTTGTAATTTCCCTTCATATTAGAAGCATTAGCACGGGTACCAGCATAGTTTTGACCAGTTGAGGATTTTGATCCTCTTGAAGACTTTGGTCCTCCTGAGGAATTTGATCTAGGGTTCAAATTCTTCATAGGTGGTGTCATGAGGACATTCACCTGAAGATTTTCAAGGCAACTTTTAGGAACCCAGATCTTCCTCAGGGGAGACCCATTCCTGCAATTAGTTCTAACATATCGAGCAAATACTTCACCAGATTGATTTTTGAACAGTTTATAGTTGGAGTCAAATGACTCATCTGAGGAATAGGATAATTCACATGAAAATCATGTTAGATTGTATGGATCAAAAGGAGGCCCAGTAGCAGCAACCCATGAGGTTTTGGGATACTCCTCAGATTTCCAATAAGATCCATCAACATTTAATTTCCTCTCAAAGGCAATGCGTTCTTTCCTCGGGTTCCTGTTCAAGATCTTCTTTTTTAGCACATCATAAAGGGTTTGGTGTCCTTTGATACTTTTGTATATGCCTATCATATACAATTCCTTCAGCCCTGCATTTTCATCAGTGACATTTGTGGTTTCCTCAAGTGAGGAATTTGACACTACAGGAGCAGTTGAAGAATGTGTAGCAGTAGAAGCATTTGATGATTCTGGTGAAGAAATAGCACTTTCACGTTCGATGCATTTAAGACATGGATGAATGAATTCAGCTTGACCAGCACTAATCTGTTGAGCTAGTAATGAATCATTTTCCATACGAATATCGTCATGAGAAATCCTCAGCTTCTCAAGATCAAGCTTCCATTGAAGAAATTTATAGGAAAGTTTCTCATGATCAGCGAGGAGTGTAACATGACGATATTGAAGATTATCAAATCTGGACTAAAGACTTTTTATATCTTCAGTGAGGATTTGGGTAAGATTCATTTCATCATTCAACCAATCATCACTTCTGTCTAGCAGTTTCTGAAGCTTTTGCAAGGCAGTTTGTTGTTTAGTGGCAATGATAGAAAGTTTACTGTAACTTGGTTTTTTATAATCATCAGGTTCACAGTCACTTGAATCAGAGGAGGAAGCATCATTCGGTACCTTTGAACCTTTTGCCATGAAGCAATAGGTTGGAGCGAAGTCATCAGCATAGTCATCAGTGTGGATGGTGTTATCATTTTGTTCAAGGTTGAAGATTGACTTGCTGATGAATGTGGTTGCAAGCGCAAGGCTAGCCTGTCTAGATTCCGAGTCTTCATCAGAACCCTCCTCTTCATCACATTCCTTGGATTCTGCCTCGGCATCCATTCCCTTGCCAATAAGTGTCCGAGCCTTTCTAAAACTAGTCTTCTTGTGCGATTTGGACTTTGAAGAATAGGATTTTGAAGATTTCTTCTTTTTCTTTGAGTCATCAGAACTTTCATCCTTGTATTTCTTCTTCTTTGATTCCTTTCCCCAATGAGGACAATCAGCGATGTAGTGACCTGATTTCTTGCATTTGTGGCAGGTTCTTTTCTTGTAGTCCTCAGATGAAGATTCTGATTTCCTCATATCTCTTCTTGAAGATTTGCCAAACTGGCCACGTTGTGTAAACTTCTGGAATTTCCTCACGAGCATTGCAAGCTCGTGGCCAAATTCTTCAGGATCACCAATGCTACCATCCGAGTCTTCTTCTTCAGATGAGGAAATTGCTTTGGCATTCAGTGCACGTGGTCTAGAATAGCTTGGTCCATATAGATCTCTCTTTTCTTCTTGTTTGAATTCATGAGTATTGAGTCTTTCGAGTATATCAGCTGGATCAAGCATCTTGTAGTCTGGTCTCTCTTGAATCATCAGAACTAAAGTATCAAATGAAGAATCCAAAGATCTTAGCAGTTTCTTCACAACTTCGTGATCGGTAATATCTCGAGCTCCCAGTGCTTGTAGTTCATTTGATATGTCAGTGAGGCGATCAAAGGTATCTTGGCAGCTTTCATTGTCAAGCCTCTTGAAGCGATTCAAGAGATTGCGAAGAACATCAACACGAGAATCACGCTGGGTTCATACTCCTTCATTAACTTTGGACAGCCTTTCCCAGATAAGTTTTGCTGAGCCCAAAGCACTCACTCTGCCATACTGGCCCTTGCTCAGATGGCCAGAGATGATATTCTTTGCTTGAGAATCAGGGACGCCATGTTCCACAATATACCAGAGATCATTGTCAATATCTTGTAGATGCATTTGCATCTTGGTCTTCCAGAAGGGAAAGTAGGACATCCTGCAGTAACCTTGATCATGCCTGCAGTTGACATAACTAAAACTCCAGGAGGTTAAACCAAAATCACACAAAACAAGGGAGTACCTTGCTCTGATACCAATTGAAAGTGCGTTATATCGACTAGAGCGGGGTGAATAGGAGATTTGTAGAATTTCATCACTGAGGAAATTCCTTTGGAGGAAATTCCTCACTGATGACTAACTTGCAGCAGAAACAGCAAAAGGATCAGGAGTGCAAAGTATCACTACTGTAGTTTTTCAGGGTGAAGAATATGAAAAACAGTTTGCACAGTACGCGGGCACAGAGAAAACAGATGAGGATTAACTTGCGTGAAGAATTTGGGGTTGAGGAATTTCAGAGAAAGTCTTCAGCAAATTCTTCAAAGAGTGACTGTGAAAATCATCAACATACAATCTGAGGAATGTAAAGAGTTGAAGAAATAGAACCCATTTCACAATGAAGACAGTGGTTGATGACCCAGTTCCAACTGCTCTGATAGTTGTACATCTGGTTTGGAGCGGCGTGGTATTGAAACCAAAAGACACACAGTCTCGGGACACACAGTCCCTACCGTATTCTCCTTGGTCTAAGAACACACAGTCCTCGCCCAACACTCGTGGTAAGTCTTCAGGGCAGACTTCCAAACCCTCATAAACTTGGTCACCTGGCGATCCACAATTGACTGCTGGATTGTTCTAGACCATGACGCATACCGTCTGGAGGATGCACAGTCCTCAAAGGTAAAAGGCTTCAGTCCCACAGAGGAACAACTTCTTCAGTGGTGCTCAATCACTTGGTTTTCGGTTTGTGGTTTGCTGTTTGGGGTATTTCCTCACTGATGAAATACTCTCGAAGACTCTGAGGAATTTGGGTTGCTCTTATGACAAGTGTGAGTTTCCAACGGAGCAGCCAACCAGCTAATGGTTGTGGGGGGGTGGCTATTTATAGCCTGGGAGCATCCCAACATGATTGGACACTAATGCCCTTAAATAATATGACCGTTGGTGTGGATAAGACCAATGATGTGGCGCGACTTGCGGTAACGGTCGGGACCCTCAACTGTGAGAATCCTCATGTCTTTCATATTCCTCACTTGAGGCTTTTGGTAGGATTAGGCTTGGGTTGAGCATCATGAAGAAATTTATTTCGACGTGTTACTTTGACCCCCTTTAACAGTATGGTGTTCCTATGACTCAAAAGTGAAGAAAATAAAACAGACAAAATAAATCTTCATGCTTCAAAAACTTCAGCTTGTTTTTCATCAGGACACACCGAATTCCTCATCTTCAACTTCTTCATGAGGAATATCAATTTCATCGCAATTCCTTCGCGATTCAATTCTTCAGCTTCAGACCAATTTCTTCAGCCGAAGATATGCATTTTTAGGGGTCGATATTCATCGAATATTTCAAACTCCTCAGCGACTTATAGATCTTGTGTACACTCATGAACACATTAGATACTTAACCTATAAGTCTTCAAACCACCATAATCACTAAGGGGCACTAGATGCACTTACAAGTACGGTGTTCCTATGACTCAAGAAAGAAGAAAATGAAACAAAAATAGTAATTCTTCAAGCTTCAAAGTCTTCAGAGCATTTTCTTTGGGACACACCAAATTCCTCATTTTGAAAGTCTTCATGAGGAATAGCAATTTCTTTGCTATCAAAGTCTTCAAGGAATGACCTAAGTCTTCATCCAAAGACATACCTTTTTAGGGGTCGATATTCCTTGAATAACTCAAACTCCTCAGCGACCTATAGGGCATGTGTACACTTACAAACACATTAGTCTCTTAACCTATAAGTCTTCAAACCACCAAAATCACAAAGGGGCACTAGATACACTTACAATCTCCCCCTTTTTGGTGGTTGATGACAATTAGGTTAAGTTTTCAACGGGGATAAAAATATGAAGTGTAAGTACAGAGTTTGATGAATTTTATTGCAAGATATAGAGAAACTCCCACTAAAGATGTGCATATTGGAGGAATTTGCTTTGGACTACAAATGCACATTGAGGATTTATACCGTGGAGATCTCCCCCTATATCTTGTAATTCATAAACGCATTTAACATATAACAAGAAGAATTTGAAATGCATGATGAAAAATGGTGTCTGAAGAATTTCAGCATGCAAGGAAAAACATTCAAAAGTGTCACACCACCACCGGGCTTAAGTTTACAACTCATTACAGGAAACACTTTAGAAGAACGAGAGTTATAACTTAACAAAATTTATAATATCCCATCAAGTGGACCAGCTTGAAGACTAACTCAGATTTTCTCCCCCTTTATCATCAAGTGATGTAAAGGGACAAAACTGAGGACTAACGTCCGTGAAGAATATCAACTTGTTGATGGAGGAGCGCCAGCATTGTTGGGGTCGTTCGTTGGAGTTGGGCATCAAGTACTGTCATCAAGATCTTCATTCTCATTAGCCGAGCGAAATGGGGAATATGAACTGGCCTCCAAATCAGGAACTGGGATCTTCTTGAACTTCTTCTTGGGTGGCTAGGACCAGTCGAAGTCTTGTACAAACTCCATTTCTTGAAGTTCCTTTGGAGTCTTGACATGTGCAAGTATGGCCCAAGTGCGATCAAATACGTCATGAAGATAATAGTGGTTTTTCTTCACAGCATTCTGAGTGGCATTGAGGGTCTTCACAATGGAACCAAACTAACGCTTAGCCCACTTATGGTTTCGATCAACTTTTTGATGAAGACCGAGGAGAAGCTCTCGGTCAGTCATCACCCGTGGGATAGTTGGGGCAGGAGCTTTGGTTTCGCCCTCAGACTCTTGTGATGTAGTGTCATCATTGGTGGAATATGATGCAACCTTTCGAAATTGGCCATCCAGTGGCCGATATCTTTCATCAATCATAGACTTGCCTTTTCCTTCAATCAGCTCAAACGATTTATTGATGACTTCAAGAGGAGGCAAGTAGCTGAGGTGATTTTGTAATCGGCATGATAGTGTATTGAGGATCTGGTCCTCATGAACCTCATTTTCCATGGCGCATATATCTTCAGATCAAATGGTGACAAAACATTTGTGGCCAATGTCCTCAGGATGAAATCATGAAGATTTATCTAGTTCCCATGAATGATGTGAAAAAACATGTTCTTCATGATCTCAACAACATCTTCTTCATTGCCATGGCCTTTGATAGGAGTGAGGGTTTGGGCCAATATTTTGTAGACAGTCCTAGGAACATACTTCAATTCCTTCACCAGAAATTGAGTCCTTGGGAGCTTGCCAGGAGCCGAGGGCTTCATGAGCATTTCCATGAGATGATTTGGCAGTTCCTTTTCATCATACAGACACCTGACCTCTTCTGAGGGAATTGGAACTGGCAGGGCTCGAAGCAATTTTGTTGCTGGAGCTTTGAAGTGAGTGTTTTCGATCATCCAGTCCAAGACCCAGGTGTTGATGTTTTTGGGGTCACCATAGATATGCAGTGTGGCGTAGAATTGAAGAATAAGCTCTTCATTCTAGTCACAAATGTGTATGCAGAACAGAAGAAACCCAACGTCATGAAGAACCTGTAGAACTGGTGCAAAGCATGGAATGTCTTCCATATCACCATGAGGAATTTGGCGATGGTGGAATATCTTGTTCTAATCAACTAGCACATCACCATAGTAATTCAGCTGAGTCCTGGTCCAGAACCTATTGCACCTGGTCCGAGGTGAATCATAAGGATTGGCACCAACAAAGAAGTGATGTTGATCATAAAAGTTTTCCTTTTGAAACTTTGGGCTTTTGATGAAGGGCCGAATAGGCTTTGGCAGAGGATTATGATCCTGAGGAATTTCAGCCACAACCACTGTTGACTGAGGATTTTCAACATGTGGTCTAGTAGTAGTTTCTTCACTTGGTGCAGGTGTAGTATCTTCAGCTTTTTCATTGTCTTCAGTTGATGCGGCTGAAGTTTGCTCTGGGATTGATTTCTTTGGAGTCTATCTTTCCTCACACCCATTGTGAATTTCCTCGGTGATGGCAAGAGACTGAGGATCAAAGATCAGTGGAGTAGCCATTGGGGAATTGGGGTGAGCTTATTCCGAGTATTCATCATTGATGACTGGTGTAGTGCTCCCAATGTCCTCATCTTCATCAATTTCTTCATCTCCCTTGTCAGTTTGCTGTTGTGGTTGGGGAGATGAGGCTTGACGAATTGAAGGTTGAGGATCAGCTTCAATTTCTTCATCGCACGGCTCTGTGGAAGCAGCTAAACGATTTTCTTCCATTTCTTCATCTCCTTCTGGGATGATGTTCTCGACAACAAAGGGCACAATCACATATGATGGTGCAGTATTCAGAGGTGTGGCATAAATTGGGGTCGTTGAGGAATTTGTCAAAGTCCTCAGGCGTTTTTCTTCTGAGGACTCTGAAGTAGTTGATGCCTTTCTCTTCTTGGCTTCCTTCTCAGCCGCTTTGATTTTCTTCACTTCTGATTCGGAAGGAAGAGTGACTTTCTTCACCTTTGAATACTTTGGTGAAGGAGCAGTTTCTTCAGGCACAGATGTTGCAGTCGTCCTGGTGGCAGCAATTTCTTCAGGCACAATAGTTTCTTTGGCTAGCCTGGTAGGTTCATCAATAGCATGTTCTTCATCAAAGTCATCACGCAGTTGGACATAGTGGCTTTCCTAAGGAGCCAATGATTGTGCTGTGGCTGTAACTCTCTTGGTGTATTATGCTATCGCAGTAGTAGTTGCCTTGGTGAACCTCACTTTGACTCCCTTGCGATCAGCAGTGTAGCTCGTAAATTCCTCACTGAGGTTTTTGAGCTTAGTCTAAGTAGAGACAAGGTGCACTAGCGACAAGGACAAAAGGTTTTTCTTGAGGAGTTTGTCCTTTTAAGCCTTAGACCTCTGAGCTTGTCTTACTTTCTCGGCCTTCTATTTTTCTTCATTGATGAAAGTTCCCACCATGTGACTAAGTCCACGGGGAAGTTTCAAATCATCAATGGGTGTGTTGGGATCTTCATACCAAAGATCAATGAAATCCAGCATCACTTTTGGATCCAAAGCGAGGGGAATGTAGGATCCTTTTGCCATAGCAACTCTTTCTTGCTTGTTGCGAATGACAGCAACTAATTCTTCATTGAGGACTTTGTTGGGGCTGGGCCTTGTTCCTCGCCCAACAGTTATCTTTCTCTTCACAATTCCACTTGAGAAATTGTGTGTAGAGCCCGAGGCAGACGGTCGTGAGGCAATTGGGGTCCCTGTTCAATGCTGACTCGTCTGGGGTCGTAGTGGAGTTGAAGACTTTGCTGTAGTTGAGGATATTGCGGCAGTTGAGGATTTTCCAGCAACAACTTTAGCTCCATTAGTGAGGGTCTTCACACCCTCGTCCATAACCTTGGGTAGTTTTGCCACATATTTCTCATTTTCTTCAGGATAGTCCTCAATAGTCGCCATGCTTGAGGGATGTGCAGTTTGTTGATCCTTCAGAGCAAGTCTTTTGCATGGAGACTTCAGGGCAAATTTCTTCGTATATTTGGTAGTGACATATCTATATTGTTTCCACTCCTTAGCCCACCGCTGTTCAATTTTCTGAAGCCGGATTTTCCGCTTCTCCTTGGTTTCTTTTCCATAGATCTCCTCATCAGGAGTGCAGTACTCAAGATAAATGTCCTTAGGGATATCGAAATCAGTGTTGGTCTCTGGCTTCTTGCCACCTTTGTTCTGTTTCTTTTCCTTAGACATTTTCTTCTGTTGAGGAATTTGAATTCTTAAGGAATCTGATGAGATAGGCAGATTGTCTTCAAGAAATGTTGCAAATGAGTTAAGTTGGTGAGAACCTAGAGATTCATCAACTGACATTTTGTGCGTGTGAACAGAGTATAGGTGCAAAGAATTTGAAGAGGTCATATGCGTTCTCAGAGTTAAACTTCAAAAATGACTTACGTTGAGGAATTTGACCGACACTGTTTTTGAGGAATTTTGCTAAGTGTTCTTGTCTTGGGTTTCAGAGTTCTGCAGACCCAAAGATTTACACAATTGAAGAATCTAGTGCAAATTTAGTAATTTAGAGATTCTCATCAAGTTTTCAATGCAAACAAGGTTCTTCTGAGGAGTGTGCTTGGGAATAACAAGATTTGTAGATTCTAATGAATCACAAATATCTACATGGCAGTAAAAAAAGATTTTTAATTACCCTGGAGGATGAACACGAAGAACACGACGAACTGATATGGTGAAAATTGAAGCTCGTTTGTTCAGATCCCCAGCACCCTCACTTGGCGGCTGAAGACAACTACATCGTCGGTGAAGGAGGATGATCCGCGGCCGGCGTGAGTCCGGCGCCGGCGAGGTCAAGGCAGTGATGCTTTTCCTCACCGGCGGTAAAGATTTTTAGTGGCGGCGCTAGGGTAGAGCTCGAGCGGGGAGAGGAAGAGTTTTTACAAAGGGGGGAGGCGGCTATTTATAGCTCACATGAAAAGAATCCGGTCCGAAACTTTTGAACCAAAATGCCCCTAACCCTTCCTCTCTTCTTGACAAGAGTCACCCACGTACAATGCGGTGGATTTAGTGGAATAGTGCTTATCCAGTTGTGGGTAGTGGGTGCGTTTTGAGCGGCAACGATCGAAAAATTTGAGATTAATTTTTTTTAGGATTTTACTGATAAAGTCTTTAGGTGACAAGGACTCAATAAAAACTTTGACCAAGTTTCAAACAGAATGCATGTGAAGAATTTGAGAATAGTTTGGGGTTTAAGCTTGTTTTATATACATGAATATGCTATTTTATATCTTTTTTTGGGACTAACCTATTAACTCAGTGCCAAGTGCCAGTTTCTGTTTTTTCCGTGTTTTTGGCCCATTTTCAGAGGGAGTCCAAATGGAATGAAACTTTCCGATGATTGTTTTTGGACCAAAAGAGACCCCCGAAGCTTTGGGAGAAGGCCAGATGGGCCACGAGGGACTCACAAGCCCTCACGCCGCCACCACCCCCCCGGGTGGTGGCGCGCATGCTTGTGACCTCCTCGTGGGCCCAACTGACGCAATTCCACCGCCATAAATTCCTATAAATTCATAAACCCCCAAAAAGAAACCTAGATCGGGAGTTCCTCCGCCGCAAGCCTCTGTAGCCACCAAAAACCAATCTGGAGCCCGTTCCGGCACCCTGTCGGAGGGGAAATCCATCTCCGGTGGCCATCTTCATCATCCCGGCGATCTCCATGACGAGGAGGGAGTAGTTCTCCTATGGGGCTGAGGGTATGTACTAGTAGCTATGTGTTTGATCTCTCTCTCTCGTGTTGTTGAGATGTCTTGATCTCGATGTACCATGGGCTTTGCTACTATAGTTTGATCTTATGATGTTCTTCCCCCTCTCCCTCTTGTAATGAATTGAGTTTCCCCTTTGGAGTTATCTTATCGGATTGAGTCTTTGAGAACACTTGATGTATGTCTTGCACGTGTCTATCTGTTGTGATCAACTTGCGGGTTTGTGAGTACTTGATGTATGTTTTGGTGATCAACTTTCGGGTTCGTGACCTTGGGAACCTATGCACACGGGTTGGCACACGTTTTGACTCTCTGGTAGAAACTTTGGGGCACTCTTTGAAGTTCTATATGTTGGCTGAATAGATGATTCTGAGATTGTGTGATGCATATCGCATAATCATACCCACGGATACTTGAGGTGACAATGGAGTATCGAGGTGACATTAGGGTCGTGGTTGATATGTATCTTAAGGTTTTATTCTAGTACGAACTCTATGATAGATCGATCAGAAAGAATAACTTTGTGGTGGTTTCGTACCCGACAATAATCTCTTCGTTTGTTTCCCGCTATTAGTGACTTTGGAGTGACTCTTTGTTGCATGTTGAGGGCTACTTATATGATCCAATTATGTTATCATTGTTGAGAGAACTTTACTAGTGAAAGTATGAACCCTAGGCCTTGTTTCCACACATTGCAATACCGTTCGTTCTCACTTTTGTTACTAGTTACCTTGCTGTTTTTGTAATTTCAGATTACAAAAAACTATATCTACCATCCTTATTGCACTTGTTTCACCATCTCTTCTCCAAACTAGTGCACCTATACAACTTACCATTGTATTGGGTGTTGGGGACACAAGAGACTCTTTGTTATTTGGTTGCAGGGTTGCTTGAGAGAGACCATCTTCATCCTACGCCTCCCACGGATTGATAAACCTTAGGTCACCCACTTGAGGGAAAATTGCTACTGTCCTACAAACCTCTGCACTTGGAGGCCCAACAACGTCTACAAGGAGAAGGTTGCATAGTAGACATCAGGAGTCTTTTCTTTTTGTTGTGTCACAATCATCCTTGTTGCACACCTTTTGAGAGAGACACACACTCATCGTGAATTTGCTAGAATACTCATTGAGCTTCACTTATATCTTTTGAGTTAGGAAATTTAGCTCACATGTGCTTCACTTATATCTTTTGAGCTAGATAACTTTGCTCTAAGTGCTTCACTTAGATCTTTTAGAGCACGGCGGTGTCATATTTTGGAGAAATAAGAACTCTCGATCTTCACTTATATCTTTTTGAGAGTGCTCTCTCTGAGTAACTTGGTAGTCCTAAAGATGATAGGCATCCAAAGAGGATACAATAAAACTTCCATATTCATGTGCATTGATTAGAAATAGAAGTTTGATTCCTCTCAATTAGGTTTGAGACATGGATTTGGTAGTATTAAGAGTCATGTTAGTAGGGTGTTGTGAATCTAGAAATACTTGTGTTAAAGTTAGTGATTCCCGTAACATGCACGTATGGTGAACCGCTATGTTAGGAAGTCGGAGCATAATTGATTTATTGATTGTCATCCTTTGTGTTGCGGTCGGGATCGCGCGATGGTTAACACCTACCAACCCTTCCCCTAGGAGTATGCGTTTAGCACTTTGTTTCGATTACTAATAAAAACTTTCACAATAAGTATGTGAGTTCTTCATGACTAATGTGAGTCCATGGTATAGATGCACTTTCACCTTCCACCATTCCTAGTCTCTCTAGTGCCGCGTAACTTTCGCCGGTACACGAAACCACCATAGACCTTCCTCAAAATAGCCACCATACCTACCTATCATGGCCTTTTCATAGCCATTCCGAGATATATTGCCATGCAACTCCCACCGTCCCGTCTCATGACATGTGCCGTCAATTACATATTGCCATTGCATGATTGTAAGATAGCTAGCGAGTCCTACACTAAGCTACATCGTTGCACATCCCGGTACACTGCCGGAGGCATTTTCTATAGAGTCATCATTGTCCTAAGCATTGAGCTGTGAGTAAATAAAAGTGTGATGATCATCATTATTAGAGCATTGTCCCATGTGAGGAAATAAAAAAAGAGGCCAAATTTGCCCACAAAAAAATATGGAAAGAGGCCGAAGAGCCCACACAAAAAAACAAAAAAAAAGAGAGAAAAAAAGAGAAGGGACAATGCTACTATCTTTTTCCACACTTGTGCTTCATAATAGCACCACGTTCTTCATGATTGAGAGTCTCTTGTTTTGTCACCACCATGTACTAGTGGGAATATTCATTATATAACTTAGCTTGTATTCCAATGATGGGCTTCCTCAAAATTGCCCTAGGTCTTCGTGAGCAAGCAAGTTGGATGCACACCCACTAGTTCTCCTTCTGAGCTTTCACACACTTATAACTCTAAGTGCATCCATTAAATGGTAATCCTACTCTTTCACATCAATATCTGTTGATGTGCATCTCCATAGCCCTTTGATACGCCGAGTCAATGTGACCATCTCCTCCTTTTTCCCTCATAACCTTCACCATACTCTATTCCACCTATAGTGCTATATCCAAGGCTCAAGCTCATGTATTGCGTGAGAGTTGAAAAAGGTTTGAGAAAGTAAGAGTGCGAAAACAATTACTTGGCCAATACCGGGGTTGTGCATGATTTAAATTCGTTGTGTGGGGATGATGGAGCATAGCCAGACTATATGATTTTGTAGGGATAACTCTCTTTGTCCTTGTTATTTAGAAAGTTCATGATTACCTTGCTAGTTAGCTTGAAGTATTATTGTTTTCATGTGAATAGCAAACTATTATTTTGAATCTTGCGGATCTGAACATTCATGTCACATGAAAGAAGTTACAAAGGACAAATATGCTAGGTAGCATTCCACATCAAAAATTCAGTCTTTATCACTTCCCTACTCGAGGACGAGCAGGAGTTAAGCTTGGGGATGCTTGATACATCTCCAACGTATCTATAGTTTTTGATGGTTTCATGCTATTATCTTGTCAAACTTTGGATGTTTTGTATGCATTATATATATTTTTTGGGACTACCTTATTAACTCAGTGCCAAGTGCCAGTTCCTGTTTTTCCGTGTTTTTAACCTTTTTCAGAGGAGAATATTAAACAGAGTCCAAACGGAATAAAACCTCCGAAAAGATTTTTTCCGGAACAGAGGATACGCAGGGAGCTTGAGAACCAAGGCAAAGGGCACCAGGGGAGGCCACAAGACCCCTAGCCGTGGCCTCGGGGGGGGGGGGCTAGCAGGCTTGTGGGCCCCTGTGGCTCCTTTGCCCTACTTCTTCCTCCTATAAATCCCCAAAAAATTTGGAACCACGGTAGAGAGCCACGAAAATACTTTTCCACGGCCGCAAGCTTCTGTCTCCGCAAGATCCCATCTGGGGCACATTCTGGTGCCCTGCCGGAGGGGCGATTCGGACACGGAGGGCTTCTTCATCAACACCAATGCCTCTCCGATGACGCGTGAGTAGTTCACCACAGACCTTCGGGTCCATAGCTAGTAGCTAGATGGCTTATTCTCTCTCTTGGATCTTCAATACAAAGTTCTCCATGATATTCATGGAGATCTATCCGATGTAATCTTCTTTTGCGGTGTGTTTGTCGAGATCCGATGAATTGTGGATTTATGATCACATTATCTATGAATCTTATTTGAGTTTCTTCTGATCTCTTATATGCATGATTTCATATCCTTGTAATTCTCTTCGAGTTGTGGGTTTCGTTTGGCCAACTTGATCTATAATTCTTGCAATGGGAGAAGTGCTTGGTTTTGGGTTCATACCGTGCGGTGACCTCACCCAGTGACAGAAGGGGTAGCAAGGCACACATCGCGTTGTTGCCATCAAGGGTAAAAAGATGGGGTTTATATCTATTGCATGAATTTACACCTCTACATCATGTCATCTTGCTTAAGGCGTTACTCTGTTTGTTATGAACTCAATACACTAGATGCATGCTGGATAGCGGTCGATGTGTGGAGTAATAGTAGTAGATGCAGAAAGTATCAGTCTACTTGTCTCGGAAGTGATGCCTATATGTATGATCATTGCCTTAGATATCGTCATGACTTTGCACGGTTCTATCAATTGCTCGACAGTAATTCGTTCACCCACCGTAATATTTGGTATCATGAGAGAAGCCTCTAGTGAACACTATGGCCCCCGAGTCTACTTCACATCGTATTTCCAGCCCTACACTTTTACTTTGTTGCACTTTCAGCCTTCAGATCTCACCTTGCAATCAATCGTGAAGGGATTGACAACCCCTTTGTAGCGTTGGGTGCAAGTCTGCTGTTCTTGCGCAGGTACTTCGGAGACTTGGTTCATACTCCTACTGGATTGATACCTTGGTTCTCAAATTGAGGGAAATACTTACTCCTACTGTGTTGCATCACCCTTTCCTCTTCAAGGGAAAACCAACGCAAGCTCAAGAGGTAGCAATGCCCACCAAGAAAAAGAAAAAAAATGTAATGAAAAAAAGAGGCCAAAGAGCCCAAACAAAAAAATGAAAGAAAAAGAGAGAAGGGACAATGCTACTATCTTTTTCCACACTTGTGCTTCAAAATAGCACCATGTTCTTCACGATAGAGAGTCTCTTGTTTTGTCACTTTCATATACTAGTGGGAATTTTTATTATATAACTTGGCTTGTATATTCCAATGATGGGCTTCCTCAAAATTTCCCTAGGTCTTCTTGAGGAAGCAAGTTGGGTGCACACCCACTAGTTTTTTTATTTTTGAGCTTTCATACACTTATAGCTCTAGTGCATCCGTTGCATGGCAATCCCTACTCATTCACATTGATATCTCTTAATGGGCATCTCCATAGCCCGTTGATACGCCGAGTAGATGTGACCATCTCCTCCTTTTTGCCTCACAACCTCCACCACACTCTGTTCCACATATAGTGCTATATCCATGGCTCACGCTCATGTATTGCGTGAGAGTTGAAAACGTTTGAGAAAGTAAGAGTGCGAAAACAATTACTTGGCCAATACCGGGGTTGTGCATGATTTAAATTCGTTGTGTGGGGATGATGGAGCATAGCCAGACTATATGATTTTGTAGGGATAACTTTCTTTGGCCTTGTTATTTCAAAAGTTCATGATTACTTTGCTAGTATGCTTGAAGTCTTATTGTTTTCATGTCAATATTAAACTATTGTTTTGAATCTTACGGATCTGAACATTCATGCCGCAATAAAGAAGTTACAATGAACAAATATGTTAGGTAGCATTCCACATAAAAAATTCGGTCTTTATCACTTCCCTACTCGAGGACGAGCAGGAGTTAAGCTTGGGGATGCTTGATACGTCTCCAACGTATCTAATTTTTTTTATTGTTCCATGCTATTATATTATCAACTTGGGATGTTTTATATGCATTAATATGCTATTCTATATCATTTTTGGGACGAACCTATTAACTCAGTGCCCAATGCCAGTTTCTGTTTTTTCTGTGTTTTTGACCTTTCTCAGATAAGAATATTAAACGGAGTCCAAACGGAATAAAACCTTCGGGATGATTTTTTCCATAACAGAAGGGATCCAGAAGACTTGAGAAGCAAGGTAGAGGGACACGGAGGAGGCCAAGAGCCCCCTAGGCGCGCCCCAGGGGGGCGCCTAGCAGGCTCGTGCCCCCCCCCCCCCCCGTGCCTCCTTTGCCCTACCTCTTTCGCCTATATATTCCCTAAAATCCCCAAACCAACAGAGAGAGCCACGAAAATACTTTTCCGCCGCCGCAAGCTTATGTTTCCGTGAGATCCCATCTGGGACCGTTCTCGTGCCCTGCCGGAGGGGGATTCAGACACGGAGGGCTTCTTCATAAACACCATTGCCTCTCCGATGATGCGTGAGTAGTTCACCACAGACCTTCGGGTCCATAGCTAGTAGCTAGATGGCTTCTTCTCTCTTTTGAATCTTCAATACAAAGTTGTCCATGATCTTCATGGAGATCTATCCGATGTATCTTTCTTTTGCAGTGTGTTTGTCGAGATCCGATGAATTGTGGATTTATGACCAGATTATCTATGAATATTATTTGAGTCTTCTCTGATTTCTTATATGCATGATTTCGTATCCTTGTAATTCTCTTCGAGTTATGGGTTGCGTTTGGCCAACTTGATCTATAATTCTTGCAATGGGAGAAGTGCTTGGTTTTGGGTTCATACCGTGCGGTGTCCTCACCTAGTGACAGAAGGGGTAGCGAGGCACGCATCGTGTTGTTTCCATCAAGGGTAAAAATATGGGGTTTATATCATATTGCATGAATTTATCCCTCTACATCATGTCATCTTGCTTAAGGCGTTACTCTATTTGTTATGAACTTAATACACTAGATGCATGCTGGATAGCGGTCAATGTGTGGAGTAATAGTAGTAGATGCAGAAAGTATCGGTCTACTTGTCTCGGATGTGATGCCTATATGTATGATCATTGCCTTAGATATCGTCATGACTTTGCGCGATTCTATCTATTGCTCGACAGTAATTCGTTCACCCACCGTAATACTTGCTATCATGAGAGAAGCCTCTAGTGAACACTATGGCCACCGGGTCTATTTTACACATTATATATTCAGATCTACATACCAAAATACCAAAAATACCTTGCTGCACTTTTATTTATTTATTTGTATTACCTATTATCACTATCAGATCTCACCTTGCAAGTAATCGTAAAGGGATTGACAACCCATTTATCGCGTTGGGTGCAAGTTTGTTTGTTTTGCGCATGTGCCTTGGTGCCTCAGCTTGATAGTCCTACTAGATTGATACCTTGGTTCTCAAACTGAGGGAAATACTTATCTCTACTTTGCTGCATCACCCTTTCCTCTTCAAGGGAAAAACCAACGCAAGCTCAAGAAGTAGCAAGTATGCATGAGTATCAAAGGAGGGGGGAGGGTCTACGTGGACTGACTGCAGCAATGTGAGAAAAGAGAGAGAAGGCCTAGTCCTATCGAAGACTAGCATATTGAGGGGTCTTGCAGCAATAGACGAGAGTAGAACATGTAACACGATTAATAGTCATATTGTTGCAGCAATATTAAAATGAGGTCACGCCCAAGAATCCTTCCTCGACTCCCTCCAAGGAAGCAATCCCGAGGCAAACAAATCCAGTTAAGTAACCATTGTAGTTGTATATAAGATCAAGGCACAACTCCAAGTCGTCAAGTAACCGTGGACACGGCTATCCGAATAGTTTATTTCTTCCCTGCATGGCTGCACCACAGTTCCCAACACGCTTGATGACACCCTGGCCGAACATACTTTTCTGGGTCTTGCCCGGCCTCAGAACATCAACACGACGCAGCCCCACCTAAGCTCAACAGAGAGGCCAGCCCGTCGGTCTAAATCCTAAGCACAAAGGGTTCATGGGCCCACTTGCCCTCCTCGCTCCTGCATGATGCGTGGGAGATCGAGGTCAGTCCTAGCACCCCTTATTACAATCGCGATGCATATCTAGACCACTCGGGCGCGCACCACTCCATTGCTGACGTTTGAAGAGATTCGGCTGATACCACGATATCGTGAACCCATAACTCCTCTCACGCAGAAGGTTAGTGCGAAAAGGTCTCCCGACCAACTCAGATCAAAATAACCAAATCCATTAGCATTTTAATTAACTCGAGGATGTGTGGCAAGGACCAGGATGCCCAACCACGCCTCGACACATACAATCCGGAATCCACCCGCCAAACATTGTCCATCAATGTTTCCGAGTAACATGGTCAAGTAACATGTGGTCGAAACATCAGGGGGATCCGAGGTATCACCGTCGATGGATGCCTTACGATGTAACCGTCGGGGTGGCCAGGGAGGGATCACCCTCGCTGGAGCAGCTTGATAGGTTGTACGAAGGGGGTCGTTGTCGGAGGTGGGGTACGAGGAATCACCATCCGAGTACCACCACCGATCAACTTCACTGCAATGCTAACATCAAGGTACGTAGCGAGGTGTCACCCTTGCTACCCGACAGTATCCCTACAACGTCGTTCAATTAAGGGGGGTGTGAGTGCGGTGTTGGGTCTTGGCTCGTCGATCAGAAGATCGAGACTTGATGATAAAATGGGACAACTGGTCTAAGGGGTCAGAGGGGAGCCACCTATACTAAGCAGTTTAAAGTGGTACTGAAAGTAGCCGTTTAATAAAATTAGGCTATACATCAGATATAGGAGCTATCTACAACAGTAGCAAAATTCTAATGCAAGCAGGAGGGAGAAAGAAATGGACGATATAGGAATGTTCAAGTGGGATTTGCTTGCCTTGTTGCTCTGCGGCAAAGGGCTGGTCGTCAGGAGGGTAGATGTACCCGACAGCAACATCAGTCTTGGGGTCTATCGGTAAGAAGAGGAGGGAGAAACAATAAATAACAGCAATAGGTGCGATCACGATGCATGCCATGGAAAGATGCAGGTTAGGCATGAGCTAACGCAGTAACTTCCGTCACACACAGATCGGGAAAATATCAGATGATATTTCCCGGGTCTCTAGCTACTACCGGTCGGACGAAAATGATGGAAAAGTTACATGTTTGGTATGCTAGGGACGCGTGACAGACGAATGGACCGCGTATGTGGGTTTGTCTCGTTCTACTGATCAACTTTCATATCGAAAATATTTTCATCTGAGTTACGGATTTATTTAATATTAATTTTTAAAGTTTTATTAATACTTAGGAATTAAAAAACAGATTTAATTAATTCAGTTAAATGCTTTTATGACATCAGCATGATGCCATGTTGACATCAGCAGTTGACTGGTCAAACTGACCAGTGGTCCCATGTGTCATGGACTCAATTTTTACTTAGGTTAATTATTTATTAATGAGATTAATTCAATGGGGGACCCACGTGTCATACTCTAATAGGATAGTTTAATTATCCCAATTAACAGATTATGTAATTAATCGATTTATTCATAATCATTATTACTAATACTAAATTATCTAATTAATAAATTCACAAATTAATTAATTAATTAACTTAACTAATTAATTACTTATTTATTATTATTATTACTAAAACACACATATATATATAATTACTATTTGTTTATACTTATTTTTTTAACATTTTAATAGGGGGGGTTCCTCGGCCCCCTTGTGAGTGGGAGTGGGGGGTTGGCCCCACATTGAAGTGACCCAACGGCCTAACGCACACACATACACAACACACATCAACCACATGATGCACACATACACACACATATACACATTCATACATAAAGCTTATGTATATTTTTCTACATACATGCATACACACATAATACATACATACATACATACATACATGCACATTTCCAGTTTTCTTTTCTTTTCTTTTCCTATCCTATCTCTCTGCTCAAACTCTCTCTCTCAATAGGAGGCAACTCCTCGTGGACCAACAGCCTGAAGGGGGTGCGATGAAGATCGCCGGAGGCCGCAGGGCGGGGCGTCGGAACGGAACCGAAACGAGGGAACAGAGAAGGGGGTGTTCTCACCGATGGTTGTAGTTGAGCCGAGGCTCGATGAAGGTCCGGCGGAGAGGGAGCGTCGGCGTGGTGGATAAAACCGACGGATCCGGCGTGGTGGAGCCCGGGACGGTGCGGTGGCGTAGCCGGCGTGGCGGGACCGGGGCAGCCCGGGGGTTGCGCGGTGGGGGGAGCTGACCGGGGAGCGCTGGAGAGGAGGAGGCCGGGGGCCGTCCGATGGGTGGGTGCATGACAGGTGGGCGCCGATGCGGGGCTGGCCCTGGTGGTGGACGGTGGCATGACGCGTTGGAGGAGGGCCAGAGAGGTCGGGTCGAGGTGCCCCGGGGCGGGGCGGATCCGACGCTGGAGGAGGCATTGGCAGTGGTGGCTCGGGCCGGCCGGTGGTGGAGGCCGGTGGGGGGGGCTTTGGTCCGGGGGATGGGGGAGCGAGGGCGTGGGGAGGTGAGGTGTCTCAGGATGGGCGAGCCAGCGAGCGAGCGACAGGGGGCGACGTGGGGTGGAGTGGGGCTAGCGAGCGAGCGTCAGGGGGCTACGTGGGGTGGAGTGGGGCTGGCGAGCGCGAGGGGCGAAGCCGAGCGAGCGAGCGAGTGCACTGGGAGGGGGGCATGAGGGGATGCAGCCCCTCGTGGCGGCGGTTGTGAGACGAGGGGAGGGAGTGGGGACCACCTTAGGGTTCCTGGGGGCATTATACCCCCACCCATTAGGTGGGCTAGGGAGTGGCCGGTTGGGCCAGTTTGGCCCAGTTGGGCTGGGGCCTTCGTTTTTTTAATTTTCTTTTAGCAGTTTCTGTTTTATTTTTGTTTTATAAAATATATAATTAATTCCTAATTTAGTTTTAACAAACTATGCCACTTGGCCAATTAATAGAGTTATAATAATTGTCACTGACACAAAAAGTTTTGGGGCCCTTTGGAAATTTATCTCGTTACTTCGTATTTTAAAAGAGGATTTAATAATTTATTTGGTCTCTGTTTTATTTATTTCTGGGGACTAAAAAGTTGGTTTCAATTTTATAATAACTTAGGGATTATTTGCAACCCATGCATGAGTTTTATTTCGAAGTTTGCAAAACTTTTAATTTCACTTCAAATGAATTTGAATAAATAAAAAATCCGATTGGAACTTGATTCCAACGGTGATCAACACTTGGATTAGCAAAATGAATTAGCTTAATCTTGGCCATCACTGTAGCCTAATTACAATGATTATTGTAGCACCAAACGGGATGTCACAACTCTCCCTTACTAACAAGAATTCTCGTCCCAAGAATTAAGAGGTAGAAGGAAAGAGCTCGGGGTATTCATCACGAAAATGATCCCCGCGTTCCCAAGTGGCTTCATCTTCAGAATGATTTGACAACTGCACTTTAAGGAACTTGGTGACGAGTCTGATGTTCAGCTTGGTCGAGAATGCGGATCGGATGCTCTTTAGAAGAGAGGTCTTGTTGTAGCTCAAGAATATCATGATCCACCGCTCGAATGGGATCCTTGAAGCAGCGGCGGAGCTGAGACACGTGGAAGACATCGTGAACGTGAGAGAGGTTCGCCGGTAGTTCCAATTGATAGGCCACTTTTACATACCTTTCGAGAACAGTGAAAGACCAATATAGCGAGGAGCTAACTTGCCCTTGATCCCAAAACGGTGTGCGCCTCTCATTGGTGTGACACGAAGATAAGCCTTTTCGCCAGGTTGATAGACCATATCCTGATGATGACGGTCATACTGACTCTTCTGACAAGACTGAGCAGCCTCCAGATTCTCAAGAACAACACGGATTTGATCTTCAGCGTGTTGGGTATCATCCTGACCGAAGAGTGATCGGCCCATTGAACGGTGACTCTGGAATTCCATACGAAGCCAAGTGTAAAGGATACTTTGGAGTCAAAGATGTACAGGAGATTCATCTTTCAATCCTGTGGAACTTTGGGTTATGGGTCCACCATGTGGACTGAGAGTAGACAGAGGGGTGAAATATTATACGTTCTTGGTAGCAAGACATGTCAGAGGATAGCCTGTTAGTTATGTTGGCAACAACGTTGGTACCAACGGCGGGGAACTAATAGAACCATTTTCCTACTCGTTGCAATGAGGCAGACCAATAGGCAAGGCTCTCATCCAACGGCGGCTACCGGAATGTTATCCACAATGGTAATAGGGTCTTACTGACAGAGTTGTATACCGATGTTATTATCTAAGTAGGGAATTATCACTGCTTAGATAAGTTATGCCACAAGAGAGGTCAAACAGACCAATGGAAAGGGAAATGTGTTCATGTCAGAGCATATATCTCCATATGTGGTTTTGGTAATTGATGACAATTCCTATGGGCTAGTGGTTGCCTTAAGTTATATTTATAGGATTTGTCCATAGGCACTTCTTGAAGTCCATCTCTTGGGTTCAAGGAGTTTATAGGATGACCAAGATGGTATTCAAGGTATTATCCAAAGAATGGTCATAGAGACACTAGCTTGATCAAGATCTTAGACAAAGAGTAAATCAAGATGATCAACACACAAAGCGTATAAGATGTACCGAGAGGGATCAAGTGATACCATGGTATGGTAAGCATTGTCCATTACGTGTTTGTGTACTAACCCATGGTCTTTGTGAGAGTCCTATGTGGGGGTTAGGTGTACTTCCATGGGCTTGCGTCAAAAAGAAGATCTCATACAACCCATGAAGGATGACGTCAAGTGGTGATCGTCATCAAGATTGCGGTGTGCAAGTTCAAGTGGATCAGCACGAATATATCATTTAAACTATTGTTAATGATCATGTGTTGATAAGGACAAGCTCATGTGCTAACAAGGACAAGATCAATATAAGCATTCCTGAGCACTACATGCTTGATTCTTGTGTATGTTCACATGGTGGACAAATGAAGATGAATACATAAGCTAGGCTTTCCACATTGTGTATGGGAGAGCTGCTTGAAGACTTCATCATGTCTTGCTTTCAATTTGTGCCAAGAAGGAACAACAACATCAAGCTCAAGTGAAAGGGCTAACTCAAAGGCATCAGTTCCTTTGACGTTAGTGGTGCGGAGTGATGATCAGCAAATAAAACTATACACTCAAGTATGGATCATCGGTACCCCTTTTATAATTCTTGAGTCTTTAGGGATCCCGCACTATTAAGAGGGGATCACGGGTTTTGTGATGAACTTGCTCAAACTAGATATCCACTGTTCTGCTCTTACCACATCTCCATTGCTCTGCTGTTATCAGAAAACAGGACCAGTGCCTAGGACATCCGGCCTCCTCCGGACGTCCGTGGCCCGGACATCCGGCCTCCTCCGGACATCCGAGGCCCGGACGTCCGACCAGCTTCGGAAATCCGGAACTATGCACCAGAGAAACTTGAGCCATATAACTCGGACTTCCGGCTCCCTCCGGACGTCCGAGGGTCGGACGTCCGACCAGCTTCGGAAATCCGGAACTATGCACCAGAGAAACTTGAGCCATATAACTCGGACTTCCGGCTCCCTCCGGACGTCCGAGGGTCGGACGTCCGACCAGCTTCGGAAATCCGGAGCTTTGCACTAGAGAAGTTTCAGTCGAATAACTCGGACTTCCGGCCTTCTCCGTACGTCCGGTCCCTGTTCAACTCCACAGTGTTCCAGATATATTTACAGACCTCGGACGTCCGACCCCTGTCGGACGTCCGACCCCTTGTGGACGCCCGGACATCCGTGAACTGCCGGATGTCCGACCCGTGTGTGACTTAAATGTCCCCAACGGCTGTTTTTCTCTCCCCACTATAAATACCCCCCTCCAACTTCATGAGAGGGTGCCCCAACACAGCCTTATCCTCATAAGAACTCATTTCTACCTCACACACATTTGCTCACACCAAATCTTAGATCCCAAGAGCATTTGTGAGCCCCTTTGAGAGTTGTTCCAATCAAAAGATAGATCGTCTCCCTCTCCTTCTCTCAACCCAAGCTATTTGAGATTTGAGCAAGTTTTGAGCATTCCCCGTGATCTTGTTACTCTTGGAGGTTGGAGACTCCTAGGCGGTAGGAGTTCTTCGGAGAGGAATCAATCCGTGTGATTACCCCCCGGAAAAGTTTGTGAGGGTTTGGAAGCCACCTCAAAGGCTTACCACTAGTGGTTGAGAAACGCCTTCGTGGTGTTATCTCAAAGGGAGAATAGGGTGAGCCTTCGTGGCGTTGGTGTGCCTTTGTGGTAACATCCACCTCTCTAACGGTGACTAGCTTCCCTCCAAGGAAGTGAACATCGGGATATATCTTCGTCTCAGTGACCTTGGTTATCCTTAACCCTAACTCCTTACTTGTGGTTTACTTGTGTTACTTGAGTATACATACATTGCATATTGTTTGTGCTCATTATATTGTGTTGGCTATTTCTTGTACAAGATTAATCATTCAAGCATACCTTCTATATCCACACGTTCACACTTGCAGCTTTTGATATATCGTGTGCTAGTGTGATCTAGTATCTTGTGTCATTCACCTACTTGTCGTGTGATATAGCTCAAGTAAGTTTGTGTAACTTACTTGTGCTTGTTAGTAACTATATTGTGTCCATCTTGGTAGATCGTGTTGTTGATACACGTTGCAGTGCCTAGTGCATTTAGGATTTGTGCTTGACAAGTATCCTCTTAGTTTATTTCCGCATTAGGTTTAAGCCAAATCCGAAGAAGTTTTTAAATAGCCTATTCACCCCTCCCCCTCTAGGCGTCATCGAGGTCTTTTCAGTTCACACACATAAGTATTATAATATACCATTCCCGAGGAAAAATAGGTATGGTATATGTGATAGATCATTAAGTACATAACCATTTAGATAAAGAGGCAAGAAGAATCATGATATCTACCCATACCACGCGGTTTGGTTAATTGACCGGGAACAATTTAGCATTGTGCTTCCATTGTTCCCGCTGAAATTTGAAGTACCACACCCGTGCTGCAGAGTAGCATCGACATGGTCATCAGGTAAATGTCGTACTTGGGTACACAAAGGATTCATCAAAATTAACTTATAAAATAAGTCATACAGTTTCCGCATGGAACAATGGCGAATCTTACATATGGAAGAATTTATAACAATAGGTCCTTCGGCCCGGTGTGCTAGAAAAGACATCACCATACCGGCTTACATAAGACCAAAGCTACAATTACTGGAAAATGTTCCAACCACCATATCTGCCCCGAGATTCAGATCTGATTGGTGTCAGGACACCTCAGGCTCGGGATGCGTGATAAGAAAAGAGGGCGACAAAATCGACCAGATGGTGATGCAGGATCCTCGGGATATGAACTACGAAAGCAAGTACTGGATCATGAGTTGGATTGTAAGATACATGAACACAATGTCAAGACATCCATGCCCACGTGGAATTCCTACAACACAATGCAACCGAGTTCTGATTTGAGAACCATCATCGAGGATATCAAGGTCCTTGTGTAAGTCCTGGATTGGCTCTTATGACGGAAGTTTATTTCCTTGATCAAATCAATGAGTGGTTTGGGGCAAAAGAGAAAGTTATATGAAGTGAAGATGGCAAATCTTCAAAACATATAACACTTCGCACGTGCATGAATGATTTGGGATTATCCCAGAGGAAGAAAAACAGAACTTTCATATATTCACGGCGACAGAATTGCACGTGGACCTTGGGATAACACTTCTTCTATCAAGCTAGGCACAAAGATAATGCCCTCAGGAGTTTCATCGTGGAACATGGAGAAGTTGAGGGTGTGGCTGATGGGCTCAACAACAATCCCTCAAGATTTTGACAGGGATGAATTTCCAAAATTATAATTTCAAGGAGTTAGCATTTGTCAAGTCAAATGGTATAATGTCGTATGCTTAAGGGAACAACAACAATTAGACACTGGTCGAATGGTGCGCTCGCAAATACGAACTGAGTAGCACAACCAATGCTAGAATGATGAGTCAACACCCAACACACTAAGAATGAAACAATCAGTTGTTAACCTCAAGGCAATAGGGTTGCTAGAAGTATTGGAATCACACATCAAAGTTCACTTGTTGGTATTTCCGGATTGAAACAACACGGGACCAAGAATCGAATGGTGATGGCGAGAAGTATTACTATATCAAGAATTGTTAAGACATGTGCAATTCTCATGACATTCTTGACATAAATTATAGTAATACTCCAAGGTAGCAGATAACATAAGCTGAATTAGCAAGGAACTCAAAGGGACAACACAAACATGAATAAGTTTGTGTTGGAGGGAAGGCAAGAAGGGTGTCGATGATAACACATATCACCAAGGGGCAAGGATGGTATTTCTCAACATGCATTCAATTGGTACCCTGCAAGAGCTCAGGATGCTAATTATGATCATGACACATTTGTCGACAAGCTTCATGAAGGTGTAATCGCTTAGCAACGACATCAAGTAAAGGAATAATGAAGCGAAGGGTGGTCGGAACCACAATTGCAAAGGACAAGATCACAGATACCAGGTTAAACCACATAATGAATGATTATTGATACGAGAAGCTTTTATGATAAGATCAACGTCGCTTCCGTGGGCATGAACACAAAGTTCAAGGTGGACTCCCACTTCATCAATGCATCACCTGCCATTTACCCCTCGCTTGATGAGGTTGTAGCTTAGAAAGATTGTCTGGCAAAACACCAGAATAGTAAGACTCGTGAAAACTCTTCAGGTCATATTGATTTAGGAAGGCATAGGTTCAACCCGTCAGGGCATCTTAGGAACATATATCACAAAATTCAAGAGTAATTAACACATGCTTGAAGAGCATGGCTGACAAGGGCATAGTATACAACCCATCAGAAGGAGAAGACACAATTTTCCGATGGCATTATGTATCAGGCGAACAATATCACAAGAATTTTGAATGTAAAGGATGCCATCGGATAATACGTAACAGCCCAGATGTATTTCTTTCCATACTTGTACTCCTTTCCTATTTTGTGGAGACAGGGTTGAACATGTTGAGATGGATTTCGTCATCGGGTTTCCGAAGTCCAAGAAAGCCAACAATGCAATCTTCATCGTCATTGACAAGTTGAGCAAGGTCGCTCATTTCCTTCCAGTCAAGGAGTCTATCTCGGCAGCTCAGCTTGCAGAGTTGTAGACGTCAAGGATAGTCTCATTGCATGGTGTACCAATGCTGATATCATCGGATCATGGAAACATCTTTACTTCCAAGTTCTGGGACTCATTTCAGTCTGCGATGGGTACTAAGATCCGCTTCAGCACAGCCTTCCACCCTCAGACAAGTGGTCAAGTCAAGAGAGTCAATCAGATCCTTGAGGACATGTTGAGAGCTTGTGTGATTTCCTTTGGCATGAAGTGGGAAGATTGCCTTCCTTTTGCTGAGTTTTCTTACAACAACAGCTATCAGGCAAGTTCAGGCAAAGCTCCATTCGAGATTCTTTATGGCAGGAAGTGTCGTACCCCCGCTCAATTGGTCAGAGTCTGGTGAGCGTCATATTCTTGGGAATGACATGATCGCTGAAGCAGAAGAAATGTGCCGTGTCATTTGGGATAATCTCAAAGCAGCGCAGTTCCGTAAGAAGAGTTACTACGATAGTAAGCATCGTGACATGACTTTTTAGCTCGATGACTTTGCGTATCTCAAAGTATCTCCCATGAAGGGCACTCGGCGCTTTGGCATCAAAGGAAAGCTTGCTCCTCGTTTTGTTGGTCCTTTCAAGATCATTGGCAAGAGAGGCGATCTTGCATATCAGTTGGAGCTTCCTCCCAATTTCTCAAATGTGCATGATGTGTTCCACGTATCTCAGCTCCAGAGATGCTTCAAGACTCCTGAGCGCACAGTTGATCTCTAGGACATTGATATCCAGCCCGACCTATCCTATCATGAGCATCGAGTTGTAGTTCTTGAAGCGACTGAGTGCAAGACCCGCAATAAGTCAATCAAGTTTCTCAAAGTGCAATGGTCACATCATTTCGACAAAGAAGCCACTTGGGAGTGCGAGGACCACCTCCGTTCCGAATTTCCAGAGTTCTTCCAGTCTTAGATCTCGGGTCGAGATCCTGTGTTAGTGTGGGAGAGTTGTAACAGCCCAGATGTATTCCTTTCCATATTTGTACTTCTTTCCTATTTTGTGGAGACACGGTTGACCATGTTGGGATGTTATAAAGTTTATCATTTCATGTGGCTTCATTTCATGTAATCATCTTGCATCATGGCATCCTTTTCAATTGCATTGCTTTCCTTACTTGTGTTGCTAGGATTTGATCCATCTTGGTAGTGCTAGCTTGCTTATGAGTTGATGTGATGTTGTGGTGTTTTTCAAACTATGCTTTTAAAAATAATGCTTAAAACCCTCGCCCTTTGGTTATTTTAACATGGGTGTTAGACTTTGCTTGGCCCTGTTTTAAAAATGTTATTTAATTACAGGAATTCATTGTGGTTGAGGGGGTAACACTCATTGTTGTATTATACTTTGGATCTATGTGGTTTTTTTATCAAAACAGCATATTAATTCCTGTTTTGGTTGTAATTTATTTTGTCCAAAAATCTGGGTTATAATTTTGTTAAATAGGGCATAATTCCCTTATGCCCTATCTATTTTTGTTTTCTTTAAAAAACCCTTGCTTGTCTGTGTTTGTTTTTAGAGTTGAGGTTATTTTCAAAAAGGAAAAACCTTTTCCTCTCTCTCTTAGCCGGGCGCTACATAGTTGCAGG
The DNA here is from genome assembly GCF_904849725.1 of Hordeum vulgare subsp. vulgare. Lineage (NCBI taxonomy): Eukaryota > Viridiplantae > Streptophyta > Magnoliopsida > Poales > Poaceae > Hordeum > Hordeum vulgare. Next base: position 200,984,869 of record NC_058520.1, on the reverse strand, counting down.
TGGGCCGGCTCCCTCCTCCCACCTGGGCCGTCTCCCTCTGTAGCCAGTGACGGCCCGCAACACGATCGTCTCCCTCCTCTCGCTACGTCACGCTGTACGACGCCATATCCACCGCCGATCTCTTATCCCCTTTGATCTAGTGGCTCCAAGCGCGCACCTCGAGGCTATATCAACAAGTCGCGTCCCCCTCTCAACCCTAGCCTCCATTTTCCCCTCCTCTCTCTCCCTGGCGCCGTCCGGGGCTCTCCTGAGCAGCTCCATCGCCATGGCCGGCACCTGTTGAGCTCGTCGCCGGCGGATCGACGCCATCTCTTCTTCTCTGACCGGACTAGGAGCAGGCGGTGATCTTGGGAGTTACATTCCCAAGGAGATCGCACATTGGGAGCTGCTACGTCGACGGCACCGACGACCTCTTCTTCCTCCACTCCGGCGGCTTCTGCAACACCTCGTCGACGAGCCCCTCTCCAACTCCACCCGCGAGCCCCTCTCCTCCGCACCCTAAGTGAGGCGCAACCCCGCTCCCCTTTCGCTTCCCCTCTCCGTTAGCGCGTCAGTCCAGGAGCTCGACGTGTGCCGGAGTTGCACCGGCAGGTTGTTGTAGAAATAGCAGCTGCTGTTGTTGTTTGCGCGTGCATGGGCATAGCCCCTGTGCATCATGGCCGTGGCCCCTGCGCCGCGTCGTAGCGTAGCTTAGGCTATCCCCGTGCGTAGCCGTGTTGCCGTCGTGTAGTGTGCCTGCGCACCAGTGAGTCTCGTTGCCGGCGCCTCGCTGCAGAAGCAGAGAAAGCGCCGCCCTTTTTAGGTGTTTACCAAGTGTGGATCCCCCTCTCGGACAGTAGCACCGCACCAGCTCAGCTGGTTTGAACACCGCGCGCAGATCGACAGGTCGGGAATTCGACTCCCCCGCGCGCCCCTTTTGTTTAATTATCTCCATTAGTTTTTCTTCGGCATCGCGTAAGGCTTAGTCATCTTGTTTTCTTCCTGTTATTGCAGGGGAAGGTCGTGGGTTCGAGTCCCACACCCCCATGTTTTTCCTTTTCCTTACACTGAGCAGATGTGCCACTGACAAGTGGGCCCCCTGGTCCCACATGTCATGCAGTGAGGGGCACTGCCTGGTGGGACCCCCTCCTCATTATTTTTCTCTGTATTTTGTTTATTTTGTTAGTGTTATTCCTGGTGCCAAAAGGGGCATGTTTCCATTCCTGTAAATGTCCAAATCTAGACTTGCCATTTTGGGCAGTCTCAAGAACAATCTCTGTTTTGGAATGATGATGTAGTTAATCCTATGTCATATGCCTTTTTGTGTTTGTGGTGTAGTTCTTGATGCAAAGGTGGCAGTGTGATATACGGATTTGGGGTAGAATCACACCAGGAATCCATTGGAGCAATCAGATTTCACTTTAGAGGAACTTCATAAAATGTTATTTTTTGTTGTGATGCCATGTTTAGAGCTTTACATTAGGTGGTGCTTTGATCGTTTGAGGATGATTCCTTGATGGAATGGTAGTGGGTGAATCCCTCTATAGCTTGGGGCATTTATTTTTCTCATAGGATTTTGTATGTACCTATTGCACCCTGTCAAAGTGAGCACTTGGTTGATTCTGTCAGATTTGTGAAAACCGTGTAAATTTCACTAAGTGTGGGAATCTGGAATTATTTTCTTCCTCTGTTGTCCTGTGTGTATTTAATCCTGTGTTGGGAATTAGGCCAGGCAACAAACTGATGTTTGTTTGCTGGTATGTTTGTCTAGCTCCTTGTAAAATTTCATGCTTAGACACCTCCTGTAAATATCATTTTGGAGTCTGCCAAAATGCTTCAGAGCATAAGCAGCTGGTGAAAACCTGTAATTTTCACTAAGTCCCAATCTGTGATATTTTGCCCAAGTTAGTGGCTATAGATGTGCTCATGGGTGATTCCTTTGCCTTAGATTCTTGTCCAGGCTTGTAGTACTTTTGGATGGCTTCAGTTTCATGTCCTTTTGGAATTATTTAGAGGGCATTAGTTATTGTAGATCTTGTTATCAAACTCCTATGTTGCTGTTAAAAACAGATTGTGTGTTTAGAGGGTTTTGGAGCTTGTGTGTGCATTGGTTGATGGTGCGTGTGCTCCCAAGCACCATTATAATTGTGATTTATGCTTGAGAACTTGGCATCCTGGTTACACCAGTGAGTGCCCATTTAATTGTGTTTGTGGCTCTTTTGAACCCGTTGGCCCTTGTATCTTGTTTCGTAGTTTCCGGTTGATCCGAGACTCCGTTCACGATGTTCTTCATATGCTTTTGCATCGTTTTTCCGGGATGCACATGATTATGACATGTTCATGAATGTTTAAATCATCCATCTTGAGGTTTTGTCCAGATTGGCTAAAACTCAAGTGTAGCATGTAGAAGCACTATATTGGAGATGTGATGCATTCCTCATACCAAACATGCATCATGTTGTCTGTTGCATCAGTTGCAGTTGTTCTTTATTTTCTATTATTTTTCTATTTGAGTAGCATCAGGAACGGAGAGCGAGTACGTGAATTCTGGTGAGTTTGTGCACGAAGATCAAGAGCAGTTCCAGTGTGAAGAAATCTCATGCAAGATGATCATGATCTTGACATCGTTTCTAACTTCGTTATGCTTAGTGATCCGTTTCTTTCGTTACGTCTCCTCTGACTACCATGTGATATATAGGCCATCAAAATTTTCCATGAAACCTCAACACCTTCCCTCCTATGCAAATATTGATTGGTTAGGTTAGGCTTGCTAAGCCACTAATCTGATAGCGTTGCTAGTTGCAGGTGCCAGCTGGTCCATGTGTTAACATGGGCATTGATATCATGCTATTTCAAGTCTTATCTTAATTAATGCATCTATATATTTGGCAAGAGGCGGAAGGCTTGGCCTTATTGCCGGGTGTTTTGTTCCGTTTCTCCCGCCTTAGTTTCGGCTACCGGTGTTTGTTTCATAAATGAGCGCTCCCAACACCTTCGGGGTTGTTATGGGCACCCCGTTGATAAATCGTGTAGTGCTAAGGCTTGTCTGGCAAGACCCAACTTTGGTGTTAATCTGCCAACAAATTAATAATAATATGCATAGGGAATAGCTACCACGAGGAATCTAATCAACAACCAGGGCCAGTGCTCCTCATGAGTGTTGGTCCAAACTGTCAACCGCCGGTGGCTACCAGGGGCAACTCTGTGTTTGGACTACCAGAAGTTTGGACAATCCGTCGTGTCCTGAGAACGAGATACGCGACTCCTATCGGGTTCGTCGACACGTCGGGAGGTCTTGGTGGACTTGTCTTACCTTAGCGATGTATCTTGTGCATCGGGATTCCGGGGATGCTTTGATCTTCTCAGAGTTGAGGTTTTCCACTAAGGGATCCGACGAGATCACAAGTTTCGTGATAGAACATTCCTATGCAGCCTGTGGTAATTTGTGATGGATTAGTTGGAGCACCCCTGCACGGTTAAATCTTTCGAAAGCCGTGCCCGCGGTTATGTGGAAAGTATGAAAATCTTGTTAACATCCGGTTCTAGACAACCTAAAGTAAACTAATTAATAACCTGCCAACTGTGTGCGTAACCGTGACTTTTTTGTTAGGAACTCTTCCTCCGATCGAGAACACGGTGGGGTTATGACTGACGTAGGTAGTTGGTTAGGATCACCTAGTGATCATTCTAGTCTTCGACCGTCTTACGTAGACTAGCACATTTATTTCTGTTCTCGTAAGTTAGCCACCATATATGCTTAGGATGCTGCAGACTCAACCACTTACCCCTACCATACCTAATAACTTAATTAGACTCGATACCAATGTCATGAGATTGCTGAGTCCTCGTGACTCACCATATACTACAACCCCACCTACAGGTACACGTGAAGCAGAGCCAGATCCGTCCGACCCTTACGAGCTCAAGTGGGAGTTCGACGAGGAGAGAGGTCGGATGTACGTGACCTATCCGGAGGATTGAAGCGTGGTCGTGATCATGGGACTAGCATGCGGGATATCATATTTTGTTGTTTATGTTGTCCGTAGACGGACCCTTTCATGATTTCAATAATGTATGCCTGTACAACCTTATACTTATTAGATGGCAAGTGTATGCCCTACTTGTCACTCTTTAATTATGTATGTTGTATGCGCTTGAGAAACGCGTAGATGCGCCCCTTTCCCCTTTTGAGGCGCCGCCCCCAAATAAGGAAAGGGCCGCATCTTGGATGTTACATAATAATCCGACCATGGGTCTGGCGGTGCACAAAGGACCCGATGTGAGTATCGGTACTCAATCAGAGGGAGGTAAAATGCAAGGCATCAGATTATAGCACATCTGAAAATTATCGATACTTAAATACCAAAGGAATTACGATTTACAGGTTGGTGCACCTGTTTCAGATGCTCTGATAAAAAAATAAGTAAGATGAACGGACTTAGATGAACAATCAATCAAGGTTGATTCGCCGAGAACGAGATCATGTTTGGAAAAATATTTGAGCCGGAAAGATAATTTGTGAGTATCAACAGATGATTGTGTGCATGCACCCAAAGGTTGAATCAATAAGATCACATGAAAAATCACAAAGGATTATAATGAATGATGTTAGACATATGGATTTAACCATAACACAAGCAGGTGAGAAAGGGAAAGAGAAATAGGCTATTGGGGATTCCGAAAGTTCGAATAGCAATTCGAAGAACTTTCGAAACCCATGACAACTGATGACAGACGAATCCCAGATAAGATAATTTGTTGCATCTCATAAAACAAGAGTAATTAGAAAATAAAGTCTGAACGACATTTGTATGTCGTCATCCATAGGGGTTAACGGAGGAAGGAAATCGCAGGAGCGATGAGCACAAGTTCTCGAGAGAACATCGAAGAGTATCTTCGGAGTCTCCTGACGGATCAAGCCATCGTCTAAAATAAGGGGCTCTCCAGGAGGAAGTATTTATGAGAACCTAATGTTAGATTTAGCAAAATCTTTAACCCGAAAGAGAAGAGAGAGTAGAACCCAGAGTATAGAAAAGGAGTAAAAGATACTAACACCCGATTGAGAAGTGGACCCGTAAGCCACAACATCAGTGTGAATAAGGTTTTTCAAGTACTAGACTCAACTTCGGCCAAGGAGTTGGAAAGGCTGCTACCTATAGGAAGTCGGCTCTGATACCAACTTGTGACACCCTTGATTTAATCATACACTAATCATACACGCAAATGCGTATGATCAAACTCAAGGACTGACGGGAAGATATCACAACACAACACTAGATAGAAATAAAATAAACAAGCTTCATATTACAAGCCAGGGGCCTTGAGGGCTAGAATACAGAAGCTCATATACACACAGTTAGCGAAAGCAACAAATATCTAAGTACAGACATTAAAGAAGGGGGTGCCTTAGAGAAGGTCAGCGAAAGCAACAAATATCTGAGTACAATGATCGAACGAGGCGAGGCCTCCTGCCTGGGAACCTCCTAACTACTCCTGGTCTTCAGCGGCCTCCACGTAGTAGTAGGCACCGTCGGGTAGCAGTCGTTGTCGGCGGGATACTCCATCTCCTGGGCTCCATCATCTGGTGGCAGCAACGGATCACGGTGAAAAGGGGGAGCAAAGCAATGGTGAGTACTCATCCAAAGTACTCGCAAGACTTACATCAGAACTATGCTAAGTATGCATCAGTATCAAAGGAAGGGGGGGTCTATGTGGACTAACTGCAGCAATGCGAGAAAAGAGAGAGAAGGCCTAGTCCAATCGAAGACTAGCATCTTCAGGGGTCTTGCAGCACTAGACGAGAGTAGAACAGGTAACACAATTAATAGTCATATTGTTGCAGCAATATTGAAATGAGGTCATGCCCAAGAATCCTTCCTCGACTCCCCACTAGGAAGCAATCCCGAGGCAAACAAATCCAGTTAAGTAACCATTGTAGTTGTATATAGGATGAAGGCACAACTCCAAGTCGTCCTGTAACCATGGACACGGCTATTCGAATAGTTTATTTCTTCCCTACAGGGGTGCACCACAGTTCCCAACACGCTTGATGACACTCTGGTCGAACATGCTTTTCTGGGTCATGCCCGGCCTCAATATATCAACACGTCGCAACCCCACCTAAGCTCAACATAGAGGCCAACCCGCCGGTCTAAATCCTAAGCACAAAGGGTTCGTGGACCCACTTGCCCTCCGCGCTCCTGCATGATGCGTGGGAGGTCGAGGTCAGTCCTAGCACCCGTTATTACAATCGCGATGCATATCTAGACCACTCGGGCGCGCGCCGATCCATTGCTGATGTCTAAAGGGATTCAGCTGATACCATGATGTCGAGAACGCATAACTCCTCTCACGCAGAAGGTTAGTGTGAAAAGGTCTCCCGACCAACTCAGATCAAAATACCCAAATCCATTAGCATTTTAATTAACTCGAGGATGTGTGGCAAGGACCAGGATGCCCAGCCACACCTCGACACATACACGCGGGAATCCACCCGCCAAACATTGTCCATCAATGTTTCCGAGTAACATGGTCAAGTAACGTGTGGTCGAAACATCAGGGCGATCCAAGGTATCACCGTCGATGGATGCCGTACGATGTAACCGTCGGTGTGGCCAGGGAGGAATCACCCTCGCTAGACCAGCTTGACAGGTTGTACGACGGGGGTCGTTGTTGGAGGCCTCACCTTCTTTGCCGTCCGCCATCACAGACGGCAAAGACAAATACCCGGACGGCAAAGACAGTACCACAGACGGCAAAGATTGTCACGGCCGGCAAATTTTCTGTGTCAGCCTACGACGGCATAGGACCTTCTTTGTCGTATGCCCCCCTAAAGCGGACGACAAAGGTCTTTGCCGTCAGCTTCCCTGAGGAGCAGTCGGCAAAGATCTTGAGACGGCAGCCGAGAGGCGTTGCCTCCGTTAGGGGTTAACGGAGGCTCTTTGCCGTCTGCCTGCTGGTCAATCTTTGCCGTCTGCAGTGTCCTCCCCTCCCCCTCTCTCCCTCCACTCCTGCCCCTCCTCTGTGCCCTCTTCTTTGCCGTCTGCCCCCCCAGCAGGCAGACGGCAAAGAGCCTATATGGCCAGCTGCTACTTCCCAGGAAGCACAGCTGGGTGCCATGTGGCACCTTTGCCGTCCGCTGGCTGACGGCAAAGGCCTTTGCCATCAGCCAGCAGACGGCAAAGAGCCCATATTGTCGCTGTTTTGTTTATTTTATGTTATTTCACAGCAATAATATATATAATTCATAGCACATATATGATATATAGTTCACAACACATATATGATATACATATAAAGTTCACCAATGTCATTTGTTCATCAATGGACATCCATATATCGAAAGAAACCAACATATACAAAGTTTCATCCATATATATATACATATAGTTCCACATATATTGTTCATCAACACATTGTTCATCAACACATACAAAGAACCAACACATTGTTCATCAACTCAAATAAAAAAGGAAACTAAAGCACTCCAACGCCAGCTTCCATGCATGTAGTACATCCAATCTGCAAAATGGGAATAAGAAAGTAAGTAGAAGAAGAACAACAACATATATGACAAATAAGCTAAATTGAAGAAGAAAGAGAAGAAGCAATAAGAGAACAAGGAGAAGAAAAACAAGAAGGAGGAGGAGGAGGGGAAGGGGAAGGAGAAGGAGAAGGAGGAGGAGAAGGAGGAGGAGAAGAAGCTAAGTATTCTCCTTCTTTTTGAGCTAAATATTCCAATTATGTCATTTTAGAGGAAAAGAAGCTAAGTATAAAATATTCATGAGCTAACCAAGGTTCTTATGCCATTTTGAGCTTATTACGGTATTTTGGAGCTAAATGGGCTAACTATGTCATTGTTGGGTTAATTAAAGCAAGGATAATATGAAAGAGAAGAAGAAAGAGGAGGAGGATGAGGAGAAGAAGAAGAAATCAAGAAGAAGGAGGAGGAGGAGAAGGATAGAAGGTCCTTGGCCTTCTCCTCTTCCTCCTCCTCCTCCTCCTCCTCCCTTCTCCTCCTCCCTTCTCCTCCTCCTCCTCCTCCTCCTCCTCCTCCTTCTCCTTCTTCTCTTCTTCTTCATCTCTTCTTCTTCTTTCTTTTCATTTTGAGCTTATTATGGTAGAAGAAGAAGAAGAAAGAGGAGGAGAAGAAGAAGAACGAGGAGGAAGAGGAGAAGAAGAAGAAATCAAGAAGGAGGAGGAGGAGGAGGAGGAGGAGGAGGAGAAGGCCAGGGGCCTTCTCCTCCTCCTCCTCCTCCTCCTCCTCCTTCTTCTCTTCTTCTTCATCTCTTCTTCTTCTTTCTTTTCATTTTGCCTATTTCTTCTCCTCTTCTCCTCTTGTTGGAGCTAAATTACCTAATTATGTCTTTTTTGAGCTAAATATTCCAATTATGTCATTTTAGAGGAAAAGAAGCTAAGTATATAATATTCATGAGCTAACCAAGGTTCTTATGCCATTTTGAGCTTATTACGGTATTTTGGAGCTAAATGGGATAACTATGTCATTGTTGGGTTAATTAAAGCAAGGATAATATGAAAGAGGAGAAGAAAGAGGAGGAGGAGGAGGAGGAGAAGAAGAAGAAATCAAGAAGGAGGAGGAGGAGAAGGATAGAAGGTCCTTGGCATTCTCCTCCTCCTCCTCCTCCTCCTCCTCCTCATCCCTTCTCCTCCTCCCTTCTCCTCCTCCTCCTCCTCCTCCTCCTCCTCCTTCTCCTTCTTGTCTTCTTCTTCATCTCTTCTTCTTCTTTCTTTTCATTTTGAGCTTATTATGGTAGAAGAAGAAGAAGAAAGAGGAGGAGAAGAAGAAGAACGAGGAGGAAGAGGAGAAGAAGAAGAAATCAAGAAGAAGGAGGAGGAGGAGGAGGAGGAGGAGAAGGCCAGGGGCCTTCTCCTCCTCCTCCTCCTCCCCCTCCTCCTCCTCCTCCTCCTTCTTCTCTTCTTCTTCTTTCTTTTCATTTTGCCTATTTCTTCTCCTCTTCTCCTCTTGTTGGAGCTAAATTACCTAATTATGTCTTTTTTGAGCTAAGTATTCCAATTATGTCATTTTAGAGGAAAAGAAGCTAAGTATATAATATTCATGAGCTAACCAAGGTTCTTATGCCATTTTGAGCTTATTACGGTATTTTGGAGCTAAATGGGCTAACTATGTCATTGTTGGGTTAACTAAAGCAAGGATAATATGAAAGAGGAGAAGAAAGAGGAGGAGGAGGTGGAGGAGAAGAAGAAGAAATCAAGAAGAAGGAGGAGGAGGAGAAGGATAGAAGGTCCTTGGCCTTCTCCTCCTCCTCCTCCTCCTCCTCCTCCTCCTCCCTTCTCCTCCTCCCTTCTCCTCCTCCTCCTCCTCCTCCTCCTCCTCCTCCTCCTCCTTCTCCTTCTTCTCTTCTTCTTCATCTCTTCTTCTTATTTCTTTTCATTTTGAGCTTATTATGGTAGAAGAAGAAGAAGAAAGAGGAGGAGAAGAAGAAGAACGAGGAGGAAGAGGAGAAGAAGAAGAAATCAAGAAGAAGGAGGAGGAGGAGGAGAAGGCCAGGGGCCTTCTCCTCCTCCTCCTCCTCCTGCTCCTCCTTCTTCTCTTCTTCTTCATCTCTTCTTCTTCTTTCTTTTCATTTTGCCTATTTCTTCTCCTCTTCACCTCTTGTTGGAGCTAAATTACCTAATTATGTCTTTTTTGAGCTAAATATTCCAATTATGTCATTTTAGAGGAAAAGAAGCTAAGTATATAATATTCATGAGCTAACCAAGGTTCTTATGCCATTTTGAGCTTATTACGGTATTTTTGGAGCTAAATGGGCTAATTATGTCATTGTTGGGTTAATTAAAGCAAGGATAATATGAAAGAGGAGAAGAAAGAGGAGGAGGAGGAGGAGAAGAAGAAGAAATCAAGAAGAAGGAGGAGGAGGAGAAGGATAGAAGGTCCTTGGCCTTCTCCTCCTCCTCCTCCTCCTCCTCCTCCCTTCTGCTCCTCCCTTCTCCTCCTCCTCCTCCTCCTCCTCCTCCTCCTCCTCCTCCTCCTCCTTCTCCTTCTTCTCTTCTTCTTCATCTCTTCTTCTTCTTTCTTTTCATTTTGAGCTTATTATGGTAGAAGAAGACGAAGAAGAAAGAGGAGGAGAAGAAGAAGAACGAGGAGGAAGAGGAGAAGAAGAAGAAATCAAGAAGAAGGAGGAGGAGGAGGAGGAGGCCAGGGGCCTTCTCCTCCTCCTCCTCCTCCTCCTCCTCCTCCTTCTTCTCTTCTTGTTCATCTCTTCTTCTTCTTTCTTTTCATTTTGCCTATTTCTTCTCCTCTTCTCCTCTTGTTGGAGCTAAATTACCTAATTATGTCTTTTTTGAGCTAAATATTCCAATTATGTCATTTTAGAGGAAAAGAAGCTAAGTATATAATATTCATGACCTAACCAAGGTTTCTTATGCTATTTTGAGCTTATTACGGATTTTGGAGCTAAATGGGCTAACTATGTCATTGTTGGGTTAATTAAAGCAAGGATAATATGAAAGAGGAGAAGAAAGAGGAGGAGGCGGAGGAGAAGAAGAAGAAATCAAGAAGAAGGAGGAGGAGGAGAAGGATAGAAGGTCCTTGGCCTTCTCCTCCTCCTCCTCCTCCACCTCCTCCTCCTCCCTTCTCCTCGTCCCTTCTCCTCCTCCTCCTCCCTCCTCCTCCTCCTCCTCCCTTCTCCTTCTTCTCTTCTTCTTCATCTCTTCTTCTTCTTTCTTTTCATTTTGAGCTTATTATGGTAGAAGAAGAAGAAGAAGAAGAGGAGGAGAAGAAGAAGAACGAGGAGGAAGAGGGGAAGAAGAAGAAATCAAGAAGAAGGGAGGAGGAGGAGGAGGAGGAGGAGAAGGCCAGGGGCCTTCTCCTCCTCCTCCTCCTCCTCCTCCTTCTTCTCTTCTTCTTCATCTCTTCTTCTTCTTTTCTTTTCATTTTGCCTATTTATTCTCCTCTTCTCCTCTTGTTGGAGCTAAATTACCTAATTATGTCTTTTTTGAGCTAAATATTCCAATTATGTCATTTTAGAGGAAAAGAAGCTAAGTATATAATATTCATGAGCTAACCAAGGTTCTTATGCCATTTTGAGCTTATTACGGTATTTTGGAGCTAAATGGGCTAACTATGTCATGTTGGGTTAATTAAAGCAAGGATAATATGAAAGAGGAGAAGAAAGAGGAGGAGGAGGAGGAGAAGAAGAAGAAATCAAGAAGAAGGAGGAGGAGGAGAAGGATAGAAGGTCCTAATAACCACTTTATTATTGCCTCTAGGGCATATTTCCAACAGTCTCCCACTTGCACTAGAGTCAATAATCTAGTTACATTGTGATGAATTGAACACCCATAGCATTCTGGTGTTGATCATGTTTTGCTCGTCAAAGAGATTTAGTCAATGGGTCTACAATATTCAGATCTGCGTGTACTTTACAAATATCTATGACTCCTTTCTGGACATGGTCCAGGATGGAGTTGTAGCAGCGTTCGATGTGCTTGGTCTTCATGTGAAATCTGGGCTCCTTGGCTATGGCAATAGCTCCAGTGTTGTCACAGAAGAGTGTCATCGGGCCTGACGCGCTTGGAACCACTCCAAGGTTGGTGATGAACTCCTTCATCCAGATCCCTTCATGAGCCGCTTCCGAAGCAGCTATCTACTGCGCTTCACATGTAGATGCTGCCACGACGTCTTGCTTGCAGCTGCACGAGCAGACTGCCGCACCATTCAAAACATACACGTATCCGGTTTGTGACTTGGAGTCATCCGGGTTTGTGTCGAAGCTAGCATCAGCGTAACCCTTTACGACGAGCTCTTCGTCACCTCCATAGACGAGAAACATCTCCTTAGTCCTTTTCAGGTACTTAAGGATATTCTTGACCGCTGTCCAGTGTTCCATACAGGGATCACTTTTGTACCTCCCTACCAAACTTATGGCAAGGTTCACATCAGGTATGGTACACAACATGGCATACATAAGAGAGCCTACGGCTAAAGCGTAGGGGACATTACTCATCTTCTCTCTATCTACTGCCGTGGTCGGGGATTGAGTCTTACTCAATCTCATACCTTGCAAAACAGGTAAGAACCCCTTCTTCGATGTGGTGACCCCGAATGGTAAGTCGAGATCGCCTGCCCAGTGATCCCAACGATCAATGCTCACTGAACACAGATGCTGAATAATAGAGTCTTACATCCAAATACCGAATATTACATCAAATGACCGAAGGGTCAGGTTCACAAACAGGGCCTAAGGCCAAATAAAACGGGTAGAACGGGTAGCGGAAACTCATAAGGGCTAAGCGGGTGCCCATGCCATCAAGCCTACACCGATAGGCATTCTGACTTGGAAGCGTCCTAGATCGCAGGTCCGTCTCCGAAGATGTACTCATCGCCAAACTCCGGTCCTTCCTTGTCTGGTCAATAATGTAACCAGTGGCAAGCCAATGAGTACTTTTAATGTACTCGCAAAGAGCCCATGATACGAACAATGAAAGTGAAGGATAACAATATCATGCATTTTCTAGTATAACTCATCTGGGTGGAATGATCATGAATATGCATCAAGTTAAAGAATTACTTTTGAAGAACAGGTTACAGATATCAACATATCTGCTAAGGGCTGAACCATCCGAGTTCACCCTATACGCCAAGTCACCAAACTTGGTCGTATCCTCGATATATCAGTTGAGGGATGAACCATCCGGGTTCACCCTATATGCCAAGTCTCCGAACTTGGTCATGTTATTACTATCAAAGCAACACCTTCCTTAACACCACACCCACACACACTCACACACACTTGGTTTATGCGGAAACGATGGACGTAGTTTAAGCAAGACTACCCAACTGTCCTTGACCGTGGACACGGCTATTTGAATAGTTTGACACTCTGCACAGGTAGTACGCTGGACCCATGAGATTCGGGAAAATTTCGTGTCATCCACGACTCGCGGTATATCACATATACCCGAGGTAAGTACACGATCATTATCTTTCCCCTGACGACACTAGACAAAGAGGTCCACTCGATTTGTACCCAGCCGACATGTTGTACGTCTTACGAGCACCGACTCTGGACAGTATCAACCATGCGGGGACCAACGGTATGCCTCGAACTCATAATAATGGCATAGTCGTCCTACCTGGCACGACCCCATCACGAGAGTGACGACAATCACTCCCACAACTAGTAATGTGGCTCTTTGCTAGTACCGACCAGAGTAATCAACATCATAAATCTAATCCCATTTCCGAAACCATACTCACACAAAACACCGGTGCACCACTTCACCAAAAGTGGCCACCCATCTCATCATCACCCTCGGGCATTAGTGGCACCCGACGGGGTTTTCATAACCTTTGATTTAACTCATCATCCTGCTCATGCATTGGTTCTCTAACTCTACTAGTCAACATGATAGTAGCATCATCCTCATAGATGGTAGGATCAAGCTCATCATGCTTGTGCTCCGAGGAGCCATATGTATAACATCACCATCATGCAAGTGCTTCGAAGAAGCCTTTGGTACCATCACACCAATGATGAACCGGTACTGTGATCACATGCAACGGAAAAGTACTTGCTATTCTAGCATGCATCAATTCATATGCTTAAGTCATGGTCAAAGGGCAGCTTGCCTTGGTCAGCTAGGTATCCGGGGTCTTCGAGGTCTTCCGCTCCGACTCCGAATACTCCGTCTACCGTCAACTATCGTCGGAAACAACCATAGTAAGCCACATAGCAAGCAGAATAAAAGTGCCACAAAATAGAAGTTTTATTTTTCTTGGACCTCTCTGGTCATAAGAAAAATACTTGAATCACTTCATAGGGGATTTGGATCCTCATGGATTTTTGAATAGGTGAAAGGAGCAATAGGTGATTATTGAAGGAGCAAATAGAAGTCATTCTGTTAAAAATGAGTGAAGGCACCCATTTAACAGAGAATAATTTTAGAAATATTTAGGAAGTGGTTTCACTGGATTTGGAGTTGGTATGAATATTCTTGGGGTTTGACATTGTGGAATAAATAGCAAAAGGAGCTATTTATTTATTGCATCAGTAGTAAGCCATACAAAAATGTTGGCCAAGGTCCTAAAAATAGAGAATGATTTTAGAAGACTCTAGAAGTTTGAATCACTCCATTTGGATTTTATTTGAATCTGCTAGGAATTTTGAAAGGTGGGATATTTTATATCCAAATTGGGATTTTAAATAAAACACCACGGAAAGTGGGTAGGTAAAAATGTGCAAAGCACTTATTTGGATAGGCCTCATTTTTAGGATCCTGCAGAAATTTGAATCAATGAAATAGGAGTCAGAATGAATTTATGGTGGAATTTACAAGTTGAGCAAAAACAAAAAAAGAGAAGAGGAGCTTATCCCTCGGTTAACTAGCGCACAGAGCGCTAGATAGGACTTCGGCCGGCCCAAAGGCTCGGCTTGGTCAGCTGAGCCACCTAGGAGGCGCCTTGCGGGAAATACACCTTCTGCGCAAGGAGGCGGCCTTCCACCAAGGCGCGACAACTTAAGTGGCGCGGCCCACCTGGCGGCCTCCTTCCCCGGCTGACGCGCGGGCCCGCTGGCCTCTTCTTCAACCTCCCGTTGCACGGCGGCAGAGGGGCTTGCCAGAGCTCGCCGACGCCACGAGGCTTCGTTCCCGATGGTCTGGCCACCGAGGCGTTCGCGGGGAGGATCCGCACCCTCCTGGGTGACTTACCGTCTCTAGAGGACAAGAAGATGGGCGCTGCCCTGGCCGCAGCAGATCCAGCGACGGGGGCCGAGGGAACGGCTTCCCACGCCACCAAGAGGAGGAAGGGGAAACGGGGGAAAGACTATGGGGAGACGGGGAATCGTCCTAGACTAGCAGCATAGAGGGGAGGGCTCGGGAGACGCGGTGCGCTCGCGGCCATGGCCGCGGCCACACGCCGGCTGATGTTGAGGACAGGGGCTGAGAAGAGCCGAGGGTTGGCTTAGAGTCTAACCTAGGAGGAGAGGGAGAATGAGGGAGAGCAAGAGAGGGCTCAGGGGACAGGAGATAGGAGAGGGGAGGGCCGAGGGAGCTCGAGAGCTCTCTGGAGCTCTCGATGCATGGTCGCCACGCATGCCTGAGGGGGTTTGGAGGGTAGCTAGTGATTGGGAGTGGCTTGGAACGGTCAAACGATGCTCCGAGACACGCTGAGACAACCTGCTTCGCCAAGAACCGGTCGGGAGGAGAGAAACTAGGTGCAGAGCACCCGGTTTGCAGGTCAGGGTGGTGGTCACCACGACCACTCATGCCCACAGGTTTGCAATGGCCGACCAAACATGTCCAGCATGCAATGCATACATGTAGAAAGGTAACTCTGGAGTTTGGCAACTAGTAGAGTTGGTTTGAACTAGTTTTGACTGCTGCAAAGTTTTTAACAGCAAACTTAGAGCTGACAAAAGTGGGTCTTAGGAGGGGAGACTTGGGGAGATATTATGTCTGGCAGTGTTAACTATGCAAGAACTACAACACTGCCAAGTTTGAGCTCAAGAAGTGAAGGGTAGCTTGTACTTGATGTACAAAGCTATATCTCAGCCAGACATGAACTAGAAGAGGTGCTGCTCATTTCTCCCACATGAGCATGCCATATCTTTGCTCTAAATGGAGCCTTGGCATATAATAGATGCTCTCGAAAGAGTTGGGGGCCTTGGGTTAAGCAGAAGTGAAACAAGAGGGTAAAAACAGTGACTCCATGGGTGAAAATGAGAGAAGTTACAAAGGGTCCTTCTCCAATAATTGACCAGTGGCCATGGGAAACTTATTGGAGGTAAAATGTAACTATGTGAGGCTGCGGTAGAAAGTTGAGCTCAAGGGTAAAAGTGGAAGGGGCAAAAGAAGCCAAATTAGTGAATGCACACAAGGTGTTTGATCTGTGGTTAGGCTACCAGATGAATTCCGATGGCTATGAAACTTAACAGGGTCAAATAATAGATGAAAATAGGCTTGCACACCAAATTTGGGATTTTCTGGATATGTTTTCCAATGTAGACTTGAAAACCCCCAGAAATGGGCAGAAATGGGTTTCTGCCAAGAACCCTATTCAAATAAATTCCCACAAATCCAATATTTCGTGTAGGGGCATTATTTGAGCATTAAGGCATGCACAAAAAGTTTGAGGTCAATTGGAGAAACTTTATAATGTAAAGTTTACCAAAGTCAGAAATCAACAGAGAGGGTTTTGAGGGTATTAGGACAAGTTCTTCTATTCTCCTTGGTGTACCACATGGTGTGGATGCCTTATTGGAGTATTAGAACATGTCTACTAAATTTGAGCACAAGTGGAGACACTTCACAATGTAAAGTTGCTCAAATTTGATTCTGGACAGATAGGGTTTTAGAGTGATTAGGGGAGCCAAATCAACTTGGATTAACATGAAACTTGGCAAGATCATCAAGAATATCATAGATGACATGCTAGAATTTTACTTGAATTTATTGAGAATATTTCTTATAGAAATATCCCAAAAGCGTGAAATAGGCAGGAATGGTTTTGGAGGGGTTTGCCCAATATTTTGAACATGACCATGTGTAGAAACTCATAAATATAGAATAAATATAACCACTGAGTTTCCCTTAATTTTGTTAAATATTTTAAAAGCAATAGAAATAACTTTCCTTCATAAGAGACCATTTCTGGCCTCACAGAAAGTCTTTTAAATAAAATAATAAAATAACTTTTAAAATAATAATATGGTGGTTTTTGGAAGACCTTTTGATAATAGATTTTAAATAAAATAATTGGTGCAAAAATAAATTCCCTAATTTGAGGACTTGTAGTACAAACCTCATCTCAGGCGTTTGAAAATCTAATTCAAAGAAATGCTTTTTGGTAAAAATAAATATTGGTGAAGATAGATATTTATCATGAACACATGGCATGATCATTAGGGAGGAGATCATGGGATGAGGAGGTGATTAGGAGAGTGACAGGATCTATTAGGTATCAAACACAATCATGCAAACAAGCAAGGCAAACAATAGTCACTTCAAGCATCACAAGTATTCCACAAAAAATTTAATTGGTCCTAAATTTTGAAATAAGTTAGTTAATCAGGAAGGCCAAAAACTGGGGTGTTACATTTGAGTTTTCCATATTGAACTTCTTCAATATCTTGTCTAGGTATGTACTATGTGAAAGATCTATGAGGCATCTCGATCTATCTCTATTGATCTTGACGCCTAATATGTATGCAGCTTCTCCAAGGTCCTTCATTGAAAAACTTTTATTCAAGTAGGCCTTTATGCTCTCCAACAACTCTATATCATTTCCCATCAACAATATGTCATCCACATATAGTATGAGAAAAGCTACAGAGCTCCCACTCACTTTCTTGAACAGATAGGCTTCTCCATAAACCTGTATGAACCCAAATGCTTTAATCACCTCATTAAAGCGAATGTTCCAACTCCGAGATGCTTGCACCAGCCCATAGATGGAGCGCTGGAGCTTGCATACCTTGTTAGCCCTCTTAGGATCGACAAAACCTTCTGGTTCCATCATATACAACTCTTTCTTAAGATAACCGTTAAGGAACGCTGTTTTGGCGTCCATTTGCCAAATTTCATAACCATGAAAAGCGACAATTGCTAACATGATTCAGACTGACTTCAGCTTCGCTATAGGAGAGAAAGTCTCATCGTAGTCAACTACTTGAAATTGATAACTTTGTTGCCAAACAACAAAGTTTCAATGATTATGTTAGCAGACAATTGGAACAGAATGCTCGTATGCTTAGTCATTTAAGTGCTTGTGTGGACAGAAACGTCAATGATCTTAAGCTCGTGAGTAAACATGCTCTATGGTTACTACTCAGGTAGTCCAAGTACGCAAGGCTCAAAATGACTTGCTCAATGAGTTGAATGACAATTCTGTCAGAGTCGTCACTAGAGGCGGTAGAATGACCCAGGAACCTTTGTATCCTGAGGGTCATCCTAAGAGAATTGAACAAGATTCTCAAGGAGTTAGCAATGATGCACCTAGTCATCCTAGAAAGAAAAAGGAAGATGATAGGAACCTGCACGCTAGCAACCCTGTTGCTGTTACACCTGAGAGTCCAAACGATATCTCTGTCTCTGATGCCGAAACACAATCTGGTGATGAACATGAGCCTAATGATAATATCAATAGTGATGTTCATGATGATGCTCAACCTAGCAATGATAAGGGTGTGGACATTGAATCTGTTGATCTTGATAACCCACAACCTAAGAATAAGAGATACAATAAGAATGACTTCACTATTAGGAAGCATGGTAAAGAAAGGGAACCATGGGTTCAGAAACCCATGCCCTTTCCTCCCAAACCATCCAAGAAAAAGGATGATGAGGATTTTGAGCGATTTGTTGAAATGATTAGACCTGTCTTTCTGCAAATGCGTTTGATAGATATGCTCAAAATGTCTCTGTATGCCAAGTACATGAAGGATATTGTGACTAATAAGAGGAGGATACCTGAGGTTGAGATTTCCACCATGCTTGCTAATTATACCTTCAAGGGTGGAACTCCTAAGAAACTAGGTGATCCCGGACTGCCCACTATACCTTGCTGCATTAAAGGAAACTACGTTAGAACTGCTTTATGCGACCCTGGAGCCGGTGTTAGTGTTATGCCTCTCTCTCTTTATCGTAGACTTGAACTGGATAAGTTGACACCCACTAAAATCTCTCTGCAAATGGTCGACAAATCAACTGCTTTCCCTATCGGCATTTGCGAGGATGTGCCTATTGTGGTTGCTAACGTCACTATCTTAACAGACTTTGTTATACTGGATATTCCCGAGGATGATGCCATGGCGGTCATCCTTGGAAGACCCTTTTTAAACACTACAGGGGCTGTTATAGATTGCAACAAAGGCAATGTCACTTTCCATGTCAATGATAATGAGCATATAGTGCACTTTCCAAAGAAACAATATCGAGTACATTGCATCAATGCTATCGAAAAAACTTCATCGCTTCTTATTGGGAGCTTTGAATGCCCTATACCTCCTATCAAGATGAAGTATGATTTGATTGATGGGGATATGCACATCCCCATTGAGGTAACCTAGTGACTATTCGAAAATTCTTCGTTTTCTTTTGCGATTCGAAAAAGTTTTTCAAGGAGACTTGATCAACCTCGTTGACAGATTTCTTTCGATGACCATGAGATGGATGAATCGAGGAGTCACAAACCTCTGTTCCAAGTTTTCACCTTCGGTTGCTTAGAAGAAAAATGATAGATTTAGTTTAGTTTTCCTTGTTTTCTGCTTTTAGCGTCCTGTAGAAAAGTACCCCGAAAATAAAAGTTCTTCGAATGTCGTGAAAATCAAGTATGATTTTTTTCTAGATTTTTTGAAAAATACTGAGACGAAGAGCTAGTCAGGGGGCTGGACCAGTGGGCCACAAGCCCTGGAGGCGCGGGCACCCCCTGGCCATGCCTACCAGGCTTGTGGGTCCCACGTGTACCCCCTCCACTCATTCTAGCCCCCATCTGCTTCTCCTACCTCCAGAAAAAATCATTTCGCAGCTCAAACCCGTGTTCTTGCTCTTCTTGCTGCGATTTTCAATCTCCTTGTGCAAAGCCCCATACACCAAACTGTTTTGGGGAAATTGCTCCTTGGTATGTGACTCCTCCACTGGTCCATAGACCAACTTAGGCCAAAAGCATAAGCTTGGGGAGTACGTGTTTCTCACCGACTTTATATTCTTGCTTACGCTTTCAGTTTGTTAGTCGGTGTTCACACTTTGCCACTGTATCATCCATGCTAGTTTATTTATTTTTCTCGTTTTCTTCTCGTGTCTTTGTCTAGTTCGAGAAAACCCAAAAATATTTTCCGTTCTTCTTTTGCTTGTTGGGAGCTTTCCCGTGTAAATAGTTTGTTTTCCTTTGGGTCAAGGTAGAAGACCATGGTTACAATGTTTAGTGGCTCTCGCATGTATATCTGTTTATCTGTCAAAGAGCCATATTACTTTGTCTTCTCCTTTGTGTTTGCTTGCAGATTCCAGCGTAGTCCAATGCACGAGCACTCTTATTATTGTTCACATCATTCAGTTGTGCAAGTGAAAGGCAATAATGACGATATATGATGAAGTGACTAAGCCTGGAAAAGCTGGTATGAACTTGATCTATTTTGTTTTTGTAAATATGACTAGATTGTCATTCCTGATTCAACTTTGTTACGAGAGAAACATGTTTGCAATGACAACTTAGAGATCATAGTTTCTGATGCCATCCTTAATTAGCTAGGAGCTTATAATGGTTTATCTTGGATGCCAACGTGAATTTTGAGATGACTATGATGTAGTATGATAGGATGGTATCCTCCTTTGAATGATTAAAGTGGCTTGACTTGGCGCATGTTTACGCATGTAGTTGAAACAAAATCAACATAGCCTCTATGATATTCATGTTCATGGTGATTTATGTCCTACTCATGCTTGCACTCAATGTTGGTTAATCTCAATGCATTTTGATGACTATTGTCGCTCTCTAGTTGGTCGCTTCCCAGTCTTCTGCTAGCCTTCACTTGTACTAAGCGGGAATACTGCTTGCGCATCCACTTCCATAAACCCAAAGTTGTTCCATATGAGTCCACCATACCTACCTATATGCGGTATCTACCTGCCGTTCCAAGTAAATTTGCATGTGCCACTCTCTAAATCTTCAAGAAATAATCTGTTTTGCATGCCCGAACCGCTCATGTGGTGACAGGGGGCTATCAGTATCTTCCATGCTAGGTGTGTTATCCTCGATATGTGTTTATTCACTATCATTCACGAGAAAGGGGCCGGTAATTGGAATGCCCAGTTCCATGCTCAAATCGAAAAGATAATTGCAAACAAAACTCCCCCTGGATTGATGTTGGTATGGATGGCACCCGAGTATTCGGCTAGTCGTGGAGTGTGATTGATCGGTGGTGGGGGAGTCAAACTTTACTTTTCTGTTTGGGAACCGCCTATAGCATGTGTAGCGTGGAAGATGGTGAAAACTCTTGGTCATTGCGTTGACAATGAAAGCATGCCACCCAAAATTATTATCTCTGTTTCAAAGCTTGAGCTTTGGCACCTCTGCAAATCAATGCTTCCCTCTGCGAAGGGCCTGTCTATTTATGTTCCTGTTGAGTCATCCTCTTCTTATAAAAGCACCAATTGGAGAGCACCTTTGTCATTTCTATGCTTTGCTTTTAACTGTTATTGAGTATGACTGTGACTGGATCTTCTTTGCCATGAATTACCATGTTTAGTCAGCCTTTGGTCTTTGAAGGTGCTCTGCATTTATTTTTGCGATCTCAGAAAGAGCTAGCGAGATACCATCTATTCGCACTGCTTCATGATTGTTTTGATTGAAGTGTTGACGTTTGAAACCTATTATTATTTGCTCGCTAGTTGATTATGCCATTGATATGAGTTTACCGTGAGACCTAGATGTCATTTGCTTATGTGGTTAGCTTGTGATCTTGTTGAAATTCTGGTTATGAGTTATACATAGTTGCAACAACAAGATCAAACAGAGTTCGTAAAAGTTTTTCTTTTGTCTCTTTCAGTTTGTCAACTGAGTTGCTTGAGGACAAACAAGGTTTTAAGCTTGGGGGAGTTGATACGTCTCCGTCATATCTACTTGTCCAAACTCTTTTGCCCTTGTTTTGGACTCTAATTTGCATGATTTGAATGGAAGTAACCCGGACTAACGCTGTTTTCAGCAGAATTGTCATGGTGTTGTTTTTGCGCAGAAATAAAAGTTCTCAGAATGACCTGGAAATTTACGGGGATTTTTTGTGGAATATATTAAAAATACTGGCGCAAGAATCAACCGGAGGGGTGGAGCTGAGAGCTCACAAGCCCACCAGGCGTGGGCCCCCCTGGACGCGCCTGGCAGGCTTGTGGGGCCCATGTTGCTCCATCCCCTCCAATCTCAGCTCTATTTAGTCCCTTTCGTTCGGAAAAAAAATCAAGGAGAAGAGTTCATCGTATTTTACGATACGGAGGCGCCACCACCTCCTCTTCTTCCTCTGGAGGGCAGATCTGGAGTCCGTTCTGGGCTCCGGAGAGGGGAGATCGTCGCCATCGTCATCACCAACCTTCCTTCATCGCCAATTCCATGATGCTCTTCACCGTTCGTGAGTAATCTCGTCGTAGGCTTGCTGGACGGTGATGGTTTGGATGAGATCTATCATGTAATCGAGTTAGTTTTGACGGGGATTGATCCCTAGTATCCACTATGTTCTGAGATTGATGTTGCTACTACTTTGCCATGCTTAATGCTTGTCACTAGGGCCCGAGTGCCATGATTTTAGATCTGAACCTATTATGTTGTCGCCAATATATGTGTGTGCTTGATCATATCTTGCAAGTTGTAGTCACCTACTATGTGTTATGACCCGGCAACCTCGGAGTGACAATAGCCGGAACCACTCCCGGAGATGACCATAGTATGAGGAGTTCATGTATTCACTAAGTGTTAATGCGTTGGTCCGGTTCTTTATTAAAAGGAGAACCTTAATATCCCGTAGTTTCCAATAGGACCCCTTCGCCACGGGAGGGATGGACAATAGATGTCATGCAAGTTCTTTTGCCTAAGCACGTATGACTACATACGAAATACATGCCTACATTACATTGACGAACTGGAGCTAGTTACTTATCTCTCCGTGTTATAACTTTTGCATGATGAATAGCATCCAGCATAATCATCCATCACCGATCCAATGCCTACGAGTTTTTCCTACTGGTCCTTGCTACGTTACTTTGCCGCTACTGCTGTCACTTCTGCTACTGTTACTCTGCTGGTACTGCTATCACTTTGCTGCTACTGGTTGCCATTGCTACTATTGCTATCATACTACTCTGCTACTGATACTTTGCTGCAGATACTAAATCTTTCAGGTGTGGTTGAATTGACAACTCAACTGCTAATACTTGAGAATATTCTTTGGCTTTCCCTTGTGTCGAATCAATAAATTTGGGTTGAATACTCTACCCTTGAAAACTGTTGCGATCCCCTATACTTGTGGGTTATCAAATAGCAACTTGATCCGAAGTTTCATGATCACCATCATCAACTTCCTCTTCAGTTGGTGTAGGCGCCACGGGAACATTTTCCCGCGTTGTGCTACTCTCCAGTTCGAGAGGAGGTACAATTACCTCATCAAGTTCTACTTTCCTCCCACTTACTTCTTTCGAGACAAACTCTTTCTCTAGAAAGGATCCGTTATTGGCAAAAAAGATTTTTCCTTCGGATCTAAGATAGAAGGTATACCCAATAGTTTCCTTAGAGTGTCCTATGAATACACATTTCTCCGCTTTGGGTTCGAGCTTTTCTGGTTGAAGTTTCTTCACATAAGCATCGCAGCCCCAAACTTCTAGAAAGATAGCTTAGGTTTCTTGCCAAACTATAGTTCATAGGGTGTCGTCTCAACGGATTTAGACGGTGCCCTATTTAAAGTGAATGCCATGGTTTCCAATGCGTATCCCCAAAATGATAGCGGTAAGTCCATAAGAGACATCATAGATTGCACCATATCTAATAAAGTGCGATTACGATGTTCAGACATTCCGTTTCGTTGCGGTGTGCCAGGCGGCGTAAGTTGTGAAACAATTCCACATTTCCTTAGGTGTGTGCCAAACTTGTGACTCAAATATTCTCCTCCATGATCAGATCGTAGACACTTTATTTTTCTGTCACGTTGATTCTCAACCTCACTCTGAAATTCTTTGAACTTTTCAAATGTTTCAGACTTGTGCTTCATCAAGTAGATATATCCATATCTACTCAAATCATCAGTGAGAGTGAGAACATAGCGATAGCCACCACGAGCTTCAACGTTCATTGGACCGCATACATCAGTATGTATTATTTCCAATAAGTCGGTTGCTCGTTCCATTACCCCCGAGAACGGAGTCTTGGTCATCTTGCCCATGAGGCACCATTCGCATGTGTCAAATGATTCAAAATCAAGAGACTCCAAAAGTCCATTAGTATGGAGTTTCTTCATGCGCTTGACACCGATATGACCAAGGCGGCAGTGCCACAAGTATGTGGGACTATCATTATCAACCTTGCATCTTTTGGTACTCACACAATGAATATGTGTAACATCACGGTCGAGATTCATCAAGAATAAACCATTCACCAGCGGAGCATGACCATAGAACATATCACTCATATAAATAGAACAACCATTATTCTGTGACTTAAATGAGTAGCCGTCTCGCATTAAGCAAGACCCCGATACAATGTTCATGCTCAAAGATGGTACTAAATAACAATTATTAAGGTTGAAAGCTAATCCCGTAGGTAGATGTAGAGGTAGCGTGCCGACGGCGATCACATCGACCTTGGAACCATTCCCGACGCGCATCGTCACCTCGTCCTTAGCTAGCCTTCATTTATTCCGCAGTTCCTGCTTTGAGTTGCAAATGTGAGCAACAACACCGGTATCAAATACCCAGGAGGTACTACGAGCATTGGTAAGGTACACATCAATAACATGTATATCATATATACCTTTGACGTTGCCGGCCTTCTTGTCCGCTAAGTATTTGGGTCAGTTCCGCTTCCAGTGACCGGTTCCCTTGCAATAGTAGCACTCAGTCTCAAGCTTGGGTCCATTCCTTTTCTTCTTCCCGGCAACTGGCTTACCGAGCGCGGCAACAACTTTGTCGTCTTTCTTGAAGTTCTTCTTACCCTTACCTTTCTTGAAACTGGTCGTCTTATTGACCATCAGCACTTGATGCTCTTTCTTGATTTCTACCTCTCCAGATTTCAGCATCGAGTACAACTCGGGAATGGTCTTCTCCATCCCTTCCATGTTGTAGTTCAGCACAAAACCCTTGTAGCTTGGTGGAAGAGATTGGAGGATTCTGTCAATGACAACATCATCCGGAAGTTCGACTCTAAGCTGAGTGAGACGACCGTGCAACCTAGACATTCTGAGTATATGCTCACTGACAGAACTGTTCTCCTCCATCTTACAACTAAAGAACTTGTCGAAGACTTCATATATCTCGACCTGGGCATGAGCTTGAAAAACTAGTTTCAGCTCCTGGAACATATCATATGCTCCCCGTTGCTCAAAATGCCTTTGGAGCCCCGGTTCTAAACTGTATAGCATGCCACACTTAACCAGAGAGTAGTCATCAACTCGCGACAGCTAGGCGTTCTGAACGTCCTGGGCCGCCGGGGCAGCGGGAGCATCACCTAGCGGCACATCAAGGACATAACCTTCTTGGATGCAATGAGGATGAGCTTTAGGTTGCCGACCCAGTCCGCATAGTTGCTGCCATCATCTTTGAACTTCATTTTCTCTAGGAACGCGTTGAAATTCAGGCTGACAGTTGTGTTGGCCATTGGATCTACAATATTTGTAAAGACAAATTTTAGACTAAGTTCATGATAAGTAAGTTCGTTTACTCAAATTAAGTAATGAACTCCCACTTAAATTGACACCCCTCTAGTCATCTAAGTGTTACATGATCGATGTCGACTAACCCGTGTCCGATCATCATGTAACACGGACAAGTCGACGATGGTGAGCATCTCCATGTTGATCGTATCAACCATACAGCTCATGTTCGACCTTTCGGTCTCTTGTATTCGAGGCCATGTTTGTACATGCTAGGCTCGTCGAGTCAACCTAAGTGTTTTGCGTGTGTAAATCTGGCTTACACCAGTTGTATGCGAACGTTGGAATCTATCACACCTGATCATCATGTGGTGCTTCGAGACAATGATCCTTCACAATGGTGCACACTTAGGGGAAAACATTCTCGAAATTTTATGAGGGATCATCTTATTATGCTACCGTCGTTCTAAGAAATAAGATGAAAAACATGATAAACATCACATGCAATCATATAGTGACATGATATGGCATTATCATCTTTGCTCCTTCAATCTCCATCTTTGGGGTATCGCATGATCATCATTGTCACCGGTGTGACACCATGATCTACATCATTGTGTCTCCGTGAAGTTGTCACGCCAACTATTACTTCTACTACTATAGCTAACAGTTAGCAATGAAGTAAAGTAATAAACACATGGCGTTGCATCTCATACAATAAATTAAGACAACTCCTATGGCTCCTACCGATTGTCATACTCATCGACATGAAAGTCGTGAATCCTATTACAAGAACATGATCATCTCATACATCACACATGTAACATCACATCCTTTGGCCATATCACATCACATGTCATACCCTGCAAAAACAAGTTAGACGTCCTTTAATTGTTGTTGCAAGTTTTACGTGGCTGATTTGGGTTTCTAGCAAGAACGCCTTCTTACCTACGTGACAACCACAACGTTGAGATGCCAAATCTATTTACCCTTCATAATGACCCTTTTCATGAAATCCAATCCGACTAGAGTGGGAGAGCCAGACACCCGCTAGCCACCTTATGCACCATGTGCATGTCAGACGATGGAATCAGTCTCACGTAAGATTACGTGTAAAGTCGGTCCGGACCGCCTCATCCCACAATACCGCCAGAAAAAGATAATACTAGTAGTGGTAAGCAATTGACAAAATCAGTGCCCACAACCTTTGTGTTCTACTCGTGCAAGGAATCTACGCATAGAAAACCTAGGCTCGGATG
Organism: Hordeum vulgare subsp. vulgare; assembly: GCF_904849725.1. NCBI lineage: Eukaryota > Viridiplantae > Streptophyta > Magnoliopsida > Poales > Poaceae > Hordeum > Hordeum vulgare. The sequence continues at coordinate 200,958,309 of NC_058520.1, read as the reverse complement.
CCACTGTTGGGGAACGTAGCAAAATTCGAAATTTTCCTATGCCATACAATGATCTTCCTATAGAGAAACCAGCAATGAGTAAGGGGTAAGAGCATATTCATACCTTTGAAGATTGCTAAGCGGAAGCGTTGCTAGAACGCGGTTGATGGAGTCGTACAAGCAGCGATTCAGATTGCGGTGTGATTCTGATCCAAGTGCCGAATCACGACACCTCCAGGTTCAACACACGTGCAACCCAGTGACGTCTCCCGCACCTTGAACCATCAAGGAGGAGGGAGAGGTTGGGGAAGAGATCCGGCAGCATGACGACGTGGTGGCGGTGGAGCTACGTGGAACTCCGGTGGGGATTCGCCAAGCACCAGGAGGACGAGGAGGGAGAGAGGTAGGGCTGCGCCGAGAGGGAGAAAGAACTTGGTGTGCAACTGCCCCAAAACCCTCTCTATATATAGGAGGAGAGGGGAGGGGTGCACCACCTCTAGGGTTCCCACCCTAGGGGTGGCGGCAGCCCAGATAAGGGGCCAGAGCGGCGGCCAGGGCATGGAGAGGGGGTGGCGCACCCCTAGGTGGGCCTTGGGCCCTCCTACGCCTAGGGTTTGTCCTCCTCCCTCTCTTGCCGCACCTTGGGCTGGGTGGGGACGCACCAGCCCACTTAGGGGCTGGTTCCCTCGCACACTTGGCCCATGTAGCCTCCCGGGGCTGGTGGCCTGATACGTCTCGAACGTATCTATAATTTTTGATGGTTTCATGCTATTATCTTGTCAAACTTTGGATGTTTTGCATGTCTTTTATCTATTTTCTCGGACTAACTTATTAATTCAGTGCCAAGTGTCAGTTCCTGTTTTTTCCATGATTTTGACCCCTTTCAGAGGAGATTTTGAAACGGAGTCCAAGGAAGAAAATCCCCGAAAAGATTTTTCTGGAACGGAAGAAGATCGGGGGACTTGGGAGCCAAGCCAGAAGAGCCCTAGGGGGCCCACAAGCCCCCACCCCGCGGCCAGGGGGGCGTGCCATGCAGGCTTGTGGGCCCCCTGGAGGTCCCCTGACCTAGATCTTGCGCCGATATATTCCCAAATATTCCCAAAAAAATCAGGGGAGCATCGTAATCACTTTTCCGCCGCCGCAAGCTTCTGTCTTCACAAGATCCCATCTGGGGAACGTCCTGGTGCCCTGCCGGAGAGGGGATTCAGACACATAAGGCTTCTCCATCAACACCATGACCTTTCCAATGATGCGTAAGTAGTTCACCATAGACCTACGGGTCCATAGCTAGTAACTAGATGGCTTCTTCTCTCTCTTGGATCTTCAATTCAAAGTTCTCCATGATCTTCATGGAGATCTATCCGATGTAATCTTCTTTTGCGGTATGTTTGTCGAGATCCAATGAATTTTGGATTTATGATCAAATTATCTTTGAATCTTATTTGAGTTTCTTCTGATCTCTCTTATGTATGATTTCATGTCCTTGTAATTCTCTTCAAGTTGTGGGTTTTGTCTGGCCAACTAGATCTATGATTCTTGCAATGGGAGAAGTGCTTGGTTTTTGGTTCATACCGTGCGGTGACCTCACCCAGTGACAGAAGGGGTAGCGAGGCATGTATCGTGTTGTTGCCATCAAGGGTAAAAAGATGGGGTTGGTTTGAGATTATCCCTCTACATCATGTCATCTTGCTTAAAGCGTTACTATGTTCGTCATGAACTGAATACACTAGATGCATGCTGGATAGTGGTCGATGTGTGGAGTAATAGTAGATGCAGAAAGTATCGGTCTACTTGTCTCGGACGTGATGCCTATATGCTAGATCATTGCCTTAGATATCGTCATGACTTTGCGCGGTTCTATCAATTGCTCGACAGTAATTTGTTCACCCACCTTAATACTTGCTATTTTGAGAGAAGGCTCTAGTGAACACTATGGCCCCCAGGGTCTACTCCACACCATATTTTCAGCCTTACACTTTTTACTTCGTTGCACTTTCCGCCTTCAGATCTCACTTTGCAAACAATCTTGAAGGGATTGACAACCCCTTTGAAGCGTTGGGTGCAAGCTTGTTTGTGTTTGTGCAGGTACTCTGGACTTGACGAGACCCTCCTTCTGGATCGATACCTTGGTTCTCAAACTGAGGGAAATACTTACTGCTCCTGTGCTGCATCACCCTTTCCTCTTCAAGGGAAAAACCAACGCAAGCCCAATATCCTTCAACGTGTCAATTTCTGGCGCTGTTGTTTGAGAAGTAGCAGAAGGATTTCTGGCGCCGTTGCCGGGGACGAAGATCAAGTCAAGAACTCATCCAAGTAAGTGTCGCAAACTCATCTCTTTCATTTACTTTGTTTGCCAGTTGCCTCCCGTTTTCCTCTCCCCCACTTCACCAATTTGCCTTTTTCGTTCGCCTTTTCGTTCGCCCTTTTTTATCGCCCGCTTTCTGTTTGCTTGTGCGCTTGCTTGCCTGCTAAAGCCCGAATGGCCCCACTAAGGGATTTTGATGCTCGCTTTGCGAAGTTAGAAGAGATAGAAACTAGTGTTAAAGGCTTCATGTCTACACAGTTTGAATATAATAGTTACTTCCGTAGAGAGCTGAAGGAGCAAAATTCTTTTCTGGCTTTTATGAGTAGAGAAGTTGATGATATGGCCAAAGAATTCCTTGCGTTGAATTCCCAGTTTTCTCGTCTTGAAAAGCTAGTGGGCTAGATTTCTGATAAGCAAGCTACTTTAGTCAATAAAATGGCAGCTAAACCTGAAACTGGTGATGAGAATCAGAAGATCTTAAAGTGCTTGGTGTGACTCCCATTGAATCTTTGTTTTCTTGTGTCAAACCTAATGATTATGGGGATGGATATGAATCCACTTTGGTTGAAAAGTGCCCCGATGATTCGGAGTCCATCTATCTTGATGCTAAAAGCATTAAAAGGGGAGTAGAAGACGTTAAAACTTTGAGTAGTAATGAAATTACTACCGTGGATTTCAAGGAATTCAATTATGATAGTTGCTCCTTGATTGAATGCATTTCTTTGATGCAATCCACGTTGAACTCTCGACACACTTATAGCCAAAACAAAGCCTTTACCGATCATATCGTCGAAGCTATGATAAAAGCTCTTGAAGAGAAACTTGAATTGGAAGTTTCTATCCCTAGAAATATTCGTGATGAGTGGGAACCTACCATCAAAATCAAAATCAAAAACTATGAATGCAATGCCTTGTGTGATTTGGGTGCTAGTGTTTCTGCGATTCCAAAGTCTTTATGTGATATTCTGGGTTTTAATGAGATTGAAGAGTGTTCTCTTAATTTGCATCTTGCTGATTCTACTATCAAGAAACCCATGGGAAGGATCAATGATGTTCTTATTATTGCAAATAGGAACTATGTACCCGTGGATTTCATTGTGCTTGACATTGATTGCAATCCTACATGCCATATTGTTTTTGGTAGACCTTTCCTAAGGACTATCGGTGCTATCGTTGATATGAAGGAAGGGAATATTAGATTTCAATTTCCTTTAAGGAAGGGCATGGAACACTTTCCTAGAAAGAAAATAAGATTGCCTTACGAATCCATGATGAGGGCTACTTATGGTTTGAGCACCAAAGACGATGATACGTGATTCAATCGCTTCTATGCCTAGGTAAGGGCGTTAAACAATAGCGCTTGTTGGGAGGCAACCCAATGAATTTATCTTTTTCTTTCTATTTTGTTGCGTCCACACTTTCATAATTCTGTTTTGATTGTGTTTTTGTGATTCTTTTTGTGTTTGAGCCAAGCAAAACCTTTATGATTAGTCTTGGTAATGGTTGTTTGATCCTGCTGGAAAAAGACAGAAACTTTTTGCTCACGAGATGATTTTTCATTTTTATTAAAAAAGAGATTTTGAGTTGATTCTTTTTGATGCTGATTTATATACTTTTCCCCTAGACCTTCGTAATTTTTCAGATTTTTGGAGGTACCAGTAGTATACGAAGTATACAAATTTCTACGGACTGGTCTGTTTTTGATAGATTCTGTTTTTGTTGAGTTGGTTGCTTGTTTTGATGAAATTATGGTTAGTATCGGGGGGTACTAGCCTTGGAAAAGTGAGAATGCAGTAGCCCATCATCAATATGGATAGAATTCAAGTTTGCTACAGTACCAAAAGAAGTGGTAGTTTGTTTTCTTGTACTAATGTTATCACAAGTTTCTGTTTAAGTTTTGTGTTGTGAAGTTTTCAAGTTTTGGGTGACGTTCTCATGGACAAAGAGATAAGGAGTGGAAAGAGCTCAAGCTTGGGGATTCCCAAGGCATCCCAAGCCTAATTCAAGGACACCAAAAAGCCTAAGCTTGGGGATACCCCGGGAAGGTATCCCCTCTTTCGTCTTCAATCCATCGGTAACATTACTTGGATCTATATTTTTATTCACCACATGATATGTGTTTTCCTTGGAGCATCTTGTATCTTAGGAGTCTTTTCTTTTTGTTGTGTCACAATCATCCTTGCTGCACACCTTTTTGAGAGAGAGAGACATGCACTCATCGTGAATTTGCTAGAATGCTTATTGTGCTTCACTTATATCTTTTGAGCTGGATACTTTTGCTCTAGTGCTTCACTTATATCTTTTGAGCAAGATACTTTTGCTCTAGTGCTTCACTTATATCTTTAGAGCACGACGGTGCATGATTTGGTAGTTGGCTTATGCTATGAAAGTAGTCCCATGTGCTACGTACCCAAAGAGGATGCAAAAAACCTCCATCTTCATGTGCATTGAGTAGAAAGAAAACTTTCGATTCCTCTCAATTAGTTTTGAAACATGGATTCGGTAACATTAAAAGCTATGTTAGTAGGGTGTTGTGAATCTAGAAATACTTGTGTTGAAGTTAGTGATTCCCGTAGCATGCACGTATGGTGAACCTCTATGTTAGGAAGTCGGAGCGTAATTGATCTATTGATTGTCATCCTTTGTGTTGAGGTCGGGATCGCGCGATGGTTTACACCTACCAACCCTTCCCCTCGGAGTATGCGTTTAGCACTTTGTTTCGATTTCTAATAAAAACTTTCGCAATAAGTATATGAGTTCTTCATGACTAATGTGAGCCCATGGTATAGATGCACTTTCACCTTCCACCATTGCTAGCCTCTCTAGTGCCGCGCAATTCTCGCCGGTGCACAAACCCACCAATTCCTTCCTCAAAACAACCACCATACCTACCTACTATAGCCTTTTCATAGCCATTCCAAGATATATTGCCATGCAACTACCACCGTTCCGTCTCATGACTTGTTTCGTCACTCTCATATTGCCATTGCATGACCACACTTGTGCTTCATGTTAGCACCATGTTCTTCATGATTGAGAGCTTCTTGCTTTGTCACTACCACATGCTAGTGGGAATCTTTGTTTTATAACTTGGCTTGTATATTCTAATGATGGGCTTCCTCAAAATTGCCATAGGTCTTTGGGAGCAAGCAAGTTGGATGCACACCCACTAGTTTTCCTCTTGAGCTTTCACATACTAATATCTCTAGTGCATCTCTTGTATGGCAATCCCTACTCATTCACATATATATCTATTAATGGGCATCTCCATAGCCTATTGATACGCTGAATCAATGTGACCATCTCCTCCTTTTTGTCTCACAACCACCACCACACTCTATTCCACCTATAAGTGCTATATCCATGGCTCGCGCTCATGTATTGTGTGATAGTTATAAAAAGTTTGAGAAAGTAAGAGTGCGAAAACAATTACTTGGCCAATTCCATGGTTGTGCATGATTTACACTAGTTGTGTGAGGATAAAGGAGCATAGCCAGACTATATGATTTTGTAGGGATAACTTTCTTTGGCCTTGTTATTTTGAAAGTTCATGATTACCTTGCTAGTTTGCTTGAAGTATTACTGTTTTCATGTCAATAGCAAACTATTGTTTTGAATCTTACGGATCTGAATATTCATGCCATGTGAAAGAAGTTGCAAAGGACAACTATGCTAGGTAGCATTCCACATCAAAAATTCATTCTTTATCACTTCCCTACTCAAGGACGAGCAGGAGTTCCTGTTTTTTCCATGTTTTTGACCCCTTTCAGAGGAGATTTTGAAACGGAGTCCAAACGGAAGAAAATCCTCGAAAAGATTTTTTCTGGAACGGAAGAAGATCGGGGGACTTGGGAGCCAAGCCATAAGAGCCCCAGGGCCCCCACAAGCCTCCACCCCACGGCCAGGGGGGCCGCGCCATGCAGGCTTGTGGGCCCCCTAGAGGTCCCCTGACCTAGATCTTGCGCCTATATATTCCCAAATATTCCCAAAAAATCAGGAGAGCATCGTAATCACTTTTCCGCCGCCGCAAGCTTCTGTCTTCACAAGATCCCATCTGGGGAACATCCTGGTGCCCTGCCGAAGGGGGGATTCAGACACGGAAGGCTTCTCCATCAACACCATGACCTCTCCGATGATGTGTGAGTAGTTCACCATAGACCTACGGGTCCATAGCTAGTAACTAGATGGCTTCTTTTCTCTCTTGGATCTTCAATACAAAGTTCTCCATGATCTTCATGGATATCTATCCGATGTAATCTACTTTTGCGGTGTGTTTGTCGAGATCCGATGAATTGTGGATTTATGATCAGATTATCTATGAATCTTATTTGAGTTTCTTCTGGTCTCTCTTATGCATGATTTCATATCCTTGTAATTCTCTTCGAGTTGTGGGTTTTGTCTCGCCAACTAGATCTATGATTCTTGCAATGGGAGAAGTGCTTGGTTTTGGGTTCATACCGTGCGGTGACCTCACCCAGTGACAGAAGGGGTAGCGAGGCACGTATCGAGTTGTTGCCATCAAGGGTAAAAAGATGGGGTTTTCATCATTGGTTTGAGATTATCCCTCTACATCATGTGATCTTGCTTAAAGCCTTTCTGTGTTCGTCATGAACTCAATACACTAGATGCATGCTGGATAGCGGTCGATGTGTGGAGTAATAGTAGTAGATGCGGAAAGTATTGGTCTACTTGTCTCGGACGTGATGCCTATATGCTAGATCATTGCCTTAGATATCGTCATGACTTTGCGCGGTTCTATCAATTGCTCGACAGTAATTTGTTCACCCACCGTAATACTTGCTATTTTGAGAGAAGCCTCTAGTGAACACTATGACCCCCAGGGTCTACTCCACACCATATTTTCAGCCTTACACTTTTTAGTTTGTTGCACTTTCCGCCTTCAGATCTCACTTTGCAAACAATCTTGAAGGGATTGACAACCCCTTTGAAGAGACCCTCCTTCTGGATCGATACCTTGGTTCTCAAACTGAGGGAAATACTTACTGCTCCTGTGATGCATGACCCTTTCCTCTTCAAGGGAAAAACCAACGCAAGCCCAATCTCCATGAACGTTTCAATTTCTGGCGCTGTTGTTTGAGAAGTAGCATGGCCCCTCCCAGTGGGCCCCTGGAACCCTTCTGGTGGTCCCGACACTTTGCCGGTGGTGCCCGAAACATTTCCGGCGTCCAAACCCATCCATCATATATATCAATATTTACCTCCGGACCATTCCGGAACTCCTCGTGACGTTCGGGATCTCATCCGGGACTACGAAAAACCTTCAGTAACCACGTACATCATTTCCCGATAACCCTAGCGTCATCGAACCTTAAGTGTGTAGACCCTACAGGTTCGGGAAGCATGCACACATGACCGAGACACCTCTCCGGCCAATAACCAACAGCGGAGTCTGGATACCCATGTTGGCTCCCACATGTTCCACGATGATCTCATCGGATGAACCACGATGTCAAGGATTCAATCAATCCCGGATGGAATTGCCTTTGTCTACCGGTATAGAACTTTCCCGAGATTCGTTCGTCGGTATCCCTATACCATGTTCAATCTCATTACCGGCAAGTGTCTTGACTCGTTCCATCGCACATCATCCCGTGACTAACTCCTTAGTCACATTGAGCTCATTATGATGATGGTCTACCGAGTGGTCCCAGAGATACCTCTCCGTCACACGGAGTGACAAATCCTGATCTTGATTCGTACCAACCCAACAAACACTTTCGGAGATACCCAAAGTGCACCTTTATAGTCACCCAGTTATGTTGTGACGTTTGATACACCCAAAGCATTCCTACGGTATCCGCCACCACTACATCAACCGCGTTATATACGCTTCCTCTTAGCGATCTACAAGGGTATGTAGATTCACTCTCCCCTCTCGTAGATGATCATCACCAAGGATAGGTATTGTGTGTGCGTATGAAAATTTTAGTTTCCCATGCTACGTTCCCCAACACAAAGTGTGTGACATCCTCAGCTTTTGCTACAAGGTTGGATGTAGTTAAGCTACAGTAAACCTATGCAATGAATGCCACGTCACCGTGTATCCTATCGTTGATCTCGCTTTAGTTCAAAACAATTGAGATTTAAATTTAAAATTAAAATGAAGTGATAAAAGTTTCGAATGCAAAAATAATATGGTTGGTTGAATTAAAAAAATTCCTAATAAATTATAGAAGTAAATCAAGCATTTTAAAAATTAGTTAAAACCCTATATGTTTAAAATAGTAACAAAAAAAATAACTAATAATAATAATAACTAAAAGAAAGTAATTTAAAAAAACAACAAAAAAAGAAACACAAAAAAGCCCCTAGCCCAACTGGGCCAAAGTGGCCCAGCCGGCCGAAGCAACCCACCAGCCCATCCGCCTAGGGGTATAAGACCGCCAAGGGAACCCTAGCCCAAACCACGCCCCACTTCTCCCTGCCCAGACCGCCAATTCCTCCCACCCCGTCGTTCCCTCCCCTTCCAGCGACACCCCCCTGGGGTGCTCCCCACTCCCCTCCCAGCGAGCCCCCACCCACTCCCTCTCGGCGCCCCTGCCTGCTCTCATCATAGCGCCTCCCTCACCCACGCGCTCGCCCCCTCTCCAGCGCCTCCCTCCCCAGATCCCGGTCACCCTCCCCCGCCCACTCACCCATCCCACGGTGCCGCCCCACCCCTGCCACCAGCGCCACGCCGGCCTCCCCCACCCCGTTTTCCCTCTCGGGTTGGAGCCCCTCCGGCCGGCCCCTGCCCCGTGGCTCTCCTCCGGTGGCCGGCCATCCACCTCGCCGGCTCCCTTCTCCACCTCGAAGTCGCCCTCCACCAGCGCCACATCACCGGGCCACTCCTTATCGGGACAACACCACCACCTCGGCCTCGTCCGCACCGGAACCACGCCGCCTCCCCGTCGCCGGCCTCCTCACATCGTCCCCGAGGCTCCATCGAGCCTCGCCGAACCCGCCTCCCTACAACATGGGTGAGAACGCTGCTGCTGGCTACGCTTATAGGGATTTCGTTGGCAAATATGCAAAGGATTCCCCCGCGGCCTTGGAGCCTTGCGTTGGTGTTCCCTTGAAGAGGAAAGGGTGATGTAGCACAACAGCGGTAAGTATTTCCCTCAGTTTGAGAACCAAGGTATCAATCCAGTAGGAGAATCGCGTCGAGTCACGAGTACCTGCACAAACACAAAGAGCTGCCGCCCAACGCTATGAAGGGGTTGTCAATCCCTTATAGATTGTTTGCAAAGTGAGAACTGAAAGCAAAAACTAAACAAAGCAAAGTAAAAGTAAAAGTTGAGATGATAGTTGTGAATAGACCCGGGGGCCGTAGTGTTCACTAGTGGCTTCTCTCATGAAAGCAAGTAGACCGTGGGTGAACGAATTACTGTCGAGCAATTGATAGAACCGCACAAAGTCATGACGCTATCTATGGCAATTATCATATCTATAGGCATCATGTCCAAAACAAGTAGACCGATACTTTCTGCATCTACTACTATTACTCCACACGTCGACCGCTATCCAGCATGCATCTAGTGTATTGAGTTCATAAGAACAGAGTAACGCCTTAAGCAAGATCACATGATGTAGATTGACAATCTCAAATCTATGATGAAAGCCTATCTTGTTACCCTTGATGGCAACAACACGATGCGTGCCTTGCTGCCCCTTCTATCACTGGGAAAGGTCACCACACGGTATGAACCCAAAACCAAGCACTTCTCCCATTGCAAGAATCATAGATCTAGTTGGCCAAACAAAACCCAAGACTCGGAGAGACTTACAAGGATATCAAATCATGCATATAAAAAATCAGCAAAGACCCAAATATAATTCATAGATAATCTGATCACAAATCCACAATTCATCGGATCTCGACAAACACATCGCCAAAGAGGATTACATCGGATAGATCTCCATGAATATCATGGAGAACTTTGAATTGAAGATCCAAGAGAGAGAAGAAGCCATCTAGCTACTAACTACGGACCCGTAGGTCTGAAGTGGACTACTCACGAGTCATTGGAGAGGCAATGATGTTGATGTAGAAGCCCACCAACTCCAAAGTCCTCTCCGGCAGGGCACCGGGAAGGGTCTCCAGATGAGATCTCGCGGAAACGGAAGCTTGCGGCGGCGGAAAAGTGGTTTCGTGGACGCCCTGATTTTTTCTGGGATTTTAGGGAATATATAGGCCAAAGAGCTAGGGCAGGGGAGCGCCAGGGAGGACACAAGCCTGGTGGCCGCGCCCCCTGGCTGGGGCCACAGGGCTTGTGGGCTCCCCGTGGGCCTCCTGCCTTGGCCCTCAAGTCCCCCGATCTTCTTCTCTTCTGGAAAAAATTATTTCGGGGATTTTATTCCGTTTGGACTCCGTTCCAAAATCATATATGAAAAGAGTCAAAAACATAGAAAAAATAGGAACTGACACTTGGCACAGAATTAATAAGTTAGTCCCAAAAAAGATATAAAAGGTATATAAAACATCCAAAGTTGACAAGATAACAACATGAAACCATCAAAAATTATAGATACGTGTGAGACGTGTCAAGCATCCCCAAGCTTAACTCCTGCTCGTCCTCGAGTAGGGAAGTGATAAAGAATGAATTTTTGATTCTTTCATGCTACATGGCATATATGTCCTTTGTAACTCCTCTGATGTGACATGAATATTATGATCCGTTAGATTCAAAACAATAGTTTTCTATTGACGTGGAGACAATAATACTTCAAGCAAACTAGCAAGGTAATCATGAACTTTCAAAATAACAAGGCCAAAAGAAAGTTATCCCTACAAAATCATATAGTCTGGCTATGCTCTATCATCCTTGCACAACGAATTTAAGTCATGCAGAACCTCGGTATTGGCCAAGTAATTGTTTTCACACCTTTACTTTCTCAAACTTTTTCAACTCTCACGCAATACATGAGCGTGAGCCATGGTTTTAGCACTATAAATGGAATGGAGTGTGGTGGAGGTTGCACGGCAAACAAGGAGAAGATGGTCACATTGACTAGGCATATCAACGAGCTATGGAGATGCTCATCAATAGATATCAACGTGAATGAGTCGGGATTGCCATACAAATGATGCACTAGAGCTAAGAGTATGTGAAAGCTCTTAAAGAAAACTAGTGGGTGTGCATCCAACTTGCTTGCTTACGAAGACCTAAGGCAATTTTGAGGAAGCCTGTCATTGGAATATACAAGCCAAGTTATATAATGAAAATTTCCCACTAGCTATATGGTGGTGACAAAACGAGAGACTCTCAATCATGAAGATCATGGTGCTTAATATGAAGCACAAGTGTGGAAAGAAGATAGTAGCATTGTCCCTTCTCTCTTTTTCTCTCATATTTTTGGTGGGCTCTTTGGCCTCCTTTTTTTTGGTGGGCATCTTTGGCCTCTTTTTGTAAACGGGCTTCGCTGGCCTTTTTTATTTCCTCACATGGGACAATGCTCCATCAATGATGATCATCACACCTACAACTCAATACTTAGAGCAATGGTGACTCTATATCGAATGCCTTCGGTAGTGTACCGTGACAATGATCTAGCATGGCATAGACATCAATGGAAACATCATGCTAGCTATCTTATGATCATGCAATGGCAATGTAGAAGTGGTGGCACATGTCATGGTGGTAGTTGCATGGCAATATATCTCGGAATGGCTTTGAAGAAGCCATAGTAGGTAGCTATGGTGGCTGTTTTGAGGGAGGCTAATGGTGGGTTTTATGCACCGGCGAAAGTTGCACGACACTAAAGAAGATAGTGATGGTGGAAGGTGAAAGTGCAACTAAACCATGGACTCAACATTAGTCATTAAGAACTCATATACTTGTTGCAAAAGTTTTAGTAGTAATCGAAACAAAGCATTCAACGCATACTCCTAGGGGAAGGGTTGGTAGGTATAAACCATCGCGCGATCCCGATCACTACACAAAGGATGACAATCAATAAACTAATCATGCTCAGACTTCATCACATAGCGGTTCACCATACGTGCATGCTTCGGGAATCACTAACTTCAACACAAGTATTTCTAGATCCACAACACCTTACTAGTATAACTTCGATATTACCACAACCACAACTCAAAACTAATTGAGATGAATCAAACTTCTCTAACTACTCAATGCACATGAAGGTGGAAGTTTTCATATCCCTTTGGATAACTACCCCTTTTGAGACTACTTTCATAGCATAAGCCAAATACCAAGCCACGCACCGCTGTGCTCTAAAAGATATAAGTGAAGCACATAGAGCAAAATCAACTAGCTCTAAAGATATAAGTGGAACACATATGAGCTGAATTGCCTAACCAAAGGATATAAGTGAAGCTCGACAAAATCATGGTGAGTGCATGTCTCTCTCTCCAGGTGTGCAACAAGGAAGATTGTGACACAACAAAAATAAAAGACTCCTACGATACAAGACGCTCCAAGCAAAACACATAACGTGTGGTGAATAAAAATATAGCCCCAAGTAACGTTACAGATGGATTGAGGACGAAAGAGGGGATGCCTTCCCGGGGCATCCCCATGCTTAGGCTTTTTCAGCATCCTTGAATCAACTTGGGGTGCCTTGGGCATGCCCAATCTTGAGCTCTTGCCACTCTTTATCTCTTTGTCCATAAGAACTTCACCCAAAACTTGAAAACTTCACAACACGAAACTTAAACAGAAACTCGTGATAACATTAGTATAAGAAAGCGAACCACCACTTCCTTAGGTATTGTAGCAAACTTAAATTCTACTTATGTTGATGTTGGGTTACTGTATTTTCAATCTTCCATGGCTAATACCCCCCGATACTATCTATAGTTTCATCAAAATAAGCAACCAACTCAACAAAAACAGAATCTGTTAACAGCACACCAGTCTGTAGCAATCTGTATACTTCTTGTACTTCCAAAATTCTGAAAAATTAAGACAGTCTGAAGAATTTGCGTAGAAATCAGCAGCAAAAAGAATCAACTCAAAATCTCTCACAGAAAAAAATTGAAATTTCTTTTCGTGAGCAGAAAGTTTCTGTCTTTTCCAGCATCATCAAACGATCATCCCCAAGACTAATCATAACGGTTTTACTTGGCACAAACGCAAAAGAAACACAAAAAACACAATCATAACAGAATTATGAAAGTGTGGAAAACAAAAAACCGAAAGAAAAAGGATAGATTCGTTGGGTTGCCTCCCAACAAGCGCTATTGTTTAACGCCCTTAGCTAGGCATAAGGTGATGGAATCACGTGTAGTCATCTTTGGTGCTCAAACCATAAGTAGCCCTCATCATAGATTCATAAGGCAATCTTATTTTGTTTCTAGGAAAATGCTCCATGCCCTTCTTTAGAGGAAATTGAAATCTAATATTCCCTTCCTTCATATCGATGATAGCACCAATAGTCCTTAGGAAAGGTCTAACAAGAATAATGGAACATGAAGGATTGCAATCTATGTCAAGTACAATGAAATCCACGGGTACATAGTTCTTATTTACAAAAATAAGAACATCATTGATCTTTCACATGGGTTTCTTGACAGTAGAATCCACAAGATGCAAATTAAGAGAACACTCTTCAATCTCAGGAAAACCAAGAATATCACATAAATACTTTGGAATCGCGGAAACACTAGCACCAAAATCACACAAAGAATTGCATTCATAGTTTTTGATTTTGATTTTGATAGTAGGTTCCCACTCATCATGAAGTTTTCTAGGTATAGAGACTTCTAATTCGAGTTTCTCTTGAAGAGATTTCATCATAGCATCTACGACATGTGCGGTAAAGGCTTTGCTTTGGCTATAAGCATGTGGAGAGTTTGCAATGGATTGCACCAAGGAAATGCATTCAAACAAGGAGCAACTATCATAATTGAATTCCTTGAAATCCAAAGTGGGACTTTCATTACTCCCCAATATTTTGATTTCTTCTACTCCACTCTCCACACATGTATCATCAAGATAGGTGGACTCCGAATCATTGGGGCATTTTTCAACCAAAGTGGATTCATATCCAGCCCCTTGATCAATAGGTTTGACACGCAAAAACAAAGATTCAAGAGGAGTCACACCAAGCACTTTAAGATCTTCGTGATTTGCATCACTAGAACACACCCTTTTAAACCATTCATGCCTAGCGCGAATTTTGGCGGTTATTTCTTTGCTCTCATTCATGGAGACACGCATAGCTTTTAAAGTTTCATCCAAGTTAACCTTGGGAGGAGCACATCTAACTTTCAAAGCATCAATATCACAAGACATCCTATCAACGCTCTTAGCCAAATCGTCTATTTTGAGTAGTTTTTCCTCTATGGACGCATTCAAAATCTTTTGAGAGTTGATGAACTCTTTGATATTACTCTCTAAATTAGAGGGTAATTTGTTATGATTTCCATAAGTGTTGTTGTAGGAATTGCCATAGTTTTTAGAGGAGTTACTAGGAAAAGGCCTAGGAACATAGTTTCCACTAAAAGAATTGTTGTTGCCAAAATTGTTCCTACCAACAAAATTAACGTCCAAACTAGCATTCCAACTCTCAATCAAGGAAGATAGTGCCATGTCATTAGGATCTAAAGGAGCATTTCTACTAGCAACCAAATTCATCAACTCATCCATCTTAGCACTAAACGAGTTAATTTCTTCTATAGCATGTACCTTTTTGCTAGCAGGTGACCTTTCAGTGTGCCACTGAGAGTAGTTGGTCATGATATTGTCTAGAAGTTTTGTAGCTTATCCTAACGTGATTTCCATGAATGTTCCACCTGAGGCGGAGTCCAAGATATTACGAGAAGCAAAATTCAAACTAGCATAAAACATTTGTATAATCATCCACAAACTCAAGCCATGAGCGGGACAATTTCTAATCATTAACTTCATCCTCTCCCAAGATTGTGCATCGTGTTCATGATCAAGTTGCTTGAAATTCATGATATCGTTACAGAGAGAGATTATCTTAGCCGGCGGAAAATACTTGGATATGTAAGCATCTTTGCACTTATTCCAAGAATCGATACTATTTTTAGGCAAAGAAGAAAACCAAGTTTTTGCACGATCTCGCAAAGAGAATGGAAAAAGCTTCAATTTAACAACATCAGTATCCACATCTTTTTTATTTTGCATATCGCAAAGTTCAATGAAATTATTAAGATGGGATGCGACATCTTCACTAGGAAGGCCAGAAAATTTCTCTTTCATAACAAGATTCAGCAAGGTAGCGTTGATTTCATATGATTCCGCACTAGTGGCGGGAGCAATCGGAGTACAAATAAAATCATTATTATTAGTACTCGAGAAGTCGCAAAGTTTGGTGTTTTCAGCCATGATGACTTCAACAAACAAACAAGAACACAAACAAGCAAGAAAACTGGCAAAGGAAAACGACAAAAGGCAAATGAAAACGGCAAAGGACAAAGGCAAATGAAAACGGCAAATGTGAAGTGGAGGAGAGGAAAACGAGAGGCAACTGGCAAAAAAGGTAAATGCAAGAGATGAGTTTGTGACACTTACTTGGATAGATCTTGACTTTATCTCCCCGGCAACGGCGCGAGAAATCGGCGTGTTGACGGGAGATTATTCTTGTCTTGATACCCCTGGACAAGCGATCCTTCCCGGCAACGGCGCCAGAAATCCTTCTGTTGCTAGCTACGCCTATAGGGATTTCCTTGGCAAATATGCAAAGGATTACCCCGCGGCCTTGGAGCCTTGCGTTGGTGTTCCCTTGAAGAGGAAAGGGTGATGTGGCACAGCGGCTGTAAGTATTTCCCTCAGTTTGAGAACCAAGGTATCAATCCAGTAGGAGAATCGCGTCGAGTCACAAGTACCTGCACAAACACAAAGAGCTTGCCCCCAATGCTATGAAGGGGTTGTCAATCCCTTATAGATTGTTTGCAAAGTGAGAACTGAAAGCAAAAAGTAAACAAAGCAAAGTAAAAGTAAAAGCTGACATGATAGTTGTGAATAGACCCGGGGTCGTAGTGTTCACTAGTGGCTTCTCTCATGAAAGCAAGTAGACGGTGGGTGAACGAATTACTGTCGAGCAATTGATAGAACCGCACAAAGTCATGACGTTATCTATGGCAATGATCATATCTATAGGCATCACGTGCAAAACAAGTAGACCCATACTTTCTGCATCTACTACTATTACTCCACACGTCGACCGCTATCCAGCATGCATCTAGTGTATTGAGTTCATAAGAACAGAGTAACGCCTTAAGCAAGATGACATGATGTAGATGGACAATATCAAATCTATGATGAAAGCCCATCTTGTTACCCTTGATGGAAACAACACGATGCGTGCCTTCCTTCCCCTTCTGTCACTGGGAAACGTCACCGTACGGTATGAACCCAAAACCAAGCGCTTCTCCCATTGCAAGAATCATAGATCTAGTTGGCCAAACAAAACCCAAGACTCGGAGAGACTAAAAAGGATATCAAATCATGCATATAAGAAATCAGCAAAGACTCAAATATAATTCATAGATAATCTGATCACAAATCCACAATTCATCGGATCTCGACAAACACAGCGCCAAACAGGATTACATCGGATAGATCTCCATGAAGATCATGGAGAACTTTGTATTGAAGATACAAGAGAGAGAAGAAGCCATCTAGCTACTAACTACGGACCCGTAGGTCTGAAGTGGACTACTCATGAGTCATTGGAGAGGCAATGATGTTGATGTAGAAGCCCTCCAACTCCAAAGTCCCCTCCGGCAGGGCACAGGGAAGGGTCTCTAGATGAGATCTCGCGGAAACGGAAGCTTCCGGCGGCGGAAAATTGGTTTCGTGGACACCCTGATTTTTTCTGGGATTCTAGGGAATATATAGGCCAAAGTGCTAGGGCAGGGGAGTGCCAGGGAGGCCACAAGCCTGGTGGCCGCGGGCCCCCTGGCCGCGGCCACGGGGCTTGTGGGCTCCCTGTGGGCCTCCTGCCTTGGCCCTCAAGTCCCCCGATCTTCTTCTATTCTGGAAAAATTTATTTCAGGGATTTTATTCCGTCTCGACTCCGTTCCAAAATCAGATCTGAAAAGAGTCAAAAACACAGAAAAACAGGGACTGGCACTTGGCACTGAATTAATAAGTTAGTCCCAAAAAATATATGAAAGGTATATAAAACATCCAAAGTTGACAAGATAACAACATGAAACAATCAAAAATTATAGATACGTTTGAGACGTATCAAACGCCCTCTCTCCTCCTCTTTCCCCTCCGGTTCCATTCCGACGTTCATCGCCTTGTCTTGGCGCCGTTGTCCTCTCCTGTGAGAGGAGGAGGTGGAGGTTGTCTGTCTCTGTGTTGAGAGAGAGGAACAGAGAGAGTTTGAGCTGAGAGATAGGATAGAAAAAAAGAAGGAAAATGGATATATTAGATGCATGTATGTATGTATGTATGTATGTATGTATGTATGTATGTATTTGAGTATGTATGCATGTATGTAGAAAAAAATACATTATGTATATGTATGGATATGTATATATGTGTGTGTTGTGTTGTGGTGAGACCGTTGGCTCACTTCCATGTGGGGCCAAGGAACTCCCCCTATAAAAATGTTAAAAATAATAATAATAATAAGTATAAACAAATAAATAAATATATTAATTAATTAATTAATCAATTAATTAATTAATTAATTAGATAATTAAGTATTAGTGATAATGATTATGAGTAAACAGATTAATTAGATAATTTGTTAATATAGATAAATAATTATCCTATTAGAATATGAAACGTGGGTCCCCCGCTAAATTTAATCTGATTAATTAATAATTAAACCTAATTAAAAATGGAGTCTATGACACATGGGACCCACTAGTCACTTGACGAGTCAACTACTCATGTTAGCATGGCATCATGCTGATGTCATAATAGTATTTAATTGAATTAAATAAATCTGTTTTTAATTCCTAAATATAGAATAAAACTTTAAAAATTAATATAAAATAATTCATAGCTCAGATGAAAATATTTTCAACATGAAAGTTGATCAGCAGAACGAGACGAACCCGGATACGCGGTCCATTCATCTGTCATGCGTCCCGACGACATCTACCCTCCTGACGACCAGCCCTTTCCCGCAGAGCAAGAAGGCAAGCAAACCCCATTGATCATCCCTATATCGCCTATGTCTTTCTCCCTCCTGCTTGCATTAGTATTTCTGCTACTATTGTAGATAGCTCCTATATCTGATGCATAGCATATTTTTGATGAACTGCTACTTTCAGTACCACTTTTAACTTCTTAGTATAGGTGGCTCCCCTCTGGCCCCTTAGACCAGTTGCCCCCGCTTACCGTCAAGTCTCGATCTTCTGATCGACAATCCAAGACCCGACACCGTACAACACCCCCCCCTTAGTTGTACGACGCTGCAAGGCTATTGTTGGGTACTGAGGGTGACACCTCGCTACGTACCCCGATGTTAGCATTGTAGTGAAGTTGACCGGCGGTGGTTCTCGGAGGGTGATTCCTCGTGCCCACCTCCGGCAACGACTCCGTCGTACAAATCTTAAAGCTGGTCCAGCGAGGGTGATTCCTCCTTGTTACATCGTACGACATCAATCAAGGGTGATACCTCGGATCCCCCTGATGTTTCGACCACACGTTACTTGACCATGTTACTGGGAAACATTGATGGACAATGTTTGGCGCGTGGATTCCCACGTGTATGTGTCAAGGCGTGGCTGGACATCCCGGTCCTTGCCACACTGCCTCGAGTTAATTAAAATGCTAATGGATTTGGTGTTTGATCTGAGTTGGTCAGGATGACCTTTTCGCACTAACCTTCTGCGTGAGAGGAGTTATGGGTTCTCGACGTCGTGGTATCAGCCGAATCTCTTTAGACGTCAGCAATGGAGCGATGCGCGCCCGTGTGGTCCCGAGATGCATCGCGCTTGTAATTAATTGGTGCGAGGACTGACATCGTCCGCCCTCGCATCACGCAGGAGCACAGAGGGCAAGTGGGCCCATGAACCATTTGTGCTTAGGGTTAGACCGATGGGATGGCCTCTCTATTGAGCTTAGGTGGGGCTGCGAAATCTTGATGTTTGGAGGCTGGGCATGACCCAGAAAAGTATGTCCGGCCAAAGTGTCATCAAGCGTGTTGGGAACTGTGGTGCAACCCTACACGGAAGAAACAAACTATTCGGATAGCCGTGTCCACGGTTACAGGACAATTCGGAGTTGTGGCTTAATCTTATATACAACTATAACTTTTATTTAACTGGATTTGTTTGCCTCGGGATTGCTTCCTCGCAGGGAGTCGAGGGAGGGTCCTTGGGCGTGAACTCATTATTTTAATTGTTGCAACAATATAACTATGTTATTTGTGTTACCTATTCTTCTCTCGTCTATTGCTTCAAGACCTCTGAAGATGCTAGTCTTCGATAGGACTAGGCCTTCTCTTTCTATTCTCGCATTGCTGCAGTGAGTCCACATACAACCCCTTCATTTGATACTGGTGCATACTTAGCATAGTTCTGATGTAAGTCTTGCGAGTACTTTGGATGAGTACTTGATACGTCTCAAACGTAT
The DNA here is from genome assembly GCF_904849725.1 of Hordeum vulgare subsp. vulgare. NCBI lineage: Eukaryota > Viridiplantae > Streptophyta > Magnoliopsida > Poales > Poaceae > Hordeum > Hordeum vulgare. The sequence goes on along the minus strand of NC_058520.1, from coordinate 200,938,491 downwards.
CTATAATTTATTATGGTTTCATGCTGTTATCTTATCATCTTTGGATGTTTTATGTACCTTCTATATCTTTTTTGGGACTAACTTATTAATTTAGTGCCAAGTGCGAGCTCCTGTTTTTCTGTGTTTTTGGCTCTTTTCAGATCTGATTTTGGAACGGAGTCCAAACGGAATAAAATCCCCGAAATAATTTTTTCCCGAACGGAAGAAGATCAGGGGGCTTGAGGGCCAAGCCAGGAGAGCTATAGGTGGCCCACAAGCCCCCTATCCGCCACCAGGGGGGCAGTGGCCAGCTGGCTTGTGGCCTCCCTGGCGCCCCCCTGACCTAGCTCCTTCGCCTATATATTCCCTAAAATACAGAAAAAATCAAGGGATCCACGAAAATACTTTTCCGCCGCCGCAAGCTTCCGTTTCTGCGAGATCTCATCTGGAGACCCTTCCCGGTGCCTTGCCGGAGGGGACTTTGGAGTTGGAGGGCTTCTACATCAACATCATCGCCTCTCCAATGACTCGTGAGTAGTTCACTTCAGACCTACGTGTCCGTTGTTATTAGCTAGATGGTTTCTTCTCTCTCTTGGATCTTCAATACAAAGTTCTCCATGATCTTCATGGAGATCTATCCAATGTAATCCTCTTTGGCGGTGTGTTTGTCGAGACCAGATGAATTGTGGATTTGTGATCAGATTATCTATGATATATATTTGAGTCTTTGCTGATTTCTTATATGCATGATTTGATATCCTTGTAAGTCTCTCCGAGTCTTGGGTTTTGTTTGGCCAACTAGATCTATGATTCTTGCAATGGGAGAAGTGCTTGGTTTTGGGTTCTTACCATGTGGTGACCTTTCCAAGTGACAGTAGGGGCAGCAAGGCACACATCGTGTAGTTGCCATCAAGGTGTTCTTTTGGACTTAATACACTAGATGCATGCTGGATAGCGGTCGACCTGTGGAGTAATAGTAGTAGATGCAGAAAGTATCAGTCTACTTGTTTTGGACATGATGCCTATAGATATTCATGCTTCAAAAGTGAAGAAAATAAAACAGACAGAATAAATCTTCATGGTTCAAAAACTTCAGCTTGTTTTTCATCGGGACACACCGAATTCCTCATCTTCAATTTCTTCATGAGGAATATCAATTTCATCGCAATTCCTTCGCGATTTAGTTCTTCAGCTTTGGACCAATTTCTTGAGCCGAAGATATACATTTATAGGGGTCGATATTCATCGAATATTTCAAACTCCTCAGCGACTTATAGATCATGTGTACACTCATGAACACATTAGATACTTAACCTATAAGTCTTCAAACCACCAAAACCACTAAGGGGCACTAGATGCACTTACAAGTACGGTGTTCCTATGACTCAAGAAAGAAGAAAATGAAACAAAACTAGTAATTCTTCAAGCTTCAAAGTCTTCAGAGCATTTTCTTTGGGACACACCGAATTCCTCATTTTGAAAGTCTTCATGAGGAATAGCAGTTTCTTCGCTATCAAAGTCTTCAAGGAATTACCTAAGTCTTCATCCAAAGACATACCTTTTTAGGGGTCGATATTCCTTGAATAACTCAAACTCCTCGGTGACCTATAGGGCATGTGTACACTATGCGACGAATTCCAGCAGGCATGCATTATGCAAAGAAAAACGTTCAAAAGCGTCAGAGTACCATCGGGCTTAAGTTACAACTCAGTACATAAAACACTTCAGAAGAACCAAGAGTTTGTAACTTAAATAAAGTTTATAAGCCCCAAAATATATCCCGCGTGAAGACTAACTCTCAGATTTCTCCCCCTTTGTCATCAAGTGACAAAAAGGGACACACTGAGGAATAACGCCCCGTGAATACTTTCACTTCTTGGCAGTTGAGGAAGACATGTGAGGATTCTTGGGAGCAGACTTCCTCCTGGGACCAGGGGCAATATCTTGTTGGTCTTCATCTGATTCAGAAGTGTGGAATGAAGAAAACGAAATGTCCTCAAGGTCTAGAACTGGAATTGGCCTAAATTTCTTCTTTGGTGGCCACGACCAGTCGAAGTCTTGTGCAAACTCCAATTCTTCAAGTTCCGCTGGAGTCTTCAAATGAGCCAGTGTGGCCCAGGTGCGATCAAAAACCTCATAAAGATAATGATGATTAAGTTTCACGGCATTCTGAGTTTCATTGAGGTTTTTCACAATGGCGCCGAACTGGCATTTGACCCACTTGTGATTTTGATCAACCTTCTGATGAAGACTGAGAAGAAGCTCTCTGGTATTCATCACCCTTGGAGCAACATGACTTGGTGGATGTGTTTCAGTGTCATCCCATGAGGAATATGCATCTGGCTCTCGGAACTGGCCATCAAGGGGCCGACTGCCTTCATCAATAACAGACTTCCCTTTTCCTTCAACAGGCTCGAAAGTCTTCTTGTTGACCCGCAGGGGAGGCATATATCCTTGATGATTATTGAAATCAGCATGATAGTTGATGCCTGACCTTCGTCTGATGAATCTCATGATCCATGGAGCGTAAATCTTCAGGTCAAAAGGGGACATAGCATTTTCCGCCAGAGTCCTCAAGAAGAAATCATGAATGTTGTTGGGAATGCCATGGATGATGTTGAAGAGGATATTCTTCATGATGCCTACGACGTCTTTTTCATCATCACGACCCTTGATAGGCCCAAGAACACTGCAAAGGATTATGTAAAAAGTCCTGGGTTCATACTTCAGCTCATGGACCAGGAAGGTTGTTCTGGGTGGTTGCCCCTTGGCCAAAGGCTTCATGAGGACTTCCACCAGCTTATTTGGCAGCTCCCGTTCATCATTCAACTTCACTGCCTGCTCTGAGGGAATTGACACAGGAAGTTCTCGCAGCAGCTAATTGGCAGGAGCCTTGAAGTGTGTGTGCTGCGTCATCCAATCCAGCACCCAAGTGTTGATATCTGTTGGATCTCCAGAGATGTGCAGAGTTGCATAGAATTGAAGAACAATGTCGCTGTTCCAATCGCAGATATCAGAGCACATGGGGAGTAGTCCTGCTTCATGAAGAACATTGAGGACTAGAGCAAAGCACGGAATTTCTTCAAGCTCAACATGAGGAATATGCCTGTGCTGGAAAATCTTGTTTCTTCCACACATCACAGATGCATAGTAGTTGAGCTATGTCCTAGTCCAAAACTTCAGGTGCCTGATGTGAGGCTTGTCATAGGGATTTTCTCCAATGAAGTCCATGCGTTCTTGAAAGAAGGATTCCTTTTGAAACTTTTGCCGCTTGGAGAACGGCTGACACTCCATCAGCTGAAGGTTTTGCTTCTTCCCTTGAGGGGACACAATCATCGCAGTTTCTGGATTGATGACGACAAGAGCATCCTCTGGATTTGGTGCAGGGGCATTTTCCTCAGCATGTTCCTCAGGATGAGGAATTTCATCTGCTTGTGCTTCAGGCTGAGGAGCTTGCTCTGGTTAAGGAATGTCATCAACTGGAGCCTGTGGTTGAGGATCTTGCTTAGGAGGAGGAATTGCTTCATCCTCAGCCTCAGGTTGAGAATTTTCTCAGTATTTTGATTTTCTTTAGGCTGAGGGTTTTCTCCTTGATTTTCCTCAGCTTGAGGGGTTTTCTTGGTGGAGGAGCCAGATTGATCAGCCGGTTCAGCTGATCCTTGAGCAGGTTCTTCAAGAGGAATGAAGGTATGAGGACTGTCATCAATCCGAATTTCCTCATCAGTGTGTTCCTCTGACGCAGCATTCCTCATTTCCTCATTAGTCAAGTGCTCCTGGTCTTCGCTTTTGAAGGAGTCATCTCATAAGATGGAGCAATGTTGAGAGGCACAGGATCTAGAGGTGCATTTTCATCAAGAGATTTGAGGCGCTTGGCCTCAGTTGACTCTTCTGTTGAGGAAGCTTTTCTCTTCTTGGCTTCCTTTTCAGCAGCTCTGGTCTTCTTCACGTCTGATGCAGACGGAGTCATTTTCTTCACCTTTGAAGATTTTGGTGACGACATTTTCTCTTCAGGAGGCGGACACACATCCGTCCTGGAAGTTTCCTTAGCTGAAGCAGTTTCTTCAGCTGAAACAGAGTCATCAGCTGGCTTAGTTGAATCAGCTCGATCAGAGTCATCAGCTAGAGTTTCCTTGGTTATTTCCTCAATAGCCGGTTCATCAGCACGGCTTTCTTGAGGGATTTCCTCAGCATGAGCAGTTTCCTTAGCTGGTTCCTCAATCTTAGGCTGCGGCGTGGTTGCTGGAGGGGCAGCCTTCTTGTTGTAATCATCAACTACATGAGTAGCAAATTTGATGAAATTGTTCTTGAGACTTTGACGATCAGAGAGCTTAGTGTACTTGTCACTCAAAGTCTTCAATTCTTCCTGAGTGGACACAAGTGCATGAGGCGTCAGGTTGAGGAGATTCTGTCTGAGGAATTTCTCCTTTTTGAGCTTCGCAACCTTAGCTTGTTTGGCTTGCGTCTCCTTCCACTTGGCCTCGTTGATGAAAGTGGCCACCATGTGGCTGATGCCTGGGGGAAGCTTCAAATCATCAATAGGAGTGTTGGGGTCCTCATACCATATGTGGATGTAATCCAAGAGGACTTTTCGGTCCATGGCCAGAGGAATGGCGTTGCCTGAAGCTTGTGCTACCCTCTCCTGCTTGTTTCTGATGATGGCTTGCAGAGTCTCATCATCATATTCATCACTGCCTTCTGATTTTGCCAGGGCTTGGTCTGGTTCCTCTCCCAGCAATCACCTTAGTCTTCATTGGGGTTGGTGGAGACTTTGTCTCGGAGCTTGTTGCAGAAGGAACAGAGGAGCTGGAGACAGTGCGCAGTTGCTTCACAATGTGCTTGTGTTCAGGCTTTGAAGCCTTTGGTGGTGCTGAGGGTTTTGGTGCGGATGCTGGTGCAGCTTTCTGAGGCATTTTCTCCTGAGGCTTTGAAGCCTTTGGTTTTGGTGGCACAAACTTCATTTGAGGAATGGCCGTGCCAGAAGTTTCAGCTGCAGAGGAAGTGGTGGCAGTCGCAGCAGCAACAGATTCTTCATTGAATTTCCTCACGGCGGCTTCTGCTTGCTTCTGAAGCTTTGACAAATGTTTTGACTTTTCCTCAGGATAGTCATCAACTGTCTTGAGGCTTGAGGGGTGTGCATCCTGATAATCCTCAAGAGGAGGCCATTTGCCAGGAGGCTTGAGAGCGAATTTCTTCGCATACTTGGGAGTGACGAATCTGTATTCTTTCCACTCCTTAGCCCACCGGCGATCTATTTTCTAAAGCCTTATCTTCCTCTTGGACATAGTCTCTTGTTCATCACGTGTGCAGTATTCCAAGTATATATCCTCAGGGATATCAATGGCAGTGTTCTGCTCGAGCTTCTTGCCACCCTTTTGCTTCCTTTCATCTTCCATTTTCTTCAGCTGAGGCTTTTGCTGAGGAAATTGAACTCTTGACAATTCTGATGAAACTTGCAAATTTTCTTCAAGAAACGATGCAAATGAGTTAAGTTGATGAGAACCTAGAGATTCATCAGCTGGCATTTTTGTACCTGTGAACAGAGTATAGTTGCGAGGAATTTGGAGAGGTCATATGCGTTCTCAGATTTGATGAAATGAAATTTTTTAAAGTTGAGGAATTTGACCAGTGGGTGAGGAATTTGTGTAAGCACACTATTCTTGGGTTCCAGAGTTGTACAGATTCGAATATTTGCACAATTGAGGAATCTCGTGAAGATTTTTAGATGCTTAGTGAAATTCATCAATAGTTGAGGAATAAGCAGTGTTTGAGGAATAGAGACTGATGGATACTTGAGGAAATACACATTTCGCACATTTAAGGTAAAATAGTAGATTGAAAGAGCAGTAAAAATAGGGTTTTTATTGACCTTATATAGCGCGCACAAAGAACAGAGAAGGAAGTAGCAGTAGATGCTCTTCGGTGCGAGTCCACTACGCCCTAACTCGGCAACAGAGGACATCTACGGCGGCGGTGGACGAAGATGATCCGGTTCTGGCGTGATTTCGGCGACGGAGAGGTCAAGGCAGTCAAGCTTTTCCTCGCTGACAACGAGACTTCTAGCGGTGGCGCTAGGGCTTTGAGATTTGCTGTAGCAGGAGGGCGATGGGACGAAGAAGATTTTCCCGAAGGGGGATGGAGACATATTTATAGCCAGGTGGTAACTGTTGACGCGAAAGTAGAACATATGAAGAATTGAATAGACTGGGTGAGATTAGCATAGAGGGAAAGTAGGGTCCGATCACATTCACTTAGACGAAATATCAAAATGAATAAATAGCTATATGTGAATGTTGTTGAGGACTTTGAAATCACAGTCTATCTAGGCAAACAAAAATCATCAAGTGTTTTTGAAGATTCGAGGATATTGTGACAAAGCGTCATGATGATGAATTTCAGTTTTGAAGAAAAACAAGTTTGAACAACAACTGTTTTGAAGAAAATCAACTTTTGAAGAAATTCAGCTTTGAAGAAAGTCAACTTGAGGAATTTCAAGTTGGGTGGTGGCGTGACCCACCATATAAGAATGTTGATTTCACACGCCGCGTACAATTGTCGTAGGGCCATGAGAATCAATTTTTTCGTTGATTTCCTCACACTAAGAGTGATATTCTTCCTTAGTTGAAGAAAATCGATTCTTCGTGTGTTGCACATCTAAGTCATCAATTTTGCATAAGTGTTAGGATGTGTGCATGTTTTACAAAACATTTGAGGATTCTAAGATATTTAGCTCACACCGCAACTTGCAAAACCTTTTCTCATCCAAGGGCTTAGTGAAGATATCTGCGAGTTGATCGTCAGTCTTCACATGGTCGATGAGGATATTGCCCTTGAGGACATGGTCCCGAAGAAAATGATGACGAATCTGGATGTGCTTGTTCTTCGAGTGCTGTACTGGGTTGTATGAAATCTTGATTGCACTCACATTGTCACAGTAGAGAGGTACATTCTTCATGTTGATGCCGTAGTCCTTGAGGGTTTGCTTCATCCATAGCAATTGAGCACAGCATGAACCAGCAACAATGTACTCAGCTTTGGCAGTGGAGAGTGAAACGCAATTCTGCTTCTTTGAGGACCAGCAGGCTAGTGATCTTCCGAGGAAATGACATGTGCCAGAGGTTTACTTGCGATCCACACGGTCACCAGCATAGTCAGAATCAGAATATCCCACAAGATGAAGATTTGAGCCCTTGGGGTACCATAATCCTAGTGTTGGTGTGTGAGCTAAGTATCGAAGAATATGCTTCACAGCCTTATGGTGTGATTCCTTCGGTTTTGCTTGAAAATGTGCACACATGCAAACACTAAGCATTATATCTGGCCTAGATGCACACAAATACAGTAAAGAGCCAATCATGCAGCGATATACCTGTTGATCGAATTCTTTACCACTTTCATCAGTGCAGAGGTGGCCGTTGATAGGCATTGGAGTCTTGGCACCTTTGCATTCATGCATGTCGAATTTACTCAGAACATCCTTGAGGTATTTCTCCTGTGATATGAAGATTCCATTGCATTGTTGACGAATTTGAAGACCTAAGAAGAATTTCAGCTCCCCCATCATAGACATATGATATTCTTCACTCATCATGTATGCAAATTCATCACTGTAACGTTTGTCAGTACAACCAAATATGATGTCATCGACATATATCTGGCACACAAATAGTTCCTTATCATAGGATTTAGTGAAAAGAGTTGGATCGAGTGAACCAGGTTTAAAGCCTTTCTTCATGAGGAATTTGTTCAATGTATCATACCACGCCCGAGGGGCTTGCTTTAGACCATAGAACGCCTTTTTGAGTCTGAAGACTTTGTGTGGATACTTTGGATCCTCAAAACCTGGGGGCTGAGCAACATATACTTCTTCCTCAAGCTTACCATTGAGGAATGCAATTTTCACATCCATTTGATATAAGATGATGTTATGATGATTAGCATAAGCAAGTAGTATTCGAATAGCTTCAAATCTAGCAACAAGTGCAAAAGTTTCATCGAAATATATTCCTTCAACCTGTGTGTAGCCTTGGGCTACAAGTCGTGCCTTATTCCTCACCACTTGACCATCCTCATCTTGCTTGTTTCGGAAAATCCACTTGGTGCTGATGATATTGTGCTTGCGAGGATCTGGTCGTTTGACGAGCTCCCATACGTCATTCAGCTTGAATTGAAGAAGTTCGTCTTGCATGGCTTGGATCCACTCCGGTTCCATGAAAGCCTCAACAACTTTTGAAGGTTCTGTGATAGACACAAAGGAGAAATGCCCACAAAAGTTAACTAAGTGTGAAGCTTTTGAGCGAGTGAGAGGACCTGGCGCGTTGATTTCATTGAGGATTTTGTCAAGTTCCACTTCATTTGCAATCCTCGGATGAGCTGGTTGAGGATTCCGTCTGGGCTGAGGAATTGGTTCTCGAGCAATTTCCTCAGGAGCATCTTCTTGATTTTCATCAGTGCTGGGAATGATTTCTTCATCAATTTCCTCAGTTGGAACAATGTCTTCGGTAGCTTTGAGCTTTATTGCTTCCTCAGGAGACAACTTATCTGGATCAGGAGGCAATTGCTCTCTTTGCGAGCCATTAGTTTCATCGAATGGCACATCTACAGTCTCAACAACCTTGTTGTGATAGTTGTTGAAGACTTGGTAGGTGTGCGAGTCCTTTCCATAACCGAGCATAAAACCCTCATGTGCCTTAGGTGCAAACTTTGAGCTATGGTGAGGATCTCTAATCCAACATTTTGCACCGAAGACTTTGAAATAACTTACATTGGGTTTCTTGTCTGTGAGGAGTTCATATGAGGTTTTCTTGAGGAATTTGTGAAGATATACCCTGTTGATGATATGGCATGCAGTGTTAATTGCTTCAGGCCAAAAGCGACGAGGAGTCTGATATTCTTCAAGCATGGTTCTTGCCATCTCAACCAGAGTCCTGTTCTTCCTTTCGACGACACCATTCCGTTGAGGAGTATAAGGAGCAGACAATTCGTGAGTACTACCAAGTTCATCAAGATAATTATCAAGACCAGTGTTTTTGAACTCTGTTCCATTATCACTCATGATGTGTTTGATCTTGACGCCGAAGTTCGTCGAGGCCCGTGAAGAAAATCGTTTAAAGACTTCCTGCACTTCAATTTTATATAAAATGATATGCACCCATGTGTATCTGGAATAATCATCAACTATGACAAAGCCATATAAAGATGTTGCTGCATTGGTTAAAGTGGCATAATGAGTAGGTCCAAATAGATCCATGTGAAGCAATTCAAATGGACGAGTAGTGGTCATGATGGTCTTCGAGGGGTCCTTGGATCTGGTCATTTTCCCAGACTCACCAGCACCGCAGAGGTGGTCCTTGAGGAATTTGACTGATTCGATGCCGATGACATGCTTCTTCTTCGCGAGCGTGTGCAGATTCCTGATAACCCACAAGTATAGGGGATCACAACAGTTTTCGAGGGTAGAGCATTCAACCCAAATTTATTGGTTCAACGGGGGAAGCGAAAGAATATTCTCAAGTATTAGCAGCTGAGTTGTCAATTCAACCACACCTGAAAGATTAGTGTCTGCAAGCAAAGTATCAGTAGCAAACTGGTAGGATAGCAACGGTGCCAGAAACAGATCTGTTGATGGCAGACTATTCCTAACTATTGTATTAATGGCGCTAGTAAAAGTGTTACAGCAAATAACAACCAAGTAGCAAGTAACAGCAGTAGTAACAGCAGTATCAAGTAACAGAAGTAGCAGCAGAGTAACAACAGTAGCAACAGAGTAACAACATCAGCAAAGTAATGTAGCAAGGACCAGTAGTAAAAGACTCGTAGGCAGTGGATCGGTGATGGATGAGTATACCGGATGTGATTCATCATGTAACAACTATAACACGGAGAGATAAGTAACTAGCTCTCGTTTGTTGATCTAATGTAGGCATATATTCCGTATGTAGTCATACGTGCTTAGGGAAAAGAACTTGCATGACATCTATTGTCCATCCCTCCCGTGGCAGCGGGGTCCTAATGGAAACTACGGGATATTAAGGTTCTCCTTTTAATAAAGAACCGGACCAACGCATTAACACGTGGTGAATACATGAACTCCTCATACTATGGTCATCTCCGGGAGTGGTTCCGGCTATTGTCACTCCGGGGTTGCCGGGTCATAACACATAGTAGGTGACTACAACTTGCAAGATAGGATCTAAAACACACATATATTGGCGACAACATAATAGGTTCAGATCTGAAATCATGGCACTCGGGCCCTAGTGACAAGCATTATGCATAGCCAAGTAGTAGCAACATAAATCTAGAACATAGTGGATACTAGGGATCAATCCACGTCAAAACTAACTCGATTACATGATAGATCTCATCCAACTCATCACCGTCCAGCAAGCCTACGATGAGATTACTCACGAACGGTGCAGAGCATCATGGAATTGTCGATGGAGGAAGGTTGATGATGACGATGGCGATGATTTCCCCTCTTCGGAGCCCAAAAGAGACTCCAGATCTGTCCTCCACATGAAGAAAGGAGGTGGCGGCACCTCCGTATCATAAAACGCAATGAATCCTTCTCTCTTATTTTTTCCGGGAAAAACGGAATAAATAGAGCTGAGTTTGGGGGCGGTGGTGCCACGTGGGCCCCACAAGCGCTCACGGCGTGACCAGGGGGGTGGCCGCGGCCCAGGGGCTTGTGACCCACTGGCACACCTCCTCCGATGGATCTTTGCGCAGGTATTTTTCATTAATTCCAGAAAAATTCTCCGTAAATTTTCAGGTCATTCCGAGAACTTTTATTTCTGCACAAAAACAACACCATGGCAATTCTCATGAAAACAGCGTTAGTCCGGGTTAGTTCCATTCAAATCATGCAAATTAGAGTCCAAAACAAGGGCAAAAGAGTTCGGAAAAGTATATACGACGGAGACGTATCAATTCCTCATGCCTGCATGACCAAGTCTTCGATGCCTCAGCCACCCTTCTAAGGTTTTTGCTAGTAAGCAAGTGGCTGGTTGAGGACCTGTAGAGAAATCAACAATGTACAAATCCCCTCTTCTAACACCTTCAAAGACTTTGGACCTGTCAGATTCCATTATGACAACACATCTATATCTTCCAAAGATAACAATCATATCAAGATCACAAAGCATTGAGACTGACATGAGGTTAAATCCAAGGGATTCAACAAGCATCACTTTGTCCATGTGCCTATCCTTGGAAATAGCCACTTTGTGAAGTCCCAATACCTTGCTTTTACCTTTGTCAGCATATGTGATTTGCTTCAGGGGTGATGGAGTTAGTGGCATATTCATCAGCAAGCTTTTGTCACCAGTCATGTGGTGTGTGCAGCCACTATCAAGAACCCACTCAATACTCTTGGGTTTGTCATCCTGCAGATGAATTAGTACAGCTTACCATCTCATATGCTTCAGACTTGAAGAATATGATATCAATTTCATCAGATAGGAATTTCATCATAATAGAATTATAAGGACGTGTGAAATATTTCTATTTCATCAATATTAGCTTGCGTCCCATCAAGCGTTTTCCTCAGGTCTCCAGCAAATTCTTCAGATGATGATTTTCATCTGGAGACCTGGCGTGCAGAAGTGATTAGTGCAATTTCTTCACCACCCACATTTGAAGGGGTGGTAAAGCATTCATCATCCTGCGAGCACCGTACGAGAAAGGGGGCATTGAAGCCAAAGCACTTTTCTTAACAGTAGGGGGGTTAAAGCACTCAAAAGAATATGCAGAGAACTTATTTGAGGATTTATGAACGTAATGATTTGAAGAATAACGCTCATATTCATATTCCTTGTAATTTCCCTTCATATTAGAAGCATTAGCACGGGTACCAGCATAGTTTTGACCAGTTGAGGATTTTGATCCTCTTGAAGACTTTGGTCCTCCTGAGGAATTTGATCTAGGGTTCAAATTCTTCATAGGTGGTGTCATGAGGACATTCACCTGAAGATTTTCAAGGCAACTTTTAGGAACCCAGATCTTCCTCAGGGGAGACCCATTCCTGCAATTAGTTCTAACATATCGAGCAAATACTTCACCAGATTGATTTTTGAACAGTTTATAGTTGGAGTCAAATGACTCATCTGAGGAATAGGATAATTCACATGAAAATCATGTTAGATTGTATGGATCAAAAGGAGGCCCAGTAGCAGCAACCCATGAGGTTTTGGGATACTCCTCAGATTTCCAATAAGATCCATCAACATTTAATTTCCTCTCAAAGGCAATGCGTTCTTTCCTCGGGTTCCTGTTCAAGATCTTCTTTTTTAGCACATCATAAAGGGTTTGGTGTCCTTTGATACTTTTGTATATGCCTATCATATACAATTCCTTCAGCCCTGCATTTTCATCAGTGACATTTGTGGTTTCCTCAAGTGAGGAATTTGACACTACAGGAGCAGTTGAAGAATGTGTAGCAGTAGAAGCATTTGATGATTCTGGTGAAGAAATAGCACTTTCACGTTCGATGCATTTAAGACATGGATGAATGAATTCAGCTTGACCAGCACTAATCTGTTGAGCTAGTAATGAATCATTTTCCATACGAATATCGTCATGAGAAATCCTCAGCTTCTCAAGATCAAGCTTCCATTGAAGAAATTTATAGGAAAGTTTCTCATGATCAGCGAGGAGTGTAACATGACGATATTGAAGATTATCAAATCTGGACTAAAGACTTTTTATATCTTCAGTGAGGATTTGGGTAAGATTCATTTCATCATTCAACCAATCATCACTTCTGTCTAGCAGTTTCTGAAGCTTTTGCAAGGCAGTTTGTTGTTTAGTGGCAATGATAGAAAGTTTACTGTAACTTGGTTTTTTATAATCATCAGGTTCACAGTCACTTGAATCAGAGGAGGAAGCATCATTCGGTACCTTTGAACCTTTTGCCATGAAGCAATAGGTTGGAGCGAAGTCATCAGCATAGTCATCAGTGTGGATGGTGTTATCATTTTGTTCAAGGTTGAAGATTGACTTGCTGATGAATGTGGTTGCAAGCGCAAGGCTAGCCTGTCTAGATTCCGAGTCTTCATCAGAACCCTCCTCTTCATCACATTCCTTGGATTCTGCCTCGGCATCCATTCCCTTGCCAATAAGTGTCCGAGCCTTTCTAAAACTAGTCTTCTTGTGCGATTTGGACTTTGAAGAATAGGATTTTGAAGATTTCTTCTTTTTCTTTGAGTCATCAGAACTTTCATCCTTGTATTTCTTCTTCTTTGATTCCTTTCCCCAATGAGGACAATCAGCGATGTAGTGACCTGATTTCTTGCATTTGTGGCAGGTTCTTTTCTTGTAGTCCTCAGATGAAGATTCTGATTTCCTCATATCTCTTCTTGAAGATTTGCCAAACTGGCCACGTTGTGTAAACTTCTGGAATTTCCTCACGAGCATTGCAAGCTCGTGGCCAAATTCTTCAGGATCACCAATGCTACCATCCGAGTCTTCTTCTTCAGATGAGGAAATTGCTTTGGCATTCAGTGCACGTGGTCTAGAATAGCTTGGTCCATATAGATCTCTCTTTTCTTCTTGTTTGAATTCATGAGTATTGAGTCTTTCGAGTATATCAGCTGGATCAAGCATCTTGTAGTCTGGTCTCTCTTGAATCATCAGAACTAAAGTATCAAATGAAGAATCCAAAGATCTTAGCAGTTTCTTCACAACTTCGTGATCGGTAATATCTCGAGCTCCCAGTGCTTGTAGTTCATTTGATATGTCAGTGAGGCGATCAAAGGTATCTTGGCAGCTTTCATTGTCAAGCCTCTTGAAGCGATTCAAGAGATTGCGAAGAACATCAACACGAGAATCACGCTGGGTTCATACTCCTTCATTAACTTTGGACAGCCTTTCCCAGATAAGTTTTGCTGAGCCCAAAGCACTCACTCTGCCATACTGGCCCTTGCTCAGATGGCCAGAGATGATATTCTTTGCTTGAGAATCAGGGACGCCATGTTCCACAATATACCAGAGATCATTGTCAATATCTTGTAGATGCATTTGCATCTTGGTCTTCCAGAAGGGAAAGTAGGACATCCTGCAGTAACCTTGATCATGCCTGCAGTTGACATAACTAAAACTCCAGGAGGTTAAACCAAAATCACACAAAACAAGGGAGTACCTTGCTCTGATACCAATTGAAAGTGCGTTATATCGACTAGAGCGGGGTGAATAGGAGATTTGTAGAATTTCATCACTGAGGAAATTCCTTTGGAGGAAATTCCTCACTGATGACTAACTTGCAGCAGAAACAGCAAAAGGATCAGGAGTGCAAAGTATCACTACTGTAGTTTTTCAGGGTGAAGAATATGAAAAACAGTTTGCACAGTACGCGGGCACAGAGAAAACAGATGAGGATTAACTTGCGTGAAGAATTTGGGGTTGAGGAATTTCAGAGAAAGTCTTCAGCAAATTCTTCAAAGAGTGACTGTGAAAATCATCAACATACAATCTGAGGAATGTAAAGAGTTGAAGAAATAGAACCCATTTCACAATGAAGACAGTGGTTGATGACCCAGTTCCAACTGCTCTGATAGTTGTACATCTGGTTTGGAGCGGCGTGGTATTGAAACCAAAAGACACACAGTCTCGGGACACACAGTCCCTACCGTATTCTCCTTGGTCTAAGAACACACAGTCCTCGCCCAACACTCGTGGTAAGTCTTCAGGGCAGACTTCCAAACCCTCATAAACTTGGTCACCTGGCGATCCACAATTGACTGCTGGATTGTTCTAGACCATGACGCATACCGTCTGGAGGATGCACAGTCCTCAAAGGTAAAAGGCTTCAGTCCCACAGAGGAACAACTTCTTCAGTGGTGCTCAATCACTTGGTTTTCGGTTTGTGGTTTGCTGTTTGGGGTATTTCCTCACTGATGAAATACTCTCGAAGACTCTGAGGAATTTGGGTTGCTCTTATGACAAGTGTGAGTTTCCAACGGAGCAGCCAACCAGCTAATGGTTGTGGGGGGGTGGCTATTTATAGCCTGGGAGCATCCCAACATGATTGGACACTAATGCCCTTAAATAATATGACCGTTGGTGTGGATAAGACCAATGATGTGGCGCGACTTGCGGTAACGGTCGGGACCCTCAACTGTGAGAATCCTCATGTCTTTCATATTCCTCACTTGAGGCTTTTGGTAGGATTAGGCTTGGGTTGAGCATCATGAAGAAATTTATTTCGACGTGTTACTTTGACCCCCTTTAACAGTATGGTGTTCCTATGACTCAAAAGTGAAGAAAATAAAACAGACAAAATAAATCTTCATGCTTCAAAAACTTCAGCTTGTTTTTCATCAGGACACACCGAATTCCTCATCTTCAACTTCTTCATGAGGAATATCAATTTCATCGCAATTCCTTCGCGATTCAATTCTTCAGCTTCAGACCAATTTCTTCAGCCGAAGATATGCATTTTTAGGGGTCGATATTCATCGAATATTTCAAACTCCTCAGCGACTTATAGATCTTGTGTACACTCATGAACACATTAGATACTTAACCTATAAGTCTTCAAACCACCATAATCACTAAGGGGCACTAGATGCACTTACAAGTACGGTGTTCCTATGACTCAAGAAAGAAGAAAATGAAACAAAAATAGTAATTCTTCAAGCTTCAAAGTCTTCAGAGCATTTTCTTTGGGACACACCAAATTCCTCATTTTGAAAGTCTTCATGAGGAATAGCAATTTCTTTGCTATCAAAGTCTTCAAGGAATGACCTAAGTCTTCATCCAAAGACATACCTTTTTAGGGGTCGATATTCCTTGAATAACTCAAACTCCTCAGCGACCTATAGGGCATGTGTACACTTACAAACACATTAGTCTCTTAACCTATAAGTCTTCAAACCACCAAAATCACAAAGGGGCACTAGATACACTTACAATCTCCCCCTTTTTGGTGGTTGATGACAATTAGGTTAAGTTTTCAACGGGGATAAAAATATGAAGTGTAAGTACAGAGTTTGATGAATTTTATTGCAAGATATAGAGAAACTCCCACTAAAGATGTGCATATTGGAGGAATTTGCTTTGGACTACAAATGCACATTGAGGATTTATACCGTGGAGATCTCCCCCTATATCTTGTAATTCATAAACGCATTTAACATATAACAAGAAGAATTTGAAATGCATGATGAAAAATGGTGTCTGAAGAATTTCAGCATGCAAGGAAAAACATTCAAAAGTGTCACACCACCACCGGGCTTAAGTTTACAACTCATTACAGGAAACACTTTAGAAGAACGAGAGTTATAACTTAACAAAATTTATAATATCCCATCAAGTGGACCAGCTTGAAGACTAACTCAGATTTTCTCCCCCTTTATCATCAAGTGATGTAAAGGGACAAAACTGAGGACTAACGTCCGTGAAGAATATCAACTTGTTGATGGAGGAGCGCCAGCATTGTTGGGGTCGTTCGTTGGAGTTGGGCATCAAGTACTGTCATCAAGATCTTCATTCTCATTAGCCGAGCGAAATGGGGAATATGAACTGGCCTCCAAATCAGGAACTGGGATCTTCTTGAACTTCTTCTTGGGTGGCTAGGACCAGTCGAAGTCTTGTACAAACTCCATTTCTTGAAGTTCCTTTGGAGTCTTGACATGTGCAAGTATGGCCCAAGTGCGATCAAATACGTCATGAAGATAATAGTGGTTTTTCTTCACAGCATTCTGAGTGGCATTGAGGGTCTTCACAATGGAACCAAACTAACGCTTAGCCCACTTATGGTTTCGATCAACTTTTTGATGAAGACCGAGGAGAAGCTCTCGGTCAGTCATCACCCGTGGGATAGTTGGGGCAGGAGCTTTGGTTTCGCCCTCAGACTCTTGTGATGTAGTGTCATCATTGGTGGAATATGATGCAACCTTTCGAAATTGGCCATCCAGTGGCCGATATCTTTCATCAATCATAGACTTGCCTTTTCCTTCAATCAGCTCAAACGATTTATTGATGACTTCAAGAGGAGGCAAGTAGCTGAGGTGATTTTGTAATCGGCATGATAGTGTATTGAGGATCTGGTCCTCATGAACCTCATTTTCCATGGCGCATATATCTTCAGATCAAATGGTGACAAAACATTTGTGGCCAATGTCCTCAGGATGAAATCATGAAGATTTATCTAGTTCCCATGAATGATGTGAAAAAACATGTTCTTCATGATCTCAACAACATCTTCTTCATTGCCATGGCCTTTGATAGGAGTGAGGGTTTGGGCCAATATTTTGTAGACAGTCCTAGGAACATACTTCAATTCCTTCACCAGAAATTGAGTCCTTGGGAGCTTGCCAGGAGCCGAGGGCTTCATGAGCATTTCCATGAGATGATTTGGCAGTTCCTTTTCATCATACAGACACCTGACCTCTTCTGAGGGAATTGGAACTGGCAGGGCTCGAAGCAATTTTGTTGCTGGAGCTTTGAAGTGAGTGTTTTCGATCATCCAGTCCAAGACCCAGGTGTTGATGTTTTTGGGGTCACCATAGATATGCAGTGTGGCGTAGAATTGAAGAATAAGCTCTTCATTCTAGTCACAAATGTGTATGCAGAACAGAAGAAACCCAACGTCATGAAGAACCTGTAGAACTGGTGCAAAGCATGGAATGTCTTCCATATCACCATGAGGAATTTGGCGATGGTGGAATATCTTGTTCTAATCAACTAGCACATCACCATAGTAATTCAGCTGAGTCCTGGTCCAGAACCTATTGCACCTGGTCCGAGGTGAATCATAAGGATTGGCACCAACAAAGAAGTGATGTTGATCATAAAAGTTTTCCTTTTGAAACTTTGGGCTTTTGATGAAGGGCCGAATAGGCTTTGGCAGAGGATTATGATCCTGAGGAATTTCAGCCACAACCACTGTTGACTGAGGATTTTCAACATGTGGTCTAGTAGTAGTTTCTTCACTTGGTGCAGGTGTAGTATCTTCAGCTTTTTCATTGTCTTCAGTTGATGCGGCTGAAGTTTGCTCTGGGATTGATTTCTTTGGAGTCTATCTTTCCTCACACCCATTGTGAATTTCCTCGGTGATGGCAAGAGACTGAGGATCAAAGATCAGTGGAGTAGCCATTGGGGAATTGGGGTGAGCTTATTCCGAGTATTCATCATTGATGACTGGTGTAGTGCTCCCAATGTCCTCATCTTCATCAATTTCTTCATCTCCCTTGTCAGTTTGCTGTTGTGGTTGGGGAGATGAGGCTTGACGAATTGAAGGTTGAGGATCAGCTTCAATTTCTTCATCGCACGGCTCTGTGGAAGCAGCTAAACGATTTTCTTCCATTTCTTCATCTCCTTCTGGGATGATGTTCTCGACAACAAAGGGCACAATCACATATGATGGTGCAGTATTCAGAGGTGTGGCATAAATTGGGGTCGTTGAGGAATTTGTCAAAGTCCTCAGGCGTTTTTCTTCTGAGGACTCTGAAGTAGTTGATGCCTTTCTCTTCTTGGCTTCCTTCTCAGCCGCTTTGATTTTCTTCACTTCTGATTCGGAAGGAAGAGTGACTTTCTTCACCTTTGAATACTTTGGTGAAGGAGCAGTTTCTTCAGGCACAGATGTTGCAGTCGTCCTGGTGGCAGCAATTTCTTCAGGCACAATAGTTTCTTTGGCTAGCCTGGTAGGTTCATCAATAGCATGTTCTTCATCAAAGTCATCACGCAGTTGGACATAGTGGCTTTCCTAAGGAGCCAATGATTGTGCTGTGGCTGTAACTCTCTTGGTGTATTATGCTATCGCAGTAGTAGTTGCCTTGGTGAACCTCACTTTGACTCCCTTGCGATCAGCAGTGTAGCTCGTAAATTCCTCACTGAGGTTTTTGAGCTTAGTCTAAGTAGAGACAAGGTGCACTAGCGACAAGGACAAAAGGTTTTTCTTGAGGAGTTTGTCCTTTTAAGCCTTAGACCTCTGAGCTTGTCTTACTTTCTCGGCCTTCTATTTTTCTTCATTGATGAAAGTTCCCACCATGTGACTAAGTCCACGGGGAAGTTTCAAATCATCAATGGGTGTGTTGGGATCTTCATACCAAAGATCAATGAAATCCAGCATCACTTTTGGATCCAAAGCGAGGGGAATGTAGGATCCTTTTGCCATAGCAACTCTTTCTTGCTTGTTGCGAATGACAGCAACTAATTCTTCATTGAGGACTTTGTTGGGGCTGGGCCTTGTTCCTCGCCCAACAGTTATCTTTCTCTTCACAATTCCACTTGAGAAATTGTGTGTAGAGCCCGAGGCAGACGGTCGTGAGGCAATTGGGGTCCCTGTTCAATGCTGACTCGTCTGGGGTCGTAGTGGAGTTGAAGACTTTGCTGTAGTTGAGGATATTGCGGCAGTTGAGGATTTTCCAGCAACAACTTTAGCTCCATTAGTGAGGGTCTTCACACCCTCGTCCATAACCTTGGGTAGTTTTGCCACATATTTCTCATTTTCTTCAGGATAGTCCTCAATAGTCGCCATGCTTGAGGGATGTGCAGTTTGTTGATCCTTCAGAGCAAGTCTTTTGCATGGAGACTTCAGGGCAAATTTCTTCGTATATTTGGTAGTGACATATCTATATTGTTTCCACTCCTTAGCCCACCGCTGTTCAATTTTCTGAAGCCGGATTTTCCGCTTCTCCTTGGTTTCTTTTCCATAGATCTCCTCATCAGGAGTGCAGTACTCAAGATAAATGTCCTTAGGGATATCGAAATCAGTGTTGGTCTCTGGCTTCTTGCCACCTTTGTTCTGTTTCTTTTCCTTAGACATTTTCTTCTGTTGAGGAATTTGAATTCTTAAGGAATCTGATGAGATAGGCAGATTGTCTTCAAGAAATGTTGCAAATGAGTTAAGTTGGTGAGAACCTAGAGATTCATCAACTGACATTTTGTGCGTGTGAACAGAGTATAGGTGCAAAGAATTTGAAGAGGTCATATGCGTTCTCAGAGTTAAACTTCAAAAATGACTTACGTTGAGGAATTTGACCGACACTGTTTTTGAGGAATTTTGCTAAGTGTTCTTGTCTTGGGTTTCAGAGTTCTGCAGACCCAAAGATTTACACAATTGAAGAATCTAGTGCAAATTTAGTAATTTAGAGATTCTCATCAAGTTTTCAATGCAAACAAGGTTCTTCTGAGGAGTGTGCTTGGGAATAACAAGATTTGTAGATTCTAATGAATCACAAATATCTACATGGCAGTAAAAAAAGATTTTTAATTACCCTGGAGGATGAACACGAAGAACACGACGAACTGATATGGTGAAAATTGAAGCTCGTTTGTTCAGATCCCCAGCACCCTCACTTGGCGGCTGAAGACAACTACATCGTCGGTGAAGGAGGATGATCCGCGGCCGGCGTGAGTCCGGCGCCGGCGAGGTCAAGGCAGTGATGCTTTTCCTCACCGGCGGTAAAGATTTTTAGTGGCGGCGCTAGGGTAGAGCTCGAGCGGGGAGAGGAAGAGTTTTTACAAAGGGGGGAGGCGGCTATTTATAGCTCACATGAAAAGAATCCGGTCCGAAACTTTTGAACCAAAATGCCCCTAACCCTTCCTCTCTTCTTGACAAGAGTCACCCACGTACAATGCGGTGGATTTAGTGGAATAGTGCTTATCCAGTTGTGGGTAGTGGGTGCGTTTTGAGCGGCAACGATCGAAAAATTTGAGATTAATTTTTTTTAGGATTTTACTGATAAAGTCTTTAGGTGACAAGGACTCAATAAAAACTTTGACCAAGTTTCAAACAGAATGCATGTGAAGAATTTGAGAATAGTTTGGGGTTTAAGCTTGTTTTATATACATGAATATGCTATTTTATATCTTTTTTTGGGACTAACCTATTAACTCAGTGCCAAGTGCCAGTTTCTGTTTTTTCCGTGTTTTTGGCCCATTTTCAGAGGGAGTCCAAATGGAATGAAACTTTCCGATGATTGTTTTTGGACCAAAAGAGACCCCCGAAGCTTTGGGAGAAGGCCAGATGGGCCACGAGGGACTCACAAGCCCTCACGCCGCCACCACCCCCCCGGGTGGTGGCGCGCATGCTTGTGACCTCCTCGTGGGCCCAACTGACGCAATTCCACCGCCATAAATTCCTATAAATTCATAAACCCCCAAAAAGAAACCTAGATCGGGAGTTCCTCCGCCGCAAGCCTCTGTAGCCACCAAAAACCAATCTGGAGCCCGTTCCGGCACCCTGTCGGAGGGGAAATCCATCTCCGGTGGCCATCTTCATCATCCCGGCGATCTCCATGACGAGGAGGGAGTAGTTCTCCTATGGGGCTGAGGGTATGTACTAGTAGCTATGTGTTTGATCTCTCTCTCTCGTGTTGTTGAGATGTCTTGATCTCGATGTACCATGGGCTTTGCTACTATAGTTTGATCTTATGATGTTCTTCCCCCTCTCCCTCTTGTAATGAATTGAGTTTCCCCTTTGGAGTTATCTTATCGGATTGAGTCTTTGAGAACACTTGATGTATGTCTTGCACGTGTCTATCTGTTGTGATCAACTTGCGGGTTTGTGAGTACTTGATGTATGTTTTGGTGATCAACTTTCGGGTTCGTGACCTTGGGAACCTATGCACACGGGTTGGCACACGTTTTGACTCTCTGGTAGAAACTTTGGGGCACTCTTTGAAGTTCTATATGTTGGCTGAATAGATGATTCTGAGATTGTGTGATGCATATCGCATAATCATACCCACGGATACTTGAGGTGACAATGGAGTATCGAGGTGACATTAGGGTCGTGGTTGATATGTATCTTAAGGTTTTATTCTAGTACGAACTCTATGATAGATCGATCAGAAAGAATAACTTTGTGGTGGTTTCGTACCCGACAATAATCTCTTCGTTTGTTTCCCGCTATTAGTGACTTTGGAGTGACTCTTTGTTGCATGTTGAGGGCTACTTATATGATCCAATTATGTTATCATTGTTGAGAGAACTTTACTAGTGAAAGTATGAACCCTAGGCCTTGTTTCCACACATTGCAATACCGTTCGTTCTCACTTTTGTTACTAGTTACCTTGCTGTTTTTGTAATTTCAGATTACAAAAAACTATATCTACCATCCTTATTGCACTTGTTTCACCATCTCTTCTCCAAACTAGTGCACCTATACAACTTACCATTGTATTGGGTGTTGGGGACACAAGAGACTCTTTGTTATTTGGTTGCAGGGTTGCTTGAGAGAGACCATCTTCATCCTACGCCTCCCACGGATTGATAAACCTTAGGTCACCCACTTGAGGGAAAATTGCTACTGTCCTACAAACCTCTGCACTTGGAGGCCCAACAACGTCTACAAGGAGAAGGTTGCATAGTAGACATCAGGAGTCTTTTCTTTTTGTTGTGTCACAATCATCCTTGTTGCACACCTTTTGAGAGAGACACACACTCATCGTGAATTTGCTAGAATACTCATTGAGCTTCACTTATATCTTTTGAGTTAGGAAATTTAGCTCACATGTGCTTCACTTATATCTTTTGAGCTAGATAACTTTGCTCTAAGTGCTTCACTTAGATCTTTTAGAGCACGGCGGTGTCATATTTTGGAGAAATAAGAACTCTCGATCTTCACTTATATCTTTTTGAGAGTGCTCTCTCTGAGTAACTTGGTAGTCCTAAAGATGATAGGCATCCAAAGAGGATACAATAAAACTTCCATATTCATGTGCATTGATTAGAAATAGAAGTTTGATTCCTCTCAATTAGGTTTGAGACATGGATTTGGTAGTATTAAGAGTCATGTTAGTAGGGTGTTGTGAATCTAGAAATACTTGTGTTAAAGTTAGTGATTCCCGTAACATGCACGTATGGTGAACCGCTATGTTAGGAAGTCGGAGCATAATTGATTTATTGATTGTCATCCTTTGTGTTGCGGTCGGGATCGCGCGATGGTTAACACCTACCAACCCTTCCCCTAGGAGTATGCGTTTAGCACTTTGTTTCGATTACTAATAAAAACTTTCACAATAAGTATGTGAGTTCTTCATGACTAATGTGAGTCCATGGTATAGATGCACTTTCACCTTCCACCATTCCTAGTCTCTCTAGTGCCGCGTAACTTTCGCCGGTACACGAAACCACCATAGACCTTCCTCAAAATAGCCACCATACCTACCTATCATGGCCTTTTCATAGCCATTCCGAGATATATTGCCATGCAACTCCCACCGTCCCGTCTCATGACATGTGCCGTCAATTACATATTGCCATTGCATGATTGTAAGATAGCTAGCGAGTCCTACACTAAGCTACATCGTTGCACATCCCGGTACACTGCCGGAGGCATTTTCTATAGAGTCATCATTGTCCTAAGCATTGAGCTGTGAGTAAATAAAAGTGTGATGATCATCATTATTAGAGCATTGTCCCATGTGAGGAAATAAAAAAAGAGGCCAAATTTGCCCACAAAAAAATATGGAAAGAGGCCGAAGAGCCCACACAAAAAAACAAAAAAAAAGAGAGAAAAAAAGAGAAGGGACAATGCTACTATCTTTTTCCACACTTGTGCTTCATAATAGCACCACGTTCTTCATGATTGAGAGTCTCTTGTTTTGTCACCACCATGTACTAGTGGGAATATTCATTATATAACTTAGCTTGTATTCCAATGATGGGCTTCCTCAAAATTGCCCTAGGTCTTCGTGAGCAAGCAAGTTGGATGCACACCCACTAGTTCTCCTTCTGAGCTTTCACACACTTATAACTCTAAGTGCATCCATTAAATGGTAATCCTACTCTTTCACATCAATATCTGTTGATGTGCATCTCCATAGCCCTTTGATACGCCGAGTCAATGTGACCATCTCCTCCTTTTTCCCTCATAACCTTCACCATACTCTATTCCACCTATAGTGCTATATCCAAGGCTCAAGCTCATGTATTGCGTGAGAGTTGAAAAAGGTTTGAGAAAGTAAGAGTGCGAAAACAATTACTTGGCCAATACCGGGGTTGTGCATGATTTAAATTCGTTGTGTGGGGATGATGGAGCATAGCCAGACTATATGATTTTGTAGGGATAACTCTCTTTGTCCTTGTTATTTAGAAAGTTCATGATTACCTTGCTAGTTAGCTTGAAGTATTATTGTTTTCATGTGAATAGCAAACTATTATTTTGAATCTTGCGGATCTGAACATTCATGTCACATGAAAGAAGTTACAAAGGACAAATATGCTAGGTAGCATTCCACATCAAAAATTCAGTCTTTATCACTTCCCTACTCGAGGACGAGCAGGAGTTAAGCTTGGGGATGCTTGATACATCTCCAACGTATCTATAGTTTTTGATGGTTTCATGCTATTATCTTGTCAAACTTTGGATGTTTTGTATGCATTATATATATTTTTTGGGACTACCTTATTAACTCAGTGCCAAGTGCCAGTTCCTGTTTTTCCGTGTTTTTAACCTTTTTCAGAGGAGAATATTAAACAGAGTCCAAACGGAATAAAACCTCCGAAAAGATTTTTTCCGGAACAGAGGATACGCAGGGAGCTTGAGAACCAAGGCAAAGGGCACCAGGGGAGGCCACAAGACCCCTAGCCGTGGCCTCGGGGGGGGGGGGCTAGCAGGCTTGTGGGCCCCTGTGGCTCCTTTGCCCTACTTCTTCCTCCTATAAATCCCCAAAAAATTTGGAACCACGGTAGAGAGCCACGAAAATACTTTTCCACGGCCGCAAGCTTCTGTCTCCGCAAGATCCCATCTGGGGCACATTCTGGTGCCCTGCCGGAGGGGCGATTCGGACACGGAGGGCTTCTTCATCAACACCAATGCCTCTCCGATGACGCGTGAGTAGTTCACCACAGACCTTCGGGTCCATAGCTAGTAGCTAGATGGCTTATTCTCTCTCTTGGATCTTCAATACAAAGTTCTCCATGATATTCATGGAGATCTATCCGATGTAATCTTCTTTTGCGGTGTGTTTGTCGAGATCCGATGAATTGTGGATTTATGATCACATTATCTATGAATCTTATTTGAGTTTCTTCTGATCTCTTATATGCATGATTTCATATCCTTGTAATTCTCTTCGAGTTGTGGGTTTCGTTTGGCCAACTTGATCTATAATTCTTGCAATGGGAGAAGTGCTTGGTTTTGGGTTCATACCGTGCGGTGACCTCACCCAGTGACAGAAGGGGTAGCAAGGCACACATCGCGTTGTTGCCATCAAGGGTAAAAAGATGGGGTTTATATCTATTGCATGAATTTACACCTCTACATCATGTCATCTTGCTTAAGGCGTTACTCTGTTTGTTATGAACTCAATACACTAGATGCATGCTGGATAGCGGTCGATGTGTGGAGTAATAGTAGTAGATGCAGAAAGTATCAGTCTACTTGTCTCGGAAGTGATGCCTATATGTATGATCATTGCCTTAGATATCGTCATGACTTTGCACGGTTCTATCAATTGCTCGACAGTAATTCGTTCACCCACCGTAATATTTGGTATCATGAGAGAAGCCTCTAGTGAACACTATGGCCCCCGAGTCTACTTCACATCGTATTTCCAGCCCTACACTTTTACTTTGTTGCACTTTCAGCCTTCAGATCTCACCTTGCAATCAATCGTGAAGGGATTGACAACCCCTTTGTAGCGTTGGGTGCAAGTCTGCTGTTCTTGCGCAGGTACTTCGGAGACTTGGTTCATACTCCTACTGGATTGATACCTTGGTTCTCAAATTGAGGGAAATACTTACTCCTACTGTGTTGCATCACCCTTTCCTCTTCAAGGGAAAACCAACGCAAGCTCAAGAGGTAGCAATGCCCACCAAGAAAAAGAAAAAAAATGTAATGAAAAAAAGAGGCCAAAGAGCCCAAACAAAAAAATGAAAGAAAAAGAGAGAAGGGACAATGCTACTATCTTTTTCCACACTTGTGCTTCAAAATAGCACCATGTTCTTCACGATAGAGAGTCTCTTGTTTTGTCACTTTCATATACTAGTGGGAATTTTTATTATATAACTTGGCTTGTATATTCCAATGATGGGCTTCCTCAAAATTTCCCTAGGTCTTCTTGAGGAAGCAAGTTGGGTGCACACCCACTAGTTTTTTTATTTTTGAGCTTTCATACACTTATAGCTCTAGTGCATCCGTTGCATGGCAATCCCTACTCATTCACATTGATATCTCTTAATGGGCATCTCCATAGCCCGTTGATACGCCGAGTAGATGTGACCATCTCCTCCTTTTTGCCTCACAACCTCCACCACACTCTGTTCCACATATAGTGCTATATCCATGGCTCACGCTCATGTATTGCGTGAGAGTTGAAAACGTTTGAGAAAGTAAGAGTGCGAAAACAATTACTTGGCCAATACCGGGGTTGTGCATGATTTAAATTCGTTGTGTGGGGATGATGGAGCATAGCCAGACTATATGATTTTGTAGGGATAACTTTCTTTGGCCTTGTTATTTCAAAAGTTCATGATTACTTTGCTAGTATGCTTGAAGTCTTATTGTTTTCATGTCAATATTAAACTATTGTTTTGAATCTTACGGATCTGAACATTCATGCCGCAATAAAGAAGTTACAATGAACAAATATGTTAGGTAGCATTCCACATAAAAAATTCGGTCTTTATCACTTCCCTACTCGAGGACGAGCAGGAGTTAAGCTTGGGGATGCTTGATACGTCTCCAACGTATCTAATTTTTTTTATTGTTCCATGCTATTATATTATCAACTTGGGATGTTTTATATGCATTAATATGCTATTCTATATCATTTTTGGGACGAACCTATTAACTCAGTGCCCAATGCCAGTTTCTGTTTTTTCTGTGTTTTTGACCTTTCTCAGATAAGAATATTAAACGGAGTCCAAACGGAATAAAACCTTCGGGATGATTTTTTCCATAACAGAAGGGATCCAGAAGACTTGAGAAGCAAGGTAGAGGGACACGGAGGAGGCCAAGAGCCCCCTAGGCGCGCCCCAGGGGGGCGCCTAGCAGGCTCGTGCCCCCCCCCCCCCCGTGCCTCCTTTGCCCTACCTCTTTCGCCTATATATTCCCTAAAATCCCCAAACCAACAGAGAGAGCCACGAAAATACTTTTCCGCCGCCGCAAGCTTATGTTTCCGTGAGATCCCATCTGGGACCGTTCTCGTGCCCTGCCGGAGGGGGATTCAGACACGGAGGGCTTCTTCATAAACACCATTGCCTCTCCGATGATGCGTGAGTAGTTCACCACAGACCTTCGGGTCCATAGCTAGTAGCTAGATGGCTTCTTCTCTCTTTTGAATCTTCAATACAAAGTTGTCCATGATCTTCATGGAGATCTATCCGATGTATCTTTCTTTTGCAGTGTGTTTGTCGAGATCCGATGAATTGTGGATTTATGACCAGATTATCTATGAATATTATTTGAGTCTTCTCTGATTTCTTATATGCATGATTTCGTATCCTTGTAATTCTCTTCGAGTTATGGGTTGCGTTTGGCCAACTTGATCTATAATTCTTGCAATGGGAGAAGTGCTTGGTTTTGGGTTCATACCGTGCGGTGTCCTCACCTAGTGACAGAAGGGGTAGCGAGGCACGCATCGTGTTGTTTCCATCAAGGGTAAAAATATGGGGTTTATATCATATTGCATGAATTTATCCCTCTACATCATGTCATCTTGCTTAAGGCGTTACTCTATTTGTTATGAACTTAATACACTAGATGCATGCTGGATAGCGGTCAATGTGTGGAGTAATAGTAGTAGATGCAGAAAGTATCGGTCTACTTGTCTCGGATGTGATGCCTATATGTATGATCATTGCCTTAGATATCGTCATGACTTTGCGCGATTCTATCTATTGCTCGACAGTAATTCGTTCACCCACCGTAATACTTGCTATCATGAGAGAAGCCTCTAGTGAACACTATGGCCACCGGGTCTATTTTACACATTATATATTCAGATCTACATACCAAAATACCAAAAATACCTTGCTGCACTTTTATTTATTTATTTGTATTACCTATTATCACTATCAGATCTCACCTTGCAAGTAATCGTAAAGGGATTGACAACCCATTTATCGCGTTGGGTGCAAGTTTGTTTGTTTTGCGCATGTGCCTTGGTGCCTCAGCTTGATAGTCCTACTAGATTGATACCTTGGTTCTCAAACTGAGGGAAATACTTATCTCTACTTTGCTGCATCACCCTTTCCTCTTCAAGGGAAAAACCAACGCAAGCTCAAGAAGTAGCAAGTATGCATGAGTATCAAAGGAGGGGGGAGGGTCTACGTGGACTGACTGCAGCAATGTGAGAAAAGAGAGAGAAGGCCTAGTCCTATCGAAGACTAGCATATTGAGGGGTCTTGCAGCAATAGACGAGAGTAGAACATGTAACACGATTAATAGTCATATTGTTGCAGCAATATTAAAATGAGGTCACGCCCAAGAATCCTTCCTCGACTCCCTCCAAGGAAGCAATCCCGAGGCAAACAAATCCAGTTAAGTAACCATTGTAGTTGTATATAAGATCAAGGCACAACTCCAAGTCGTCAAGTAACCGTGGACACGGCTATCCGAATAGTTTATTTCTTCCCTGCATGGCTGCACCACAGTTCCCAACACGCTTGATGACACCCTGGCCGAACATACTTTTCTGGGTCTTGCCCGGCCTCAGAACATCAACACGACGCAGCCCCACCTAAGCTCAACAGAGAGGCCAGCCCGTCGGTCTAAATCCTAAGCACAAAGGGTTCATGGGCCCACTTGCCCTCCTCGCTCCTGCATGATGCGTGGGAGATCGAGGTCAGTCCTAGCACCCCTTATTACAATCGCGATGCATATCTAGACCACTCGGGCGCGCACCACTCCATTGCTGACGTTTGAAGAGATTCGGCTGATACCACGATATCGTGAACCCATAACTCCTCTCACGCAGAAGGTTAGTGCGAAAAGGTCTCCCGACCAACTCAGATCAAAATAACCAAATCCATTAGCATTTTAATTAACTCGAGGATGTGTGGCAAGGACCAGGATGCCCAACCACGCCTCGACACATACAATCCGGAATCCACCCGCCAAACATTGTCCATCAATGTTTCCGAGTAACATGGTCAAGTAACATGTGGTCGAAACATCAGGGGGATCCGAGGTATCACCGTCGATGGATGCCTTACGATGTAACCGTCGGGGTGGCCAGGGAGGGATCACCCTCGCTGGAGCAGCTTGATAGGTTGTACGAAGGGGGTCGTTGTCGGAGGTGGGGTACGAGGAATCACCATCCGAGTACCACCACCGATCAACTTCACTGCAATGCTAACATCAAGGTACGTAGCGAGGTGTCACCCTTGCTACCCGACAGTATCCCTACAACGTCGTTCAATTAAGGGGGGTGTGAGTGCGGTGTTGGGTCTTGGCTCGTCGATCAGAAGATCGAGACTTGATGATAAAATGGGACAACTGGTCTAAGGGGTCAGAGGGGAGCCACCTATACTAAGCAGTTTAAAGTGGTACTGAAAGTAGCCGTTTAATAAAATTAGGCTATACATCAGATATAGGAGCTATCTACAACAGTAGCAAAATTCTAATGCAAGCAGGAGGGAGAAAGAAATGGACGATATAGGAATGTTCAAGTGGGATTTGCTTGCCTTGTTGCTCTGCGGCAAAGGGCTGGTCGTCAGGAGGGTAGATGTACCCGACAGCAACATCAGTCTTGGGGTCTATCGGTAAGAAGAGGAGGGAGAAACAATAAATAACAGCAATAGGTGCGATCACGATGCATGCCATGGAAAGATGCAGGTTAGGCATGAGCTAACGCAGTAACTTCCGTCACACACAGATCGGGAAAATATCAGATGATATTTCCCGGGTCTCTAGCTACTACCGGTCGGACGAAAATGATGGAAAAGTTACATGTTTGGTATGCTAGGGACGCGTGACAGACGAATGGACCGCGTATGTGGGTTTGTCTCGTTCTACTGATCAACTTTCATATCGAAAATATTTTCATCTGAGTTACGGATTTATTTAATATTAATTTTTAAAGTTTTATTAATACTTAGGAATTAAAAAACAGATTTAATTAATTCAGTTAAATGCTTTTATGACATCAGCATGATGCCATGTTGACATCAGCAGTTGACTGGTCAAACTGACCAGTGGTCCCATGTGTCATGGACTCAATTTTTACTTAGGTTAATTATTTATTAATGAGATTAATTCAATGGGGGACCCACGTGTCATACTCTAATAGGATAGTTTAATTATCCCAATTAACAGATTATGTAATTAATCGATTTATTCATAATCATTATTACTAATACTAAATTATCTAATTAATAAATTCACAAATTAATTAATTAATTAACTTAACTAATTAATTACTTATTTATTATTATTATTACTAAAACACACATATATATATAATTACTATTTGTTTATACTTATTTTTTTAACATTTTAATAGGGGGGGTTCCTCGGCCCCCTTGTGAGTGGGAGTGGGGGGTTGGCCCCACATTGAAGTGACCCAACGGCCTAACGCACACACATACACAACACACATCAACCACATGATGCACACATACACACACATATACACATTCATACATAAAGCTTATGTATATTTTTCTACATACATGCATACACACATAATACATACATACATACATACATACATGCACATTTCCAGTTTTCTTTTCTTTTCTTTTCCTATCCTATCTCTCTGCTCAAACTCTCTCTCTCAATAGGAGGCAACTCCTCGTGGACCAACAGCCTGAAGGGGGTGCGATGAAGATCGCCGGAGGCCGCAGGGCGGGGCGTCGGAACGGAACCGAAACGAGGGAACAGAGAAGGGGGTGTTCTCACCGATGGTTGTAGTTGAGCCGAGGCTCGATGAAGGTCCGGCGGAGAGGGAGCGTCGGCGTGGTGGATAAAACCGACGGATCCGGCGTGGTGGAGCCCGGGACGGTGCGGTGGCGTAGCCGGCGTGGCGGGACCGGGGCAGCCCGGGGGTTGCGCGGTGGGGGGAGCTGACCGGGGAGCGCTGGAGAGGAGGAGGCCGGGGGCCGTCCGATGGGTGGGTGCATGACAGGTGGGCGCCGATGCGGGGCTGGCCCTGGTGGTGGACGGTGGCATGACGCGTTGGAGGGGCCGAGAGGGTCGGTCGAGGTGCCCCGGGCGGGCGGCATGAGGGGATGCAGCCCCTCGTGGCGGCGGTTGTGAGACGAGGGGAGGGAGTGGGGACCACCTTAGGGTTCCTGGGGGCATTATACCCCCACCCATTAGGTGGGCTAGGGAGTGGCCGGTTGGGCCAGTTTGGCCCAGTTGGGCTGGGGCCTTCGTTTTTTTAATTTTCTTTTAGCAGTTTCTGTTTTATTTTTGTTTTATAAAATATATAATTAATTCCTAATTTAGTTTTAACAAACTATGCCACTTGGCCAATTAATAGAGTTATAATAATTGTCACTGACACAAAAAGTTTTGGGGCCCTTTGGAAATTTATCTCGTTACTTCGTATTTTAAAAGAGGATTTAATAATTTATTTGGTCTCTGTTTTATTTATTTCTGGGGACTAAAAAGTTGGTTTCAATTTTATAATAACTTAGGGATTATTTGCAACCCATGCATGAGTTTTATTTCGAAGTTTGCAAAACTTTTAATTTCACTTCAAATGAATTTGAATAAATAAAAAATCCGATTGGAACTTGATTCCAACGGTGATCAACACTTGGATTAGCAAAATGAATTAGCTTAATCTTGGCCATCACTGTAGCCTAATTACAATGATTATTGTAGCACCAAACGGGATGTCACAACTCTCCCTTACTAACAAGAATTCTCGTCCCAAGAATTAAGAGGTAGAAGGAAAGAGCTCGGGGTATTCATCACGAAAATGATCCCCGCGTTCCCAAGTGGCTTCATCTTCAGAATGATTTGACAACTGCACTTTAAGGAACTTGGTGACGAGTCTGATGTTCAGCTTGGTCGAGAATGCGGATCGGATGCTCTTTAGAAGAGAGGTCTTGTTGTAGCTCAAGAATATCATGATCCACCGCTCGAATGGGATCCTTGAAGCAGCGGCGGAGCTGAGACACGTGGAAGACATCGTGAACGTGAGAGAGGTTCGCCGGTAGTTCCAATTGATAGGCCACTTTTACATACCTTTCGAGAACAGTGAAAGACCAATATAGCGAGGAGCTAACTTGCCCTTGATCCCAAAACGGTGTGCGCCTCTCATTGGTGTGACACGAAGATAAGCCTTTTCGCCAGGTTGATAGACCATATCCTGATGATGACGGTCATACTGACTCTTCTGACAAGACTGAGCAGCCTCCAGATTCTCAAGAACAACACGGATTTGATCTTCAGCGTGTTGGGTATCATCCTGACCGAAGAGTGATCGGCCCATTGAACGGTGACTCTGGAATTCCATACGAAGCCAAGTGTAAAGGATACTTTGGAGTCAAAGATGTACAGGAGATTCATCTTTCAATCCTGTGGAACTTTGGGTTATGGGTCCACCATGTGGACTGAGAGTAGACAGAGGGGTGAAATATTATACGTTCTTGGTAGCAAGACATGTCAGAGGATAGCCTGTTAGTTATGTTGGCAACAACGTTGGTACCAACGGCGGGGAACTAATAGAACCATTTTCCTACTCGTTGCAATGAGGCAGACCAATAGGCAAGGCTCTCATCCAACGGCGGCTACCGGAATGTTATCCACAATGGTAATAGGGTCTTACTGACAGAGTTGTATACCGATGTTATTATCTAAGTAGGGAATTATCACTGCTTAGATAAGTTATGCCACAAGAGAGGTCAAACAGACCAATGGAAAGGGAAATGTGTTCATGTCAGAGCATATATCTCCATATGTGGTTTTGGTAATTGATGACAATTCCTATGGGCTAGTGGTTGCCTTAAGTTATATTTATAGGATTTGTCCATAGGCACTTCTTGAAGTCCATCTCTTGGGTTCAAGGAGTTTATAGGATGACCAAGATGGTATTCAAGGTATTATCCAAAGAATGGTCATAGAGACACTAGCTTGATCAAGATCTTAGACAAAGAGTAAATCAAGATGATCAACACACAAAGCGTATAAGATGTACCGAGAGGGATCAAGTGATACCATGGTATGGTAAGCATTGTCCATTACGTGTTTGTGTACTAACCCATGGTCTTTGTGAGAGTCCTATGTGGGGGTTAGGTGTACTTCCATGGGCTTGCGTCAAAAAGAAGATCTCATACAACCCATGAAGGATGACGTCAAGTGGTGATCGTCATCAAGATTGCGGTGTGCAAGTTCAAGTGGATCAGCACGAATATATCATTTAAACTATTGTTAATGATCATGTGTTGATAAGGACAAGCTCATGTGCTAACAAGGACAAGATCAATATAAGCATTCCTGAGCACTACATGCTTGATTCTTGTGTATGTTCACATGGTGGACAAATGAAGATGAATACATAAGCTAGGCTTTCCACATTGTGTATGGGAGAGCTGCTTGAAGACTTCATCATGTCTTGCTTTCAATTTGTGCCAAGAAGGAACAACAACATCAAGCTCAAGTGAAAGGGCTAACTCAAAGGCATCAGTTCCTTTGACGTTAGTGGTGCGGAGTGATGATCAGCAAATAAAACTATACACTCAAGTATGGATCATCGGTACCCCTTTTATAATTCTTGAGTCTTTAGGGATCCCGCACTATTAAGAGGGGATCACGGGTTTTGTGATGAACTTGCTCAAACTAGATATCCACTGTTCTGCTCTTACCACATCTCCATTGCTCTGCTGTTATCAGAAAACAGGACCAGTGCCTAGGACATCCGGCCTCCTCCGGACGTCCGTGGCCCGGACATCCGGCCTCCTCCGGACATCCGAGGCCCGGACGTCCGACCAGCTTCGGAAATCCGGAACTATGCACCAGAGAAACTTGAGCCATATAACTCGGACTTCCGGCTCCCTCCGGACGTCCGAGGGTCGGACGTCCGACCAGCTTCGGAAATCCGGAACTATGCACCAGAGAAACTTGAGCCATATAACTCGGACTTCCGGCTCCCTCCGGACGTCCGAGGGTCGGACGTCCGACCAGCTTCGGAAATCCGGAGCTTTGCACTAGAGAAGTTTCAGTCGAATAACTCGGACTTCCGGCCTTCTCCGTACGTCCGGTCCCTGTTCAACTCCACAGTGTTCCAGATATATTTACAGACCTCGGACGTCCGACCCCTGTCGGACGTCCGACCCCTTGTGGACGCCCGGACATCCGTGAACTGCCGGATGTCCGACCCGTGTGTGACTTAAATGTCCCCAACGGCTGTTTTTCTCTCCCCACTATAAATACCCCCCTCCAACTTCATGAGAGGGTGCCCCAACACAGCCTTATCCTCATAAGAACTCATTTCTACCTCACACACATTTGCTCACACCAAATCTTAGATCCCAAGAGCATTTGTGAGCCCCTTTGAGAGTTGTTCCAATCAAAAGATAGATCGTCTCCCTCTCCTTCTCTCAACCCAAGCTATTTGAGATTTGAGCAAGTTTTGAGCATTCCCCGTGATCTTGTTACTCTTGGAGGTTGGAGACTCCTAGGCGGTAGGAGTTCTTCGGAGAGGAATCAATCCGTGTGATTACCCCCCGGAAAAGTTTGTGAGGGTTTGGAAGCCACCTCAAAGGCTTACCACTAGTGGTTGAGAAACGCCTTCGTGGTGTTATCTCAAAGGGAGAATAGGGTGAGCCTTCGTGGCGTTGGTGTGCCTTTGTGGTAACATCCACCTCTCTAACGGTGACTAGCTTCCCTCCAAGGAAGTGAACATCGGGATATATCTTCGTCTCAGTGACCTTGGTTATCCTTAACCCTAACTCCTTACTTGTGGTTTACTTGTGTTACTTGAGTATACATACATTGCATATTGTTTGTGCTCATTATATTGTGTTGGCTATTTCTTGTACAAGATTAATCATTCAAGCATACCTTCTATATCCACACGTTCACACTTGCAGCTTTTGATATATCGTGTGCTAGTGTGATCTAGTATCTTGTGTCATTCACCTACTTGTCGTGTGATATAGCTCAAGTAAGTTTGTGTAACTTACTTGTGCTTGTTAGTAACTATATTGTGTCCATCTTGGTAGATCGTGTTGTTGATACACGTTGCAGTGCCTAGTGCATTTAGGATTTGTGCTTGACAAGTATCCTCTTAGTTTATTTCCGCATTAGGTTTAAGCCAAATCCGAAGAAGTTTTTAAATAGCCTATTCACCCCTCCCCCTCTAGGCGTCATCGAGGTCTTTTCAGTTCACACACATAAGTATTATAATATACCATTCCCGAGGAAAAATAGGTATGGTATATGTGATAGATCATTAAGTACATAACCATTTAGATAAAGAGGCAAGAAGAATCATGATATCTACCCATACCACGCGGTTTGGTTAATTGACCGGGAACAATTTAGCATTGTGCTTCCATTGTTCCCGCTGAAATTTGAAGTACCACACCCGTGCTGCAGAGTAGCATCGACATGGTCATCAGGTAAATGTCGTACTTGGGTACACAAAGGATTCATCAAAATTAACTTATAAAATAAGTCATACAGTTTCCGCATGGAACAATGGCGAATCTTACATATGGAAGAATTTATAACAATAGGTCCTTCGGCCCGGTGTGCTAGAAAAGACATCACCATACCGGCTTACATAAGACCAAAGCTACAATTACTGGAAAATGTTCCAACCACCATATCTGCCCCGAGATTCAGATCTGATTGGTGTCAGGACACCTCAGGCTCGGGATGCGTGATAAGAAAAGAGGGCGACAAAATCGACCAGATGGTGATGCAGGATCCTCGGGATATGAACTACGAAAGCAAGTACTGGATCATGAGTTGGATTGTAAGATACATGAACACAATGTCAAGACATCCATGCCCACGTGGAATTCCTACAACACAATGCAACCGAGTTCTGATTTGAGAACCATCATCGAGGATATCAAGGTCCTTGTGTAAGTCCTGGATTGGCTCTTATGACGGAAGTTTATTTCCTTGATCAAATCAATGAGTGGTTTGGGGCAAAAGAGAAAGTTATATGAAGTGAAGATGGCAAATCTTCAAAACATATAACACTTCGCACGTGCATGAATGATTTGGGATTATCCCAGAGGAAGAAAAACAGAACTTTCATATATTCACGGCGACAGAATTGCACGTGGACCTTGGGATAACACTTCTTCTATCAAGCTAGGCACAAAGATAATGCCCTCAGGAGTTTCATCGTGGAACATGGAGAAGTTGAGGGTGTGGCTGATGGGCTCAACAACAATCCCTCAAGATTTTGACAGGGATGAATTTCCAAAATTATAATTTCAAGGAGTTAGCATTTGTCAAGTCAAATGGTATAATGTCGTATGCTTAAGGGAACAACAACAATTAGACACTGGTCGAATGGTGCGCTCGCAAATACGAACTGAGTAGCACAACCAATGCTAGAATGATGAGTCAACACCCAACACACTAAGAATGAAACAATCAGTTGTTAACCTCAAGGCAATAGGGTTGCTAGAAGTATTGGAATCACACATCAAAGTTCACTTGTTGGTATTTCCGGATTGAAACAACACGGGACCAAGAATCGAATGGTGATGGCGAGAAGTATTACTATATCAAGAATTGTTAAGACATGTGCAATTCTCATGACATTCTTGACATAAATTATAGTAATACTCCAAGGTAGCAGATAACATAAGCTGAATTAGCAAGGAACTCAAAGGGACAACACAAACATGAATAAGTTTGTGTTGGAGGGAAGGCAAGAAGGGTGTCGATGATAACACATATCACCAAGGGGCAAGGATGGTATTTCTCAACATGCATTCAATTGGTACCCTGCAAGAGCTCAGGATGCTAATTATGATCATGACACATTTGTCGACAAGCTTCATGAAGGTGTAATCGCTTAGCAACGACATCAAGTAAAGGAATAATGAAGCGAAGGGTGGTCGGAACCACAATTGCAAAGGACAAGATCACAGATACCAGGTTAAACCACATAATGAATGATTATTGATACGAGAAGCTTTTATGATAAGATCAACGTCGCTTCCGTGGGCATGAACACAAAGTTCAAGGTGGACTCCCACTTCATCAATGCATCACCTGCCATTTACCCCTCGCTTGATGAGGTTGTAGCTTAGAAAGATTGTCTGGCAAAACACCAGAATAGTAAGACTCGTGAAAACTCTTCAGGTCATATTGATTTAGGAAGGCATAGGTTCAACCCGTCAGGGCATCTTAGGAACATATATCACAAAATTCAAGAGTAATTAACACATGCTTGAAGAGCATGGCTGACAAGGGCATAGTATACAACCCATCAGAAGGAGAAGACACAATTTTCCGATGGCATTATGTATCAGGCGAACAATATCACAAGAATTTTGAATGTAAAGGATGCCATCGGATAATACGTAACAGCCCAGATGTATTTCTTTCCATACTTGTACTCCTTTCCTATTTTGTGGAGACAGGGTTGAACATGTTGAGATGGATTTCGTCATCGGGTTTCCGAAGTCCAAGAAAGCCAACAATGCAATCTTCATCGTCATTGACAAGTTGAGCAAGGTCGCTCATTTCCTTCCAGTCAAGGAGTCTATCTCGGCAGCTCAGCTTGCAGAGTTGTAGACGTCAAGGATAGTCTCATTGCATGGTGTACCAATGCTGATATCATCGGATCATGGAAACATCTTTACTTCCAAGTTCTGGGACTCATTTCAGTCTGCGATGGGTACTAAGATCCGCTTCAGCACAGCCTTCCACCCTCAGACAAGTGGTCAAGTCAAGAGAGTCAATCAGATCCTTGAGGACATGTTGAGAGCTTGTGTGATTTCCTTTGGCATGAAGTGGGAAGATTGCCTTCCTTTTGCTGAGTTTTCTTACAACAACAGCTATCAGGCAAGTTCAGGCAAAGCTCCATTCGAGATTCTTTATGGCAGGAAGTGTCGTACCCCCGCTCAATTGGTCAGAGTCTGGTGAGCGTCATATTCTTGGGAATGACATGATCGCTGAAGCAGAAGAAATGTGCCGTGTCATTTGGGATAATCTCAAAGCAGCGCAGTTCCGTAAGAAGAGTTACTACGATAGTAAGCATCGTGACATGACTTTTTAGCTCGATGACTTTGCGTATCTCAAAGTATCTCCCATGAAGGGCACTCGGCGCTTTGGCATCAAAGGAAAGCTTGCTCCTCGTTTTGTTGGTCCTTTCAAGATCATTGGCAAGAGAGGCGATCTTGCATATCAGTTGGAGCTTCCTCCCAATTTCTCAAATGTGCATGATGTGTTCCACGTATCTCAGCTCCAGAGATGCTTCAAGACTCCTGAGCGCACAGTTGATCTCTAGGACATTGATATCCAGCCCGACCTATCCTATCATGAGCATCGAGTTGTAGTTCTTGAAGCGACTGAGTGCAAGACCCGCAATAAGTCAATCAAGTTTCTCAAAGTGCAATGGTCACATCATTTCGACAAAGAAGCCACTTGGGAGTGCGAGGACCACCTCCGTTCCGAATTTCCAGAGTTCTTCCAGTCTTAGATCTCGGGTCGAGATCCTGTGTTAGTGTGGGAGAGTTGTAACAGCCCAGATGTATTCCTTTCCATATTTGTACTTCTTTCCTATTTTGTGGAGACACGGTTGACCATGTTGGGATGTTATAAAGTTTATCATTTCATGTGGCTTCATTTCATGTAATCATCTTGCATCATGGCATCCTTTTCAATTGCATTGCTTTCCTTACTTGTGTTGCTAGGATTTGATCCATCTTGGTAGTGCTAGCTTGCTTATGAGTTGATGTGATGTTGTGGTGTTTTTCAAACTATGCTTTTAAAAATAATGCTTAAAACCCTCGCCCTTTGGTTATTTTAACATGGGTGTTAGACTTTGCTTGGCCCTGTTTTAAAAATGTTATTTAATTACAGGAATTCATTGTGGTTGAGGGGGTAACACTCATTGTTGTATTATACTTTGGATCTATGTGGTTTTTTTATCAAAACAGCATATTAATTCCTGTTTTGGTTGTAATTTATTTTGTCCAAAAATCTGGGTTATAATTTTGTTAAATAGGGCATAATTCCCTTATGCCCTATCTATTTTTGTTTTCTTTAAAAAACCCTTGCTTGTCTGTGTTTGTTTTTAGAGTTGAGGTTATTTTCAAAAAGGAAAAACCTTTTCCTCTCTCTCTTAGCCGGGCGCTACATAGTTGCAGGTGGGCCGGCTCCCTCCTCCCACCTGGGCCGTCTCCCTCTGTAGCCAGTGACGGCCCGCAACACGATCGTCTCCCTCCTCTCGCTACGTCACGCTGTACGACGCCATATCCACCGCCGATCTCTTATCCCCTTTGATCTAGTGGCTCCAAGCGCGCACCTCGAGGCTATATCAACAAGTCGCGTCCCCCTCTCAACCCTAGCCTCCATTTTCCCCTCCTCTCTCTCCCTGGCGCCGTCCGGGGCTCTCCTGAGCAGCTCCATCGCCATGGCCGGCACCTGTTGAGCTCGTCGCCGGCGGATCGACGCCATCTCTTCTTCTCTGACCGGACTAGGAGCAGGCGGTGATCTTGGGAGTTACATTCCCAAGGAGATCGCACATTGGGAGCTGCTACGTCGACGGCACCGACGACCTCTTCTTCCTCCACTCCGGCGGCTTCTGCAACACCTCGTCGACGAGCCCCTCTCCAACTCCACCCGCGAGCCCCTCTCCTCCGCACCCTAAGTGAGGCGCAACCCCGCTCCCCTTTCGCTTCCCCTCTCCGTTAGCGCGTCAGTCCAGGAGCTCGACGTGTGCCGGAGTTGCACCGGCAGGTTGTTGTAGAAATAGCAGCTGCTGTTGTTGTTTGCGCGTGCATGGGCATAGCCCCTGTGCATCATGGCCGTGGCCCCTGCGCCGCGTCGTAGCGTAGCTTAGGCTATCCCCGTGCGTAGCCGTGTTGCCGTCGTGTAGTGTGCCTGCGCACCAGTGAGTCTCGTTGCCGGCGCCTCGCTGCAGAAGCAGAGAAAGCGCCGCCCTTTTTAGGTGTTTACCAAGTGTGGATCCCCCTCTCGGACAGTAGCACCGCACCAGCTCAGCTGGTTTGAACACCGCGCGCAGATCGACAGGTCGGGAATTCGACTCCCCCGCGCGCCCCTTTTGTTTAATTATCTCCATTAGTTTTTCTTCGGCATCGCGTAAGGCTTAGTCATCTTGTTTTCTTCCTGTTATTGCAGGGGAAGGTCGTGGGTTCGAGTCCCACACCCCCATGTTTTTCCTTTTCCTTACACTGAGCAGATGTGCCACTGACAAGTGGGCCCCCTGGTCCCACATGTCATGCAGTGAGGGGCACTGCCTGGTGGGACCCCCTCCTCATTATTTTTCTCAGAAGAACGAGGAGGAAGAGGAGAAGAACAAGAAATCAGTAAGAAGGAGGAGGAGGAGGAGGAGGAGGAGAAGGCCAGGGGCCTTCTCCTCCTCCTCCTCCTCCTCCTCCTCCTTCTTCTCTTCTTCTTCATCTCTTCTTCTTCTTTCTTTTCATTTTTCCTATTTCTTCTCCTCTTCTCCTCTTGTTGGAGCTAAATTACCTAATTATGTCTTTTTTGAGCTAAATCATCTTGATCTTGTGATCGTCACGCACGTCGGCAACATCCAACTCCAATATCATCTTCTCCTCATCAAGGCTTTTACGGACCTTCGACAACTTATATATAAGCTAATAATAGATCTTTTGCGTCTTTCGATATGCGAAGAGAAGTAAGAAGGTTTACTATTGGGATAACGAAGATATGACCATATTTCTGATCAATTCAACAGACGAGATCGGATAGTAGAATAGAGAGATATGACCACTTGGTGAGTAAGCTTATACCATCACTTGGTGAGTAAGGCCTACAAGGAGGGATATTGTGATAATAGTGACCTCCGGGCTACCATGTCAATTGTAAAAAGTAGTTGATTCGTGTCTTGCAGGAGCAATAATAGTGAAATGAGGACGTAAGCCCCCTAGGTCTTCCTCTTCCTTCTAAACTAATTGCTTTCGCTTGACTCTTCGAGGAGAAAAGTATAATAAGTGGTTGAAG
Source organism: Hordeum vulgare subsp. vulgare (assembly GCF_904849725.1). Taxonomy (NCBI): domain Eukaryota; kingdom Viridiplantae; phylum Streptophyta; class Magnoliopsida; order Poales; family Poaceae; genus Hordeum; species Hordeum vulgare. The sequence goes on along the minus strand of NC_058520.1, from coordinate 200,897,483 downwards.
GAAAGCGAAAAGGAATAGCTTTTTCATGTACCAGATCCGTGATCTAGACATCAAGCAAAAATGTACATACAATCAAAGAGAGCAGTTATTTGTAGTGACTGGTGTATTGGTTAGAGATGAAAGGAGAGACTGGTGTATTCGATTTAGTTGAATTTCTTGACTCCGCGGTGCTGGTTATCGAGTTTATGGCGCCGCCGACCATCCAAAAAGTCAAAGATGGCGCCGGCATTTACTTATTATGGTCTCTTCTCATAGTGGTCCCTTGGTATTCAGGTTGTAAAATCCTCATAGGAACGTCGATTGTTATAACTTGTTTTTGTAATGGTCTATCTTATTTAAAAAGCCGAAAGATAAACAAGCTCTTGGAACCGAAGGTATGTCTGAGCATTCTGGGCAGGTCGCAAGAAGCCGCTTTTAGAAGGTTTGGAGCAACCGCAATTTTTCACCATATTACCCGCTTCCAATTTTTCACCATGCCACCGTGGGACCGCTTTCGCGAGCTCTGCCTTCTCCGGTTTGGCCCCCCCATCCGTGGCAGCCGACTGGCAGCCCTCGGCCGCTTACCGTTTACCTCAACGGTCCAGGACTACGCCGACGATTCCAAGCCCTGGCATGCCACGCGCCAGGCATATCCGGGACTTCGACGCCCTCACGATGACATTCTGGCGGCTGGGACGCCAAATTGGCCTTGGCCTCCTCCTCCTCCTCCTCCTCCTCCTCTTTATGTCTTTTTTGAGCTAAATTACCTAATTATGTATTTTTTGAGCTAAATTACCTAATTATGTCTTCTTGGAGCTAAATTGGCTAATTATCTCATTTTAGAGGAAAACAAGCTAAGTTTGGAGGAGGAACTTACCGTAGTGGTCATCAAGGAGGAGAAACACCATGGTTGCTCGCGCCGGCTTCGTTTGGAGACGGTTGCCCTGGAGAAGGGTCGTGCGATGCCGCTCGGGAGTTATTCTGCAGAAAAGATATTTTGCAATGTCTCAGTTAGCATGATGACACTCAATTATTAATACTAGTTTATAATGAAACTCACCGTGCCAATCAAAGAGAAGACGGGCATCGGCGGAGGGACTTGACCGCTCTTCTCGCACAGACCCTGAAGAGTGGGTCTTATTAGTTAGTATTGAAACAGACATTACACACATGATTTGGCTAATGTGAAAAAAAACATACCACAAAAAGCTCGTACAGGGCCCGTTGACCCGCCTCATTCCGGGCCCTCTCCTCCTCAAGCAATCGTGCCGTGCTCTGGTCCCTCTCATCAAGAGCAGCCTGAAGAGCAGCCTGGCTTGCCAATCTCTCTTTCTCAAGAGCGGCCTGGTTTGCCGCTCTCTCTTTCTGAAGAGAAGCCTAAAAAACCATTCCTCGTTACCACAGTAATGATCTATGGTGACACACATAATGAAATGGATGAAAGTGTTCTTAGTCCGTACAACTAACCTCGATGGCAAGTTCGACTGGCCGTGGACGACGCGTTATCTCAGGACAGTTGCTCGACTGGCGCGCCTTGATCTCCGGAAGAGTGAGTGGACAACGTATTATCCCATCTCCAATGGCTATCGAGCTATGGGGCCTCCCGCCACCAGATATCATCACCAGCTCTGGATCCAAAGGTTCCTAGCTAGGGTTAAAGTCATCCCCTTTCGTAGCCTTCCCCGCGTCCCTGTATGCCACGAGCTTCTGGTGGGATGATATGTTGGTGAAGTTACTGGGATCATCCAGGTCAGACTCAGAGAATGCCTTCGCCTTCTTGTACGAGGCAGTATGGGCCATGCCATAAACGTCGTACAAGTGTGGCATCTCAGTCTTATTGTGATGCGCCTAAAAGAGAGGAACAAAATATTAGCATAAGAATGAATTGCATGAATCATGAAGCAAATCACATACCCAGTTTCGTCCAAACTGAAGTAAGTTGGCGCTGCCTTGATGGTGTGGCACACCAACCATTTGGCTACGCCGATCCTTCGCATTATCGTGGACGGCTCGCCAGCTGCCTGTGCACCACTCATCAACCAACGCCTCCCAACAATCCATCTTATCCGCACACCATCTCGGGGGCACCTGTAAGTTATTAGAAAGAATTTTCAGCGCTACGCCTATGAATGAAATCAAGAAAACTACGTAGAAGGACTTAAGAATAGGTAATTACCTTCATGTATTGCTCCTTCTTCAGAAACTTTCCGCGGCAATCCTTCTTCTCCTTCTTAATACCACGTGTGGCGTAGTAATCTCGAATAGCCTGCGGCCGAGCCTCGTGGCGCAAGTTCTGTAGTAACCGCCTACACTCGACCTCGAGAACCCTGGCCGCCGCCTCCTCATATCCATCCTCACACCTATAGAAGGTCTGCAATCAAACGTGAAAACACCGATTAGTACAATAATGAGGTATATGCTTAGTTTTAGATTCTGGAAAAGGATAATTTACCCAAAAGCTCCTGATCACCATCTCGGCCCTCGTGTGGCACAAGACACCATCTATAATCTCCTCCGGCGGGGCCTGCGCAGCCTGGTAGTGCTCCCAGGTAAATCCTAGTGTAGGAACCTGACCCTCACCAGGCAACGTGACAAACCCCGGGAAATTTGTCCGGCAAAGCACACCAAGGACGGAGTTCGGCCTGCGGACTCCAAGAGGGTGTACCCATCCCCTGCAGTATGATAAGGTCAGCGCATTAGATATTTGAACAAACTTGAAGGCAAAAGCTAAAAAAAGGGTAAATGTACTTACCTATCTCCTTCAGGTTTTATCACCGGCCTCTGCTCGCGGGTAGCCGGGGCGACCGGGAGACGTGTACTACCACGCTTGTACACGGTAGCCGGGGCCCCGTCCACCTGCACATCGCCCTCGCTATCCGTAAGCTCATCCCCGCCATCCCCACACCCTGAGCCACACGGACCCTCGGTCCAATCCGGCAACTCGGTACGATCCGGCCAAGCCTCCCATCCGGACCTCTCCACGTCGGGTGAAGCCTCCGGAACCGTAGTCTCCTCCGGCTGCTCCTGGGCCGAATGCACCTCGACCCGAGGCTCCTCCTGGACCGGAGTCTCATGGGACGAATGCCCGTGAACACCAGGCTCCTGGACCGGAGTCCCCGTAGCCTCCTCCGCAAACGGGTCGACCATACTAGTCCTATGCTCGGGTGAATGAGCTGGTGGTGGTGGCGAGGACGGCTCAACAGTCCTCCTGGATCTTCCGCGGCCACCACCTCTCCCTGTACCCTTCCCCTTCTTCCCTACCCGACCAGCACCTCTACCAGCGGGCAATGCCGCCGACGAAGAAGAACCCCCGGCTGGTGTCGAAACACTGTCTGCCAAGGCTCTACGGAGAGATAGGGGTGGAAGGGAAGTACCACCCCTCGTGCGGGGCGCCTGGGAAGAACCCGTCGAGCGCTCTGGACCCGCGCCCACCATCTTTCAACACCTGCCATGATAAAGATTAAAAGAAATTAGTACAACATAAAAAAATTGGATGACTGACATGAATAATAATATGTACATGAATAATAAATATTAAAATATATAGATATTATCTTCTGTTGCCCGGCTCTCCAAGGAGCCGGAACCCTAGCCTCCGCCGCACCTAACCCTAGCCGCGACGGCGCCATCTCACCGGCGCATCCGCTCCAGCCCTCGCTCCCCTCCTCCCTGCCCTTACAACCTACGCCGGAGGCCCGGTAGGAACCCTAGTCCTACCAATTTGGTATCCAGAGATTCCAGGCTGATCATGTCGCTCCCTCCACCACCGCCGCCACTCAACACCACCACCGCCCCACTGCCGCAAACCACCACCACCGCCCCGCTGGGACCCAACCCCTGTCGCCGAGCGTCGCCCCCACTACCTACGGGCCGCCGTCGCTGCCGTGGGCCACCCCGGCCTTCCAGCCACTCCACGGAGGGGCGCCGCCACTGCCGCCGCAGCTGCTGCTGCAGCACTACCACGCCGCGGGCACTCCCTGGCCGGTGTGGCCGGCCACCACCGCGCCGCTGGGGGGGCTGCCCCAACAGTCGCTACCGGCCACCACGGCGCAGGCGTCGGGGCTCGGGGTAGGGGGTCGGGGGTCGAGGGTGAGTGTTGTCGGGGGTCGGGGGTCGGGGGTCGAGGTTACCTATAAAACTTTCCAGGTTACCTATACTACTTTATAAAACTTTCCAGGTTCCATAAAAAAATATTTCATGCTGGGGTGTCGTCGAGATGTCGTGTCGGGGCGTCGTGTCGGGGCGTCGTGTCGGGGTTTCGGGGCATCGTGTCGGGTGTCAGGGGTGTCGTCGAGATGTCGTGTCGGGGCATCGTGTTGGGGTTTCGGGGCATCGTGTCGGGTGTCAAGGGTGTCGTCGAGATGTCGTGTCGGGGCGTCGTGTCGTGGTTTCGGGGCATCGTGACGGGTGTCAGGGGTGTCGTCGAGATGTCGTGTCGGTGCGACAACTACTATTGCGAGCTGTTGTAATATCCTCAACGTTGTGGCTAGTGCAAGCATAGGCGGCGACCGGAGGGCTCTACACAGTCAACTACAAACCTAACAACTAACCTAACACACAGTAGGTAATTAACAACTAACCTAACAACTAACCTAGCTCGAGGGGTAATACCACTAACAACTAACCTAATTACCACTAACAACTAACAAGTAACCTAACTAACCTAATTACCAGTACGTAACCACTAACAACTAACCTAACTAACCTAACTAACAATAGGTAATTAACAACTAACCTAACTAACCTAATTAATGAATTAAACGAAAAAAGGAAAAAAGGACTCACCGAGGAGGAGGAGGGCCGCAGGAGGGGGGGGCGCAGGGCGGCGGTGGGGTGTGTAGGTGGGGAGGTGGGGGGGAGGCGGCGGCGGTGCGGCGGCGGCGGCGCTGGGGGCGCTGGGGGCGCAGGGCGCAGGGGCGCAGGGAGGCCCGCAGGGGGGGGGGGTCGTAGGGCGGCGGTGGGGAGGTGGGGGGAGGCGGCAGCGGTGGGGCGGCGGCGGCGCTGGGCGTGCGTGGGAGAGAGAGAGCGCGCGTGGGAGAGAGAGAGTGTGTGGGAGAGAGGAGAGAGGTAGGCGCGCGGCGCCGTTAACTTCTCGGGGGTCCATCCCTTTGCCGTCTACCACTGATCCCCTTTGCCGTCCGCCACGGACGGCAAAGCTACTCAGGTGGACGGCAAAGGGGTGGTTGGGGCCGGGGTGGGATGGGGAGAGAGGAGGGGTGGGGTGGGACAACTTTGCCGTCGGCCATCCCTACCTTTGCCGTCTGTCAGCAGACGGCAAAGAGGTGGCTGATGGCAAATATATATTTTGCCATCAGCCTCCTCTTTACCGTCTGTTTTTTGCCAACGCACGGTAAAGAGGTTCTTCGCCGTCTGCTGGCTGACGGCAAAGATTTGGCAGACGGCAAATATAGGAATTCCAGTAGTGAGGTGGGGTACGAGGAATCACCCTCCGAGTACCACCGCCGATCAACTTCACTGCAATGCTAACATCGAGGTACGTAGCGAGGAGTCACCCTCGGTACCCGACAGTAGCCCTACAACGTCGTACAATTAAGGGGGGTGTGAGTGCGGTGCCGTGTCTTGGCTCGTCGGTCAAATGATGGAGACTTTACGATAAAGCGGGGCAATTGGTCTAAGGGGTCAGAGGGGAGTCATCTATACTAAGCAGTTTAAAGTGGTACTCAAAGTAGCAGTTTAACAAAATTATGCTATGCATCAGATATAGGAGCTATCTACAACAGCAGCAAAATTCTAATGCAAGCAGGAGTGAGAAAGAAATGGGCAATATAGGAATGTTCAAGGGGGTTTGCTTGCCTGATTGCTCTGCGGCAAAGGGCTGGTCGTCGGGAGGGTAGATGTACCCGGCAGCAGCGTCATTCTTGGGGTCTACCGGTAAGAAGAGGGGGGAGAAACAATACATAACAGCAACAGGTGCGATCACGATGCATGACATGGCAAGATGCAGGCTAGGCATGAGTAACGTAGTAACATCCATCACACACGGATCAGGAAAATATCAGATGATATTTCCTGGGTCTCTGGCTACTACCGGTCGGACGAAAATGATGGAAAAGTTCCATGTTTGCTATGCTAGGGACGCGTGACACACGAATTGACCACGTATCCGGGTTCGTCTCGTTCTACTGATCAACTTTCATGTTGAAAATATTTTCATCTAAGTTACGGGTTATTTTATATTAATTTTAAAGTTTTATTAATACTTAGGAATTGAAAAATAGATTTAATTAATTCAATTAAATGCTTTTATGACATCAAGAGTTGAGTGTTCAAACTAACCAGTGGGTCCCATGTGTCATAATCAATTTTTAATTAGGTTAATTATTAATTAATCAGATTAATTCAATGGGGGACCCACGTGTCATACTCTAATAGGAATAGTTTAATTATACTAACAGTTTATCTAATTAATCTATGTACTCATAATCATTATTACTAATACTTAATTATCTAATTAATTAATTCACAAATTAATTAACTTAATTAATCAATTAATTATTAATTATTATTGTTATCAAAACATATATATATAATTACTATTTGTTTATACTTATTAATTTTTTCAACATTTTTAGGGGGGGTTCCTGGGCCCCCTTGTCAGTGGGAGTGGGGGGTTGGCCCCACGTGGAAGTGACCCAAACAGCCTAACACACACACATACACAACACACATCAACCACATGCTCTACACATACACACACATATACACATTCATACATATACCTTATGTATATTTTTCTACATACACGCATACATACATAATACATACATACATACATACATACATGCACATTTCCATTTTTCTTTTCTTTTCTTTTTCCTATCCTATCTCTCTGCTCAAACTCTCTCTCTCAATAGGGGGCAACTCCTCCTGGACCAACAGCCCGAAGGGGGCACGATGAAGATCGCCGGAGGCCGCGGGGCGGGGCGTCGGAACGGAACCGAAACGGGGGAACAAAGAAGGGGGTGTTCTCACCGATGGTTGTGGTTGAGCCTAGGATCGATGAAGGTCCGGCGGAGAGGGGGCATCGGCGTGGTGGAGAAAATCGGTGGATGCAGCGTGGTGGAGCCCGGGACGTGGCGGAGGCGTCGAAGGCGTGGCGGGACCAGGGCAGCCCGGGGGTTGCGCGGGGGGGAGCTGTCCGGGGAGCGCTGGAGAGGAGGAGGCCGGGGGTGGGCCGATGGGAGGGCGTGGGACAGGTGGGTGCCAACGAGGAGGGGCGTCGACGCGGGGCTGGCCCCCGGTGGAGGCCGGTGGCGTGACGCGTTGGAGGAGGGCTGGAGAGGTCGGGGTCGAGGTGCCCCGGGGCGGGGCGGATCCGGCGCTGGAGGAGGCGGTGGCAGTGGTGGCTCGGGCTGGCCGGCGGTGGAGGCCAGTGGGGGGCTTCGGTTCGGGGGATGGGTGAGCGAGGGCGTGGGGAGGTGAGGTGGCTCGGGCTGGGCGAGCCGGCGAGCGAGCGCCTGGGGGCGACGTGGGGTGGAGTGGGGCTTGCGAGCGCGAGGGGCGAAGCGGGGCGAGCGAGCAAGTGCGCTGGGGAGGGGGGCATGAGGTGATGCAGCCCCTCATGGCTCGCGGCGATTGTGGGACGAGCGGAGGGAATGGGGAGCGCCTTAGGGTTCCTCGGGGGGTGGCTTTATACCCCGACCCGTTAGGTGGGCAAGGGAGTGGCCGGCTGGGCCAGTTTGGCCTAGTTGGGCCGGGGTCTTCGTTTTTTTAATTTTCTTTTAACAGTTTCTTTTTTATTTTTGTTTTATAAAATATATAATTAGTTCCTAATTTAGTTGTAACTAAATATGCTAGTTGGCCAATTAATAGAGTTACAATAATTGTCATTGACACAAAAAGTTTTGGGGACCTTTGGAAATTTATCTCGTTACTTCGTATTTTAAATGAGGACTTAATAATTTATTTGGTCTCTGTTTTATTTATTTTTGGGGACTAAAAAGTTGGTTTCAATTTTATAATGACTTAGAGATTATTTGCAACCCATGCATGATTTTTATTTCGAAGTTTGCAAACCTTTTAATTTCACTTTTCAAATGAATTTGAATAAATAAAAAAATCGAATTGGAACTTGATTCCAAAGGTGATCAACACTTCGATTAGCAAAATGGATTAGCTTAATCTTGGCTATCACTATAGCTTATTTACAATGATTACTGTAGCACAATCTGGGGATGTCACATCTTTTATCTCAAAACAGCGAGATAAGAAATCTTTAATCTCCTTGAGTAAATCAAGTTTGGTTCCAAAGATCAGCATGTCATCAACATACAGACAGAAAATAACTACTTCACCCCCACTATGGGGATAGTACACACACTTGTCAGCTTCTTTTACAACAAATCCTGCATTAGTTAATGTTCTTACTTCTCAGGCCGCTGCTTAGGAGCTTGTTTAAGGTCTTATAAAGACTTCGGTAACTTGCACACCTTTCCATCCTCAGTAGGTACTACAAAACCATGGGGTTGATCCATGTAAATTTCCTCATCCAACTCTCCATTGAGGAAAGCCGTCTTAACATCCATTTGATGAATCAAAAGACCGTATGAGGAAGCCAATGATAGTAGCACCCGAATAGTGCTCAGTCTAGCCACATGTGAGTAAGTACCAAAGAAGTCTTCACCTTCTTTCTAAATATAACCCTTGGCCACAAGCCGTGCCTTGTACTTTTCAATTGTACCATCATGTCTAAGATTTTTCTTGAACACCCACTTACATCCCACGAGTTTGCAACCATATGGACAATCAGTGACTTCCAGGTTCTATTAGCTAAGATGGACTCCATCTCGCTACGGATAGCTCCCTTCCAGTAGTCACCATCAGAAGATGCATATGCTTGTGAACGGTTCTTGGGTGTGTCATCCACAAGGTACACAATGAAATCATCACCAAAGGACTTTGCAGTCCTTCATCTCTTACTCCTTACATGAGTTTCATTGTCATCCTCCTCAGGATTCTCAACGTGTTCCATCACAATGGTGGGTTCAGGAATTAAAGAAAATTCCTGAGTAGATAGGGTAGGTATCTCCTGATTTGATGAGTTAGGCATATCCTTCATAGGAAATGTGTCCTCAAATAAAGTCGCATCATTTGAATCCATAATTGTACCAACATGCATGTCGGGTACCTCATATTTTATCATAAAAAAATCTATGGCCAATGCTATGAAAAGCATAGCCCAGAAGAACACAATCCATGGTTTTTGGTCCAAGCTTGCGCTTCTTGGGATTGGTATATTGACTTCCGCCAAACAACCCCAAGTACGTAGATAAGTGATAACCCGTAAGTATAGGGGATCACAACAGTCTTCGCGGGTAGTACTTCACCCTGATTTATTGATACAACACAAGGGGAGCCAAAGAGTATTTATCGGCCTTAGCAGTTGAGTTGTTAATTCAACCACACCTCGGATATCTTACTACAAGAAATATTTAGTAGCACGACAAGTAATAGTAGTAAAAGTAACAATGATAGCAACAATTTTGTAGCAGTTGTGATAGTAGCAGCAACAATAGTAACTTAGCAAGATTCAGTATATGTAAAGTGTAGGAACATGGATCGGTGATGGATGATGATTCGGAGGACATCAATCATGTAACAGTTACACACTAGAGCGACACAAAACTAGCTCCAGTTCGTCAATGTAATGCATGCATGTATTCCATATATAGTCATACATGCTTGCAATAGGAATTTGCATGATATCTTTTGTACTACCCTCCCATGGCAGTGGGGTCCTAATGGAAACTAAGGGATATTAAGGCCTACTTTTAATAGAGAACCGGAACAAAGCATTAACACATGGTGAATACATAAACTCCTCAAACTACGACAATCACCGAAAATAATCCCACTTATTGTCACTTTGGGGTATGTGGATCAAGACATGTAATAGGTGCATATAACTTGTAAAATAAGATCCAAATCACTTTTATATTCATGAAAACATAATAGGTTCAGATCTAAAATCATGGCACTGAGGCCCTAGTGACAAGAATTAAGTATAGCAAAGTCATAGCAACATCAATCTCAGAACATAGTTGATACTAGGGATTAAGCCCTATCAAATTAACTCGATTACATGATCAATCTCATCCGATCCCATCACCGTCCGGCAAGGCTAGAAAGGAATTACTCACTTACGGTGGTGATCATCATGGTATTGTTGATGTAGAAGTGCTGGTGATAACGACGATGACGGTTCCCCCTCTCCGGAGCCCCAAACGGTCTCAAGATCAGCCCCCCCTAGGAAGAACATAAGGTGGCGACTACTCCGTCTCATAAGACGCGATCTTCTCCTGGATTTTTTCTCAAATATTGTGAATTTATAGGACTGGAATTAGGGCCTGGAGAGCCACATGGGCCCCACAAGCTAACAAGGCACGTCGAGGAGGGGTGGGCGCACCTTGTTGGCTTATGGCCCATAGGCAGCCCCCACCGCTGGTTCTTCACTCCACAATTCATTGTTTATTCCCAAAATAATTCTCAAAAAGTTTTGTCCAATTCTGAGAACTTTTATTTCTACACAAAAATAACACCATGGTAGTTCTACTGAAAATAATGGCAGTCCTGGGTTAGTTTCATTCAAATCATGCAAATTAGTGTCCAAAACGAGAGCAAAAGTGTTTGGAAAAGTAGATACGTTTGAGACGTATCAACTTCCCCAAGCTTAACTCATTGCTTGTCCTCAAGCAATTCAGTTGATAAACTGAAAGTGATAATGAAAACTTTTACAAACTCTTCTATTCTCATTTTTATACGTATGCTTAGCTAGTGTTCAGGTTTTTAGCATAGATCATGAATAAACATATCGATTATAACAAGTAAACACCATATTCACTAATGGCAATACATAACCAACTAGCGAGCAATAATAATATATCTCACATGCCAACAATTTGTCAAAACAATCATGATATAGTGTGTGACATGGTATTTTGCTAGCCATTTATGAGACCACAAAACATAAATGAAGAGCACCTCTGAGATTGAAGCAACTACTAAACATTATAATTCAGGGTAGGAAAGATCTAGACATGCTCACCTCCAACATTAACTAGACTCAATACATAACAATGACAATAGTGCCCTCAGATCTGGTGCTTTCAATAAGAAGATGATGACTCAAGAGTAAAAATAAAATAGCATGAAAGAAAATAGAAAGGTCCTTCGGAGAGGGAAGTATTGATTTGTAGAGGTGCCAGAGCTCAAAGTTTAAAGTAGAGATGAATTGTAATTTTGGGTGGTGTGCTTTTCCTATCTACGTTACAATAGAGTTTTCGATATATTCCATTCAAAACACATTATTGGCGGTTCCCAAACAGAATTGTAAAGTTTACTCCTTTCCACCATCCATACACAAACCATGGCTAACCGAATCCATGGGTGCCTGCCAACATATCCACTGTCCGAGGAGTTTTGTTTAATTATTTTTTATTATGCATGACTGGACATCCTTCTTCCCATCCTCTCTGGTGAAATGACACGCAAATAAATGCCTATATTGATAATAAACTGCTTAGCATGTAAGATACCGACCTCCCATCGCTCCATGTGCGGTACGAGAACACAAAATAGATGTTTATTGGAATATTTAGAGGTGGCACATGAAAATTTACTTGGAGCGGTAGGGTAATACCGCATATAGGTAGGTATAGTGGATTCATTTAGCAAAACTTGGGTTTAGGAGTTTGGATGCACAAGAAGTATTCTTGCTTACTACATGTGGTGGCTAACAAAAGGTTGAGAAGTGACCAGCTAGAGAGCGAGAACGGTCATAATCACGCATTACAAATGATTAACATTGCAAATTAGCATGAGTAGGATATAGACACTCTGAATTTAAACATCATGAAGGTTGCATTGATTTTGAATCAACTACGTGTTTGCACATCGGTAAAGTCAAACCACTCGAATTACTTAGAGGGAAATACCATATAGCATACTACATCATAACCATTTTAATGCATGTTGACACATAAGATAAATCATTATCCACTCCTAACTGCTTAAGCATGGCATGAGAAACTATAATCTCTAATTGTTATCATAAACATGCTCACTCATGATATAATGAATCGAGATCGAACAACTAAACATATTTACAAAAATGGAAAATAAGAAGAGTTCATACCAGCTTCCCTTGCCACGATCACTTCATCAAATATCGTCATTATTGCATTTCACTTGCACGACCGAATGCTATGATAATAATAATGTTGAAAGTGTGCCATGGACTAAGATGGAATCTGTGGAAAAATTTATACAAAGGATAAGACAAGGTAATATTGGCTCTTTGTTAGATAAACATCAATGCATATGGGAGCCACTCAACATTTTCATCGTGGTCTTCTCCTTTTAATGACTCAATGAAAAGAAAAGAAATTCGGAGGAACACATTGAAATATTTTGTAGTTTTTTAGGTTGTTGAAAAAAGCAAATTAACAAAGGATAAACAAAAATGGGTTACATGGGAAAGCTACCAACATGCAAAGGAAATGTTTTTGGATTTTCAAAGTTTTTCAAACACGTAAGAAGAAAGAGAAAAATAAAAGCTAACATGGATATACAATGAAAGAGGGTGAACATGAAGGTAATGTCGGTGAGAAATACGTACTCCCCAAGCTTAGGCATTTGCCTAGCTTGGTGATCACCATCCATAGTAACCATTTCGTCCCGAAGGAAAGTAATTGGGTTGAGGGACTTGAGTGTCTCACACCTGAGCTGAGGTCTTTGCCTCAGCCAACTCGTTCCGGTAAGCAATTATACGTGGTGGCATGATGGTATATCCGTTCCTGGCATGATAGTTAAACAAAGAAGGTGCAGTCAACACAAAAACATCATGAGTATCCTCGTTGTATACTAAGTTATAACGAATGTTTTACGGGGGCTTAGGTTCATCAATGAACCGATGTTCTATCATAGACTGATAATCGAGATAAACTTTAGGAAACAAGTAATCAGTGGGGCATATGTCGACATTAAAATGTTTTCTAAGTGAGTGGCATAAATGCTACCATGAACCTTGCCCTTTGTTCGGTTTAGATGCAAGAGGCACACAAAATAAGCTCCTAAGCTGTAAGTGTTATCACCATACAATGCACAACGCAAAATAGCAAGAGTGAGGGCACTCAGACCACCACCCTGACTCATGTCAGTTAAACATTTCCCTATGAATAAGGCAAAGTAGTGCACAGATGGGAAAGTTAAACTGATGGCCATAGCATTTAACACACCCCTAGTTTCTCGCACAGTTAAAGTGCAAAGTAATCCCTTGAACTCCTCTGGTTTAGGATCACACATTCCCCCGTTAGAAGGAAGCAAGCATATTTCACAAAATTCAGCAAGGGGTATTTCACAATGTGCTGCATATAAATCAAAGTGTACCATCGGGGCATCGGGCGTATTTATGAAATAGAAATTTTCCACAAAGGAATTTGTATGGATATAGTATTGATCACACTCATCTACGAGGAAGTTGGTCATCCCGACATTTGCAATGAATTGCATGGACATTTGGTGGAAACATGCGTCACTCATGAAAGGAACGTGTGGCCATTCATACGACCTAACTTACGCATTGCGAAAGATGTTGATGTCCTGGTCGTGGGTCCTCCCAACATTTCCTTTAGGACTTTAGCTTGAAGAACCCCTTCTAAGGAAATTCATTTTCCTAGGAACAAATTTCCAAAAAATTGGGCCACAAAATTATGTTAGTAAAACTTTGCAAGATTGATAGGAACTACTCATATAGTTGCCTATGCCATATCAAGCATTCACACTACTTGGAATTCAAAGAATTCAACATGCCAGCTCATTTTTAATAGCACCAAGTACAGAAAAATATGCAAAATATAAACCACTAAAGGAAAAATTAATTGGATTAATGGGAGAGTCACATATCAAGGATCAATTCCCCAAAACAGTTTTGGAAACGGAGTTCCGAGCAAAGAGATCAAAATTTTAGTTTAGGCAACAAGAACACAAGATATTGATAGATAGATAGATAGAGAGAGAGTATGAATTTTTGCTGGAGGTAAGTGATGATGTGGGCTAAAGATATAATGTAGGGGGCCATGTGGGCCCCACAAGCTATCATGGCGTGCCTATGGGGGTGGGCACGCCGTGTTGACTTGTGGCCCACAGGTGCTCCTCCGTGATGTGCTTTGAGCATCAATTTTTATTAAATATTCTAGAAAAACTCACGCTAAAATTTTGTGGAAATCCAAGACTTGTTATTTCTAGGTCATTTTTGTTGCACGGAAAACTCAGAAAACAGGATAATCATGGCCTTCTATTTTATTTAACTAAGAGTAACATAGGGTAAGCTAATAGTACATAAAGTTGTGCTTACTAAATTCATCAACCACATATCTTCCAAAAAGATTCATTATAAGGTTGATCAAGTCTTAGTAATAACCGTTTCCGATTGACATGAAACCGAAGAATTGTCGTATAACAGTAAGTTACCTCAATGGGGATTTGCATATCCCCAACAATAAGAATATCATTTTCTTCTTGGCAATATGAAGACGTAATTTCAATCCTCCAATAGTGATTGTGGAAATTGGCTCAATGACATCAATATTATTAACCAAAGTTTGCTTCTTCCAAAAATGCACAGTATGTTGTTTTCCATTGGTATGAAAAGCAACCTTTATTTTTTGCAATCAATAACATCCCCAGCAGTATTGAAAAAGGGTCTACCAAGGATAATCGACATGTTGCCATCCTCGGGCATATCAAGAATAACAAAGTCTATTAAGATAATAACATTTGCAGCTACAATAGGAACATCCTCGCAAATTCCAATTGGTAAAGCAATGGATTTGTCAGCCATTTTCAAAGGTATCTCAGTAGGTGTAAGATTATTCAAGTCAAGTATTTTATATAGAGAGAAAGTCATAACACTAACACCGTCTCCTAAATTACATAAAGCAGTTTTAACATAGTTTCGTTTAATGGAGCAAGGTATTGTGTGTATACCGGGATCTCCCAACTTTTTAGGCACTTTACCATCAAAAGAATAATTAGCAACCATAGTAGAAATTTCAGTTCAGGTATTTTCTTGGTAACAATATCCTTCATATATTTGGCATACGGAGGCGTTTTCAAAATATCAGTCAAGCAAGCGTTCAAAATCTCCCCCATCCTTATTCTTAGAAGGCTTGCAAGGGAATGGCATGGGTTTTTCAACCCATGGATCTCTTTCCTTACCGTGTTTTCTAGAAATAAAGTCTTCCTTCCCGTATCGTTTATTTTTGGGATGTGGGTTATCAAGATCTTCAGCAGGTTCTATTTCCACATCATTATCATTTTCTTTATTATTGTACGGTTGATTATCTACGTGAACATCATCATTATCATTATTATTTTCATTATCACAAGGTGAATGTTCACTACCAGATTGTGTCTCAGCATCTGAAATAGAAACATCATTACAAATCTCAACATGTTTTTTATAACAGGTTCACTAGAAGCATGCAAAGTCCTATCATTTTTCTTGTTCTTCTTATTCTTAAATGGTCTGAGTGCATCATCATTAATTCTTTGATAATCCAGTTCAATTATTTTAGGATGACCTTCATGATAAAGGTGTTCCTGGGTCATTCTTCCTCCTCTAGTCATTGCTCTAACAACATGATCGTTCATAATCTCATTTATTTTTGTAAGCAAATAATTTTATGACTTAGCAACTTGGTCTAGTTGGATATGAACCATGGAAGCATGTTTACCTAGACCCCGAACATCATTAGCAATTCTAAACATCAATTCACCGAAGCAATCTATCATCATAACATTATGTCTTAATTGATCTTTGACATAGTTACTAAAATGTTCTTGCTTAACAGTGTAATTATCAAATTGATCCATGCACTAACTAGGGGTCTTAGTATATATATAACTTTAATTAGAGGCATATAGATAGAATTCACTTCTACTATCTGTGTTGGGGTGTCAAATCCATCTATTTCTTCAATAGGCGGTAATTTATTTACATCTTCAGTTTTAATACCCTTCTCTTTCATTGATTTTTGTTGGCTTCGTGCATATCTCCAGGACTGAGGAATAGAATACCTCTCTTCTTCTGAATAGGTTTCGCCGATGGCTCAGGAAGTGTCCAATTATCAGCATTTTACAATGTATTATTCAATAATTCTTCAGCTTGTCCGACCGTTCTTTCCCCGAAAACACAACTATCTAGGTAGTCACTAGAAGCATCGGTTAGTCCATTATAAAAGATATCAAGTATTTCATTTTTCTTAAGAGGGTGATCAAGCAAAGCTCTTAGTAGTTGGAGAAGCCTCCCCAAGCTTGAGGGAGATTCTTCTCTTCAATTTGCACACAATCAAATATTTCTTGTAAAACAACTTGTTTCTTATGAGCAGGAAAATATTTTTTAGAGAACTAATATATCATACCCTGGGGGATACGCACATAACCAGGAGCATGGGTGAGGAACCATTCCTTAGCCTCGACTTTTAGCGAGGAAGGAAAACGCTTAAGGATATAATAGTAGTGCATCTTTTCCTCATGAGTAAACAAAGTGGCAATATCATTCAATTTAGTGAGATGTCCAACAACAGTTTTGGTTTCATAACCATGAAAATGATTAGATTATACTATAGGGATTAAATCAGGGTCTACAGAGAACTAATAATCCTTATTAGTAACCAATATAGGAGAATTAGAAAATTTAGGGTCATGTTTCATTTTCTCCATCATAGATTTTTCTTCTAGTTTGCATAGTAGTTTGTTTAAACCATCTCTATCATTACAAGCAAGAAAGTCTCTAGCTACCTACCTATCCATAATATAACCCTTAGGTACATCAGGCAATTCATATCTATTGGGAGAGAAAGGTGTAGTTGGTGATTCAAAGTCATCATCAATTTCAGCATTTTCAAGTTTTCTAGCTTTAGCAATATGAGCATCAAGTAATTCACTCAATGGAACAATTTCAGTTTCATCAAATATACCACTAGTATCATCATTAATTTCAGAAGTAGCATAATCAAGTTCATGCGAGATATGAGAACGAGCAACAAGTGGTGGTGTTATAAGCTGGTTCAGAATAGTAGCTGAGTCAAAAGCAGAGCTAGATGGCAGTTCCTTACCTCCTCTCATACGAGTGGGAAAGATCTTGGTTTGAGTATCTTTCAGAGTCTTCGTAGTAGCAATTGTATATACTCAAGTTAACACAATAAATATAGCTATGCTCCCCGGCAACGGTGCCACAAAAAGAACTTGATAACCCACAAGTATAGGGGATCACAATAGTCTTCGTGGGTAGTATTTCACCCTGATTTATAGATTAGACACAAGGGGAGCAAAAGAATATTTGCCGACCTGAGCAGTTGAGTTGTCGATTCAACCAAACCCAAGGATATCTCTCTGCGGCAAAGATTTAGTACCATGACAAGTAATAGTAGTAACAGTAATAGTGATAGCAACAATTTTGTAGCAGTTGTGACGGTAGCCGCAGGAGTAGTAACTTAAGGACAAACAGTCCTGGGACACATAGCCGCTAGGTATTGTGACAATTGTACGTCTGGTTTGGAGCGACTGGGTATTGAAACCTAAGGGCACACAGTCTCGGGACACAAAGTCCCTACCGTATTCTCCTTGAGCTAAGGACAGATAGTCCTTGCCCAACACTCGTGGTAAGTCTTCAGGGCAGACTTCCAAACCCTCACAAACCTTGTCACCCGGCGATCCACAATTAACTGCTGGATGCTCTAGACCATCACGCCTAGCCGTATGGAGGATTCACAGTCCTCAAAGGTAATAGGCCTCGGTTCCACACAGGAACAAATTCTTCAGTGATGCTCAATCACTTGGGTTTTGGGTTTGGTTTGGGTGTTTTGGGGTATTTCCTCACTTGATGATTTTCACTTACAGACCTTGAGTAATTTGGGTTGCTCAAATAGAAAAGTGTCAGTTTCTCACGGAATAGCCAACCAGCTAGTGGTTGAGGGGGGGTGGTGGTTATTTATAGCCAGGGAGCATCCCGACATGATAAGACATAAATGCCCTCAATAATGTGACCGTCGGGTGGATAAGGTTTAGGACAGGTGGCGCGCACTGCAACAACGGTCAGAACTTTCAACTGTGAAAGTCCTCATGTCTCAAATTCCTCACTGGAGGATTTGGTAGGTGTAGGTTGAGTTGAGAATCATGAGGAAATTCATTCCGTAGTATTACCTCGACCCCGTTTAACAGTATGGTGTTCCTATGACTCAAGAAAGAAGAAAATGAAACCGAAAGAGTAATCCTCAAGCTTCAAAGTCTTCAGAGCATTTTCTTCAAGGAGCACCGAATTCCTCATCTTCAAATTCTTCATGAGGAATACCAATTTCATCGCAACTTCTTTGCGATCAAAGTCTTCAAGTAATGACCAAAGTCTTCAAGAGACGTCAATTTCTTCGCGATCAGAGTTTTCAAGAAGTGACCAAAGTCTTCAACCGAACTCAAATTCTTCACGACCAAAGTCTTGAAGAATTGACCAAAGTCATCACCTGATGACATACACTTTTATGGGTCGATATTCATCGAATAACTCAAACTCCTCAACGACTTATAGAGCTTGTGTACACTCACGAACATGTTAGTGTCTTAACCTATAAGTCTTCAACCCACCAAAATCACTAAGGGGCACTAGATGCACTTACAATCTCCCCCTTTTTTGTGGTTGATGACAAACAGGTTACGTTTTCAACGGGGATAAAAATATGAAGTGTAAGTACAGAGTTTGAGGAATTTGATCACAAGATATAGAGATACTCCCCCTAAAGATGTGCATATTTTGATGAATTTGCATTAGACTGCAAATGCACATTGATGATTTGTATCATGGAGATCTCCCCCTATATCTTGTAATTCATGCATTCACTTGACGTATAACATGAAGAAATTGAAATGCATGATGAAAGATGGTGTGTGATGAATTTCAGCATACATGCATTTAATCAATTTGGGGAATAAACATGCGATAAAAAATGTTCAAAAGTATTAGACCACCATCGGGCTTAAGTTACAACTCATTACATCAAAACACTTCAGAAGAATGAGAGTTTGTAACTTAATAAAGTTTACAATAGCCCATAAATTGACCCTCTTGAAGACTAACTCAGATTTCTCCCCCTTTGTCATCAAGTGACGAAAAGGGACAGAAACTGAGGACTGACGCCTTGAGGAAATTCACTTTGAAGAAGAGGCGCCAGGAGTCTTCGGGTTTGTTGGTGGAGTAGGGCCAGAAGCAGTGTAGCCTTGTTCTTCATCATCATTTGCGTCGCGGTATGAGGAAAATGAGCTGTCCTCCAACTCTGGGACTAGGATCTTCTTGAATTTCTTCTTTGGGGGCCATGACCAGTCAAATTTCTGAACAAATTCCATTTCCTCGAGTTCCTTTGGAGTCTTCAGATGAGACAAAGTGGCCCAGGTGCGATCAAATACCTCATGAAGATAATAATGATTTCTGTTCTAGGTATTCCGAGTTTCATTGAGGGTTTTGACAATGGCACCAAACTGTTGCTTGACCTATTTGTGATTCTGATCCACCTTCTGATGCAAACTGATGAGGGGCTCACGATCAGTCATCACGCGAGGGTTTGTTGGGCTTACTGGTTTTGCTCTCCCGTCTAACTCTTGAGTGGCAGTGTCATCATATGAGGAATATTCGGCTGGCTTGCAGAATTGGTCATCTAGTGGGTGAGTTCCTTCATCAATCATAGATTTGCCTTTGCCTTCAATTTCATAAAAAGTTCTCTTGATGACTCTGATAGGGGGCAGATAGCTCAGATGATTTGGATAATCTGCGAGGTAGTTGATGCCAGATCTGTTTCTGATGAATCTCATTAGCCAGGGCGCATAGATCTTCAACTCATGTGGTGACATTGCATTGTTACCCAATGTCCTCAATAACAAATCAGGAAGATTTATGGAATTACCATGTATGATGTGAAAGAGCATATTCTTCATGATCCCCACACCATCTTCCTTAGAATCATATCCTTTGATAAGAGCAATGGTGAATGACAAGATTCTGTAAAGTGTTCGAGGCACATACTTCAATTCCTTGATGAGGAATTGAGTCTTTGGAGGTTGGCTTGGTGCTTGGGGTTTCATCAGAGCTTCCATCAGATGATTTGGTAGTTCCCTTTCATCATACATGGATCTGGCTCCATCTTGAGGAATTGGAAGATTTGTGAAGTGAAGCAATTCAGTGGCTAGAGCTTTGAGATGAGTTCCTTCAGTCATCCAGTCGAAAACCCATGAATTGATGTCAATGGGTTCACCGGAGATGTGCAATGTAGCATAGAACTGGAAAATCAACTCTGTGTTCCAGCCAGTGATGCCTGTGCAGAATTGGAGCAAACGTGAGTCTTGAAGAACAGTGAGGACTGGAATGAAGCATTCAATGTCTTCCATGTCTATATGAGGAATATGAGTATGGTGGAAGATTTTCCTCTTGTTGACCAACACCGCAACATGGTAATTTAGCCGAGCCCTTGTCCAGAATCTCCTGTGTCTGATTCAGAGATTATCATATGGAGATGCATTGGAGAATAAATGATGATCATCATAGAAGCGATCTTTTTCAAACTTTGGCCTCTTGGAGAAGGGTTGGCGTTGTCGGGGTTGAAGAATTCGCTGATAATGTTCATTAGTGTGACGAGGTTGTGCTACCACAATAGGAGTTTGAGGATTTTCAACATGAGGTTCCTCAGCATTTTCTTCATCCTATGCCGGTGCATTTTCAGCACGCACATTTTCCTCATTGTTTTCTTCATTCTATGCCGGTGCATTTGCATCAGGCAAAATTTCCTCATTGTTGACTTCATTCTATGCCGGTGTAGGTTCATCAAGCACATTTTCTTCAGTGGGGGCTTTTTCATCAGCTGATATAGCTGAGGCAGAAGAAGAGGACAAGAGGAGAAGAAATAGGAAAAATGAAAAGAACGAAGAAGAAGAAGGAGAAGAAGGACCTTCTTCTTCTCCTTCTTCTTCTCTTCTTCTTTTATTCTTCTTATCCTCCTCCTCCTACTTCTTCTCCTCCTCCTCCTCCTCCTTCTTATTCTTCTTCTTCTTCCTTTTCCTCTCCTTCTTCTCTTCTTGCTTCTTCTCTTTCTTCTTCTATGTAGCGTATTTTCCCCAGAAAAGACATACTTAGCTAATTATCCTCCAAAATGACATAATTATCTTAGTTTGGTCAAAACATAATAAGAACCTTGGTTAGCTCATAACTTAGCTAATTTAGCTCCAAATGACATAATAAGCTCAAAATGGCATAAAAAACTTGGCTAGCTCATGAATATTATATACTTACTTGTTTTCCTCTAAAATGACATAATTATAGCCCATTTAGCTCCAAAAAGACATACTTAGCTAATTTAGCTCCAAGAAGAGGAGAAGAGGAGAAATGAAAAGAAGGAAGAAGAAGAAGAAGAGAAGAAGAAGAGAAGGAGAAGGAGAAGAAGAAGGAGAAGGAGGAGAAGAAGGAGAAGGGGTCCTACTTCTCCTCCTTCTTCTCCTTCTTCTTCTCCTCCTCCTCTTTCTTATCCTCTTTCATATTCTCCTTACCTTATTTTCCCCAACAATGACATAATTAGCCCATTTAGCTCTAAAAATACATAATAAGCTCAAAATGGCATAAGAACCTTGGTTAGCTCATGAATATTATATACTTAGCTTGTTTTCCTCTAAAATGACATAATTAGCTTAGTTAGGTCCAAAATGGCATAAGAACCTTTGTTACCTCATAAATGTCAGATAGTTAGCTTATTTCCATTCAAATTGACATAATTAGCTTAGTTAGGTCAGAAATGGCATAATAACCTTGGTTGGCTCAAAAAGGTCATATACTTAGCTTATTTGCCTCCACAATGACATAATAAGCTCAAAAACGTCATATGTTGTTTTTCTTCTTCTTCTCACTTTCTTATTCCCATTTTGCAGATTGGATGTACTACATGCATGGAAGCTGGCATTGGTGGAGTGCTTTAGTTCTAGTTTTCATTTGAGTTGATGAACAATGTGGAACTATATGTATATGTATATATGGATGAACAGTATATGTGCAACTATATGTATATGTATATATATGGATGAAACTTTGTATATGTTGGTTCTTTCGATATATGGGATGTACATTGATGAACAAATGGCATTGATGAACTTTAGATGTATATGATATATGTGTTGTGACCTGTATATCATATATGTGCTCTGAATTATATATATATATATGTGTTGTGAAATAACTTAAAAAACAAAACTCAGAGAATATGGGCTCTTTACCGTCTGCCAGCTGATGGCAAAGGCCTTTGCGATCAGGAATCAGACAGCAAAGGTGCCACGTGGCACCCAGCTCTGCACCTGGGGCAACAGCAGCTGGACCATATAGGCTCTTTGTCGTCCGCTGCCTGGGGAGGCAGACGACACAGAGCCTGGGGAGGCAGACAACAAAGAGACGAGGGAGACGACATAGAGCCTGGAGAAGCAGACGACAAAGAGATCAGGTAGACAACACGGAGCCTGGGGAGGCAGACGACAAAGATATGAGGGAGGAAGACGGCAAAGAAACAACAAAGAGATGGCAGGGCCAACTGAGGCCTGGCCCATATAAGCAGACGACAAAGGAGCGAGGGAGGCAGACGGCAAAGGAGATGAGGGAGGCAAACGGCAAAGCTAACGGAGGCGTTGCCAGTCGGCTGTTGTCTAACTATGTTTGTCCTCCGCTCGGTGCCAAAGTCTGATGGCAAAGACCTTTGCCGTCCGCTTATGGCAGACATACGGCAAAGAAGGTGATATGCCGTCGAAAGTAGTCGTAGGAACTTTGCCGACACGAGGCTGATGACAAAGACCTTTGTCGTCGGTGGAACACCTCTTTGCCGTCTGTTATGGCTGACGGCAAAGTGTCTGATTCCTGTAGTGGTGGTGTCGCTGAGACGCCCCATTATGGCAACTATTATTACTTGCATGTGAGCCTCTTAAGCGGTGTCGCTCCAACGTCCGACCGCGGCACACATCCTATTACTTATTTATTATTATTCATCCTTGCTTGTTTATACAACATTGGTGGAAACACTTTATCTGCATGAATGCATCCATGAATTAATTCTTATGGCATGTTAGAGTTATTAAGTGGGCTATGCATGCATCTCACCTGCTTTAAATTATCTGTTTTCTTGATGTTTGTGAGTACATTCAAGGTACTTGCTGGCTTGTCCCTGGCTATTGTCTTGGATAGATTGCTTTCAGAGAGGAGCACGATGCCATCAACCCCGGAACCTAGGAGTCAAGGATAGCAGCCTTGTGAGATAGGAATTTATCCAGGTCAGTTGTTCCTGTGAGAATGGGGTCTCGTGGGCACTGAAAATTCCACGAGTCGCTTCTGCCGTCAACCTCAGACTTGTCCAAACTACTAGACCTTCATGGTCTTGTAACCCAGATTTTGTATTTTTGCTTGGATATTCTGTATCAAGTGAGTGTCCACCAGCTAACAGTAGTCTTGGGGCTGGTGAACACAAGACATGTTTTCTAGAGATTATTTTGTGAAAAACCGGTCGCCACAACCTTAGTATCGGAGCCAGACTGACCATTGGCTGAACCTACCTTAGCCAGGTTGCTATCCCGAGCCCGAATATTTATATATCCACAAGCCAGCCTAGCCTACCCAATAGCCAACCACTTTGGCTATTCGACACCTTTTGGCAGTCGGTGTCTAACCTGTCAGCCCAGCCTTTAACTTCTGTGTCTATAACCGACACCAGAGTTGTCGCATATCCTAGCGTGCGATGAAAGACTCCCTACCCTGTATAGTAAGGCCTTTCCTCAACCCAGCAAACCACAACTTTGAGACCACTACCATAGCAAACCCCCTTGACTTGCAAGATGCCTGGCTGCGTTCTTAGCAACGGGACCACCGTGTCAGAGCCAGGTGACTTCGAAGTCATCCTTGCCGACCTCAGCCGCCAAGTTTTTGGCATAGAATAGCCTCCAGCCGTCACACTTGGGCCTTGGTGCAAATCTATGAAGGGAATTACTAGCTGGAGTACCCTTACCATTTCACTGGTAGAGCAGCCACCAGCAAAGACTAAGCCCATTAGCTTGCCGCCAGAGAAGCTATTCTCCAGCAGCGACATATATCACCATGGATGATTAGCCGACCATTCTGCTACTATCCTAGTCGTGAAGGCTATGGTAGTCCAACCCAAGTCACCAGCGAAGACCTTGAGGCAGACCCTGCCTTTGTGCAGGTTGTTCGCTATTTGAGAGCGCAGGAGGCACTCATCAATCAGATCACCTCTGACCTGGTCATGAACCGCACACCAACTGCTCACCGGACCCCGGCAAGCCATGAAGCTGCAACAACCTCCAGAAACCAGCCCATATGTGTTGGAAGCTCTCAGGTCTGCCATGGCCTTTATGTTAGCCAACCCGACCATGACCCCGGCAGAGCTTCACTGTAGTTTGGATGTTTTCTGCAATAAAGGTGTACCAAGGGTGCGCCGTCCGAGACGTCGTCGCCACCGCAACCCTACAGCCCCGTTCCATGGCTCAGTTGACCCTGAAACCATGGAAAACGGAGGAGATTTATTGGCTACCGGGCAAGTCCGCTCAGGAGCCAATGAAGGCGGAGCAAGTTTGTTAGAGTAGTTGTCAAGCCCTAGTAAGGGTGTATTCTGTAATGTTGTATTCGCAGGTTCGTGATAAACCTATTTTAAATGAAATTACAGGATGCCTGCACGCCTTTGATTTTTAAGCGTAGATTTGTGTAAACCAGTCCGTGTGTCCTAGGATTAAATTATTGGGCTTGACCACCTAGCCACCTAACCAGCAACCCGAGTGATGTGTCACTTGGGAGTTGATACCCGAGTTTCCACCCTGATAACCCAGGTCACACCAGTGTTATACTGTGTGTCCCTAAACCACACTCCTATTGGGACCACCCATGACCACTCCAAGCACTTCTCACCAAGTGCACTACCCAGAGCCAGTTCTCCCCATGACTAGCCATTGGGATTCATCCGGAATTTCTGGATGCGGCCCTGCAATAGAGACTGTGTTGCCTCGCAACCGAGTATAGAGCGGCCTAGTGTACTCATCCCTTGTCGTGCAGGTCAGCACCAAGGGTGTTGACCCATCAACGGGAGGACTAATTCCACACTCTTATAAATGGAAAAATCTTTCTGATTTTTCATTGGTAGGCTGTTGTTATCACACCAAAGGGGACACATTCTCCGGAATCCTTCTAGGAGAAGTAGAATGTGTTTTCCCCGACCGAGAATATTTCTCGGGAACCCCTTGTGTGTATCTCGTTGACATCCCTCGAAGTGTGCGTTAGTCCGATAGTATGTTTTCCTAATGCTAGGTGAGTAACTGTGTATTGTATGATTGCATTGCTTGCACCTGCATATGAGTGACTTTGTTCCATGTGATTTCCCTATTTGTGTGTGCATTTTGAGTGTTCATGTTCCATGTTTTCATGAGTGAATTATTTATTTCCCTAAACAAATCTCGGGGACGAGATTTATTTTTAAGGGGGGTTGTGTTTGTCACACCCCAAAAATTTAATAATGTTTCTTCTGAAATAAAATATTGACTAGAATAAAAAATATGAGAAATAGTTTGCTTCATGACTCTTTTCAAAGTCTCTTCCCAAAATCTTTTCTTTTCAAGTGGCATTTTAAAGATCATTTAGTGCTTGAGCCCATACTTAAGACCATTTTATATTCCTTATTTAATAAAATGGGGATATTATTTTTAAATTGGCCATGTTTATTTTAAAAATCGAAATTTTGGATTTCAATTGATCCTTGAACTACTCCTTTTCCCTAATTATAAAATTCTTCCCCAAGTAAATATTTTTGAAAATTATGTTGGAACCTGCGGGCTTGCATCAAAACATTTCTTTTCTTCTAACACATTCATTGGATACTTTCTTTTAATATTTTGGCAAAGTTTCTTTTATGCAAAAAAGACTTCTAATTCCTTTAAGGACATGTTTTGCACTACAACCTTTTGATAACTTTTTCTAAAAATTCTGCAAAAACTTGAAAATGACCTAGGGATGCAGCGTGTTGAGAAATTTAAGCACATTAAGTTCTTTTCTAATCTGGCCCAAATTTGAGTTTTTACTCCAACCCCCAGTTTTAATCTTTTAAAAATTCTATAAAAATTTGGGGATGTCAAGTGATGCATGAGATTAAATTTTATGCAAACACCCAACTTTGTGCCTTGGAAAGACTTAGCAAAACAACCATTTTTCTGTTTTGGTCCAGTTGGGTACTTTGTACTATAACCATATTGTTCCTTGCTCCATTTGCGGTGAAATTTTTCATGCTTGTATGGAAACCAACCAAAACCTTAAGTCCAAGATTTTAGCACCATTGGATTATTTTAAATGCATGTAATATTAGCCTCAACTTTTAGACCAGAAATAATTTTCTCCAACAATTGCACTAACAAGTTTTTCTTTTTGCCAAACTAACTTGATCATCTTGACTAACACCTATAGAGACCCTGATCTGGAGATTTGGGTCGGCATGAAAGCTACTTGGTAGCCCTTGGCATTTAATCAAGCACCAATGGTGCATGGCCATATTTGGCATGAGCTTTGAACTGCACTTTCAAGTTGCTCCACTAACCCTAAGGCCTTGTTCATCAACCTGCCCTTAACCCATGGCCTAACCATAGTAAATCTTTGCAGCCTTGGAGTACATTGGTGATGCCTGGCATTTCGTCGAGTAGGTGTCGTGCGTGCTCTTGGCGTGCGCACGTTTTGCACGAGCTCGCCCGAGCTGCTGCGTCCCTGCATGTGCCTCATGCCAACCCGCGGAGCCACATCAACCCACGATAGGTTTTCTCCGTCCTGCTCTGCTCTACTTTAGCCCATGCCGTATTCGTTTGCTGTCGTCGCCGGCTGAACCGCTGCGGCCGATGCCCGCTTCGGTCCTACAGAGGAGCGCGCAGCCCAAGCAACCCCAGCTAGCCAGCTGCACGTGGACCACCTCCTCTGCATCATGTGCTCGCTGCCCGCCCTGTCTGCCGCCCCTGTGCCGTCGTCAGCAATGTCGCCGGCATACTTATTCGAGATCCATAGCAGAACCGACATGGATTGGCTATAAATAGGCCCCCCGAGCACCTCTTGCCATCATAGATTCATAGCCACTCTTCGCAACCCAAAGGAGTGTCCCCTTGCCCCCAATTTCGACCAGAACCACCTTCTTCACCACCGCCGGTAGCATCGGCCGCCACCATCTCCGGTGAGATTCGCCGCAACCAGAACCTATCCCTCGACCCTGTCACCACTGTTAGCCTCTCCTTGGTACCACAAATCCTTTCCCGTCCCCAATTTGGCTCGGGAACCACCGGTGCCGATGTTCCCCTCCTGCCCGACGACGCCGTACGCCATGACCGAAACCATGCCCAGCTCGGAGTTTCCCCATGACCCTCTCCAGTTCCGTGTGAGGCGATATGTTACCTTGAGCTCGTCGGTGTATCGAGCTCCCTGGATGGCACCCTCTAGTGCCGACAGCCTTCACCGGAATCGTTCTTTGGCCATAGCACGGGAGGAGCAGGACGAATCCGACAGGTGGAACCCACCTGTTGGTGAGAGAGTTGTCGCCCCTGGCAGTGCTAGCCTGCGGGTGCATCTTCCTCAAAGGTAAGCACCTTCGCGTGGATACTTTTCATGCCTGTGAGGCGTATTCATGCCCGAACCATTTTCTTTTATAATTGTCTTAAAAAATAGATTTGACAAGAATTTTTGACTGACCACAACTTTTTAAAACAAACTCCAAATCTCTTGATTCTTTTTCCTACATCTCTAAAATTTCCTCTAGTTTATTTACAAATTTATTTCAAAAATATTCAAACAACTTTTATGTGCTGTTTTGAATTGTGTGTTAATTTAGATATTTTCAAAATAGGATTTTGAAGAGAGGAGACCTACTCTAGGATGGTGGGGTACACATCACCCTCCTCAAACTTCCAAGGCAAGCATCTTGAACTTGGATTTGCATATAGTTGTGTGATGTTTGCTATGGTGCAATGAGTCCATGATTTTTGGATTATGTTGATAACAATCTCGCATAAAATCATACCTTGAATTAGAGCATGTGATGGATATTTTTGTGGCTAAATATATGTGAGGCAAGTGGTGAGTGGGTACTGCCTCATGCCTCATATGCTATGTTGGTCTGGACAACCTCGGAGTAAGGTGTGTCGTGTGGAATATGAGACCATGGGCTGACATCTCGTTGGACGAGAATGGTGAGTGTAAGCATGTCAGGGTGTGATGGTAGTAACCCTGTGGTAATTCTTTCAACAATATCATGTGGTACTAACCCTTGTAGGGAAACTTATACCTCCTATGTCGATCGTACATGGAGTCTTGTCTGTGTATCACCTTACCTTTCGTGCTGTCACAGGACTTCCCGAAAGGGAATACGGGCTTGTAGTTTGTAAACCTATTACCAGGTACACACTACGTAGAGAGGCCGTTATGAAGGTATCCATGGCCCTGGACTATATCTAGTCATCCAGTCAGGGGGCATGGGTGTTTCCGGTCTCGGACCGAGAGGGAAATACCTTTCCCTTGTATTGTACGGTATGAATTTCATCCCATGCTAGTCGAGGTTGTAGCCTCCCCATCTTATGGTTTTTCCATGGCAGCGTAGTCCTGGTAAGTCAGGACTTCACGGTGGAAAAATGGGTCTGTACTTTTTCTGAGCGTTTACTTCGGAAATACCATACGCGGGATTTGTGAGAGTGACTATTGGAACCCGTGGGCTGTGGGCAAAGGGTACACCCTCTACAGAATCAAAACTATTCGAATAGTCGTGTCCACGGTCAAGGATGACTGGTTGACTAGTCAAGTTCAATCCGAGTGTCGGTCTACAAATGAAGTTAAAGAAATCGTGAGACTAATAAGGAAATATGGTGGATGATCATATTATTATTTTGATTGTGGACTAACCCCTATGATTATGATTGTTGGATACGCCTAGGACAGTTCTACCTCCTGGATATTCAATATTTGTTATTAATTCTTATAAGACCTTCATGTGGTGTTGCTCAGACGCTCGACTATGGCATGCTTATTATTACTTCTTATAAGCCCTTTATGTGGTGGCGCTGAGACGTCCAACTGTGGCATGCTCGTTATTATTTCTTATAAGCCCTTTATGTGGTGTCACTCAGACGCCCGACTGTGGCCTGCTTATTATTGTTTCTTACAATCCTTTTATGTGGTGTCGCTTAGACGCCCGACCATGGCATGCTTATTATTACTTCTTATAAGCCATTTCTGTGGTGTCGTTGAGACGCCCGACTGTGGCAACTGTTATTACCTGCATGTGAGCCCCTTAAGCGGTGTCGCTCCGACGCCTGACTGAGGTACGCACCCTATTACTTATTTATTATTATTCATCCTTCCTTGTTTATACGATATTGGTGGAAACACTTTATCTTCATGAAAGCATCCACGAATTAATTCTTATGGCATGTTAGAGTTATTAAGTGGGCTATGCATGCATATCACCTGAGTTAACTTATCTGTTTTCTTGATGTTTGCGAGTATATTCAAAGTACTTACTCGCTTGTCGCTGGCTATTGTCTTGGCCAGATTGCGTTCGGAGAGGCGCACGATGCCGTCAACCCCGGAACCTAGGAGTCAAGAATAACAGCCTTGTGAGATAGGAATTTATCCAGGTCAGCTGTTTGTAGGTGCACTAAAGACTGGGGTCTCAAGTGCCCCAGACTTGGGCGCGGACACCGGCAGCCCCTCCGCAATGGCAAGCATGTCGCTGAGGCTAAGGGCGAAACGGGACTCAGGAACCACCAAGTACAACTCGCAAGCCCCGGCAAGCACTTGCTTGCTGGGAAGGAAAAAGAAACCCCGACAGGAGTTCCCTGTCGGAGAGAGGTACAAACCCGCGACGAGACCCTCTCTCTTCGAGGAAGAAACATAGCCCCGGTAAGCCGCCCTTGCCGGGAAGGCTGACAAGACCTCGCCAGGCCATCACCTTCCTACGAGGAAGAACAGGAAGAGCCCCGGCCAGGCAACCTTGCCGGGAAGGAAGAGGAGGCCCGACGAGAGGCGCGGGCCCAAGGCGCCTTCGCGCCCTACGAACGTCTCCATCCACGAGCACACCAGCGACGATGCATGCGCTATTCGTCTGACTGCACGCCAGCGCAACACCCCGGTGTTGCCACGTGTG
This sequence comes from Hordeum vulgare subsp. vulgare, assembly GCF_904849725.1. Taxonomy (NCBI): domain Eukaryota; kingdom Viridiplantae; phylum Streptophyta; class Magnoliopsida; order Poales; family Poaceae; genus Hordeum; species Hordeum vulgare. The sequence goes on along the minus strand of NC_058520.1, from coordinate 200,867,256 downwards.
GGTACGTGTCCAACCCCCCTGATGAGGTCAGGGAAGTCTGTCAAAGCATTTAATGCACCTTTGACAAGGCAGTGACACTATAACTGTCGGTCGGCGTTGTTCCACCCGTGAACCCACCGTTCACCCACTTGAGCCAGTGTGGTGACCCCTTTGCCTATAAATGGAGGCCCGTTGCTCAGTCGTAAGGGCTTTTTGGAAAATTGAAAGGCTGTAAAGGTGTCAGATCTACAGTATCCGAGACCAATAACAAAACACATGCAATAGTAGGATTTTACGCACCACGCGGCCCGAACGTTGGTAAAAGATCTTGCCGGGCCCCGAATATTGGTTCCGCTCTTGCCGCGTTCCCTCTCCCCGCCAACCCAGCAAAAAGGGGACCATTGAAGCCCCCATAGGTGTCGATCCTTAACCAACATCTTCGTGCGCGCCAGGTAGGGTGATCGCCGAAAGCAGGCCGGCGTCACCACCGCCCCGATCCGATGAACCGCTCGACTGCTCCACAATCCTAGTTCGTCGCCGCATCTTCCCTAAGTGGGAGGAGGCAGTGGATGCTCTGCCCGCGCAAGAGCTCATAGGGCCTCCATAGGTGCTATGCGAGCGCGGGTGGAAGGAGTGGAGACCCTGAGCTCTGCATCGCCCGGCTGACACGCCTCCTTGGAACGCCGCGCTGCTGTCGAGGGCATGACAGGGGGCTTCGGCCAGGCCTCCGACGCTTACTCCAACCGGTGCATCTCTCCGGAGTGTTGCATGTCCATCGAGGACACATCCGAGGCCCCAAACCACCCCTTCACGCACCCTCCGGCTCGCATTTCTACTTGGAGTGTAGTGACGCCGCAAAAGATGCGCTCGGGGGCTCCGTCAGCAAACCTCTTGCAAAGAGAGATGAAAAAGCGTTACGCCCCAGCGTGCCTCTTTCCTCTAGAGTGGCCAAAGGCCACCGGCGAAAACCTCGTCGGCAAGGAGGACGCTGGAGGCCACGTTAGCTTGCCGGGGGTGCGGATACTCCTCCCTGGCAACACATTTGGACGATGCGGCTAGGAATGCCGCGATGCGCGATATAAGTACAGAAATAAACTCCTTACCAGACTCTTGGAGACTAGTTGTATCCTTTTGAGGTATTGACTTTTGTATGAGAATCCCCGCGCACAGATGGACCTTGGTAGGATCAGTGGACTCCGACTTTGTTTCGAGCCTATTCAACGACTTGAGTGGCCACAGAGCGCCCTTATCTTGTTTAGATTAAGCTCAACGTTTTGGACGACTACGTAGCACCTTATTTCGCCTCGAGCCGTGCTCGACGATTTAAATGGTTGCACTGAGTGCGGCGAGGAGTCTTGCCGGTGATGACCTCCTCTGTTGAGTTTTCTAAGGATCCGCTCCTCTAAGGGCTCGTGGCAGGATAAGTTAAGACGACATGCATCCGGAAAGTACATGGAGACAATCATACAAAATGAGAATCGAGAAAAAAGGATGCAACTTTTTATTAATTTGTCTGGATACATTTTCATACCAATTACAAAGCATTGTTGTCCTAACCTGAAGACTCAGTCTTTTAACGAGGAGCGACCTACGCGGACGAATTGGAGTTCATTAAGACAAAACACGGCAAGGCCCATGGTACATCCATGCTGGCTCCTCCAAGACCAGCACGGTGCCGACGAGAGCGGGTTCGGCCTCGTCAAGCCACAGGAAGGGGCGAAGGATCAGGAGCCATAGCGTTCTTCCTCCTGGAACACGAGGCACCTGCGCCGGATCCGGTTGAGATCCCCTCCTCCAAGGAGGGGAGAGGTGCGACTGAGATGTGCCAGTGCAGGAAGCACTCAGTCCGAGCCGGGGGAATCTTCCTCCAATTTGATTCCCCCACTCTTAAGGCTAGGCTCAGTGCCATCACCTCTTCCGCCCTCCTCGTCATTGTCGCTTGAAGCGGAGCATTCGATGTCGCTCAAGATCTCTTCGCAACAGCCGAGACACACACCAGAGCACCCATAGAACTTGACGAGGAGAATACGGGCCTCCATCAGCATGAAGCGGAGGACGTAGTCGTCCTCGAGTCCATGAGCCCGGGAAAAGGCCTTCCAGCCTCGCCCAAGCAGCATGGAGTGGGGCTTCGGATACTCCACGTGCACCTGCATGGCGCCGTGGGAGCACCCATGCGCTCGCAGCCAGAAGGAGGGAGACCGGTCGACCTCCATCACCATGGCAAAGCCGCGAGGGAGATGCAAGTGACCTCGAGGATGGCCACACAGTCCTGCGATGAACTCGAGTGGAGTCGCCTCTGATTGGCTACCAGAGGAAGGGGGCACGAGGAGGGAGATCGAAGCTCCGCTTCTCCTTCCACGACCTCGGCGTCCTCGGCCCCTCGAGCCTCTCCCACCACGGTCAACGGAGCTGCGGCTGGCTGCGACTCCTAAAGATGTGGCATGATCCAAGCGGGATCCCCTTGCCGCCTTGGCAGCCGACGGAGGCCGACCCCATCCCCTAACCATGGCCAGGGGCGGGTGCCACCGGCAAAGCTGGAGAAAACAAGAGAAGACAACGCAAGAGGCTCTGAAGGCTTCGGAAGTGAGATGAATGGGCAAGACCTTCACGCAAACACCCCAATTTATAAGGCAAAGCTTGTAGGCCTGCCCTCCTCACTCTAGAGGCCGCGCCCCTCTCCCCCGATCGCCCTCTATCACGGGTGGCATGGGGAACCACCGTGCTGCGCCAATGCATGCAGGAGCGGGCCCGTCCATGCTCGTGGCTTTCAAGGCACGATCTCCACTTGCCTTACGGCCACTGCGCATGTCCTACACGTGGCAGTAGCGTTCCAAGGAGTAAAAGACCACTACGCGCACGCCGTGCACTCTCCCACTTCGCGCGTTCAATGCGCGGCGTGGGGAAAGAAAGCCTGTAACGGCTTGATTCCGATAAATCCAGTACTCGCGAGTCCGCACACTGCTTTGGGCCTGGCCCAACAATGCCTCGCGTGCGTGTGTGGCCCAGGCATGGGGGCTCCTGTCGGTGCACTAAAGAGTGGGGTCTCCAGTGTCCCAGACTTGTGCGCGGACACCGGCAGCCCCTCCGAAGCGGCAAGCACGTCGTTGTGGCTAAGGGCGAAGTGGGACTTAGGAACCACCAAGTAGAAGTCGCAATCCCCGGCAAGTACTTGCTTGCTGGGAAGGAAAAAGAAACCCCAGCAGGAGTTCCCTGTCGGAGAAAGGTACAAACCTACGACGAGACCCTCTGTCGCCGAGGAAGAAAGTCATAGGCCCCGGCAAGCCACCCTTGTCGAGAAGGATGACAGGACCTCGCCACGCCATCACCTCCCTACGAGAAAGAACATGAAGAGCCCCGACAAGTCAACCTTGCCGAGAAGGAAGAGGAGGCCCGACGACAGGCGCAGACCCTGGGCGCCTTTGCACCCTGCGAACGCCTCCACTACCGAGTATGCCACGGACGATGCATGCGCCATCTGTCTACGTGCACGCCAGCGCAACACCCCGGTGTTGCCACATGTGTGTACGTGTCCAACCCACCTGACGAGGTCAGGGAAGTCTGTCGAAGCATTTAATGCACCTCTGACAAGGCAGTGACACTGTGACTGTCGGTCGGCGCTATTCCACCCATGAACCCACCGTTCATCCAGTTGAGCCACTGTGGTGACCCCTTTGTCTATAAAAGGAGGCCCGGGGCTCAATAGTAGGGGCTTTTTGGCAAATTGAAAGGTTGTAAAGGTGACAGATCTATAGTAACCGAGACCAATAACAAAACACATGCAGTAGTAGGGTTTTACGCACCACGCAGCCCGAACCTGGGTAAAAAGATATTGTCGGGCCCTGAATGTTGGTTCTGCTCTTGCCACGTTCCCTCTCCCCGCCAACACAGCAAAAAGGGGACCGTTGAGGTCCCCGTAGATGTCGATCCTTCACCGACATTGTTCCTGTGGGAATGGAGTCCCGTGGGCACTGGAAATTCCTCGAGTCGCTTCCGCCGTCAACTTCAGACTTGTTCAAACAAGTAGACCTTCATGGTCTTGTAACCCAGATTTTGTATTTTTTCTTGGATATTCTGTATCAAGCGAGTGTCCACCAGCTAACAGTAGTCCTGAGGCTGGTGAACACAAAACCTGTTTTCTAGAAATTATTTTCTGAAAACAGATCGCCACACCTTGTACTTGTCTTATTGCAAAATCATCTAAAGGTTGGCTATGGCATAGAAGTCTACGACATGTAGGTATTTGTAACGCCCAAGATTAGATACTATCCTTATTTTGGCGCGAGGGCCTTGACAGGGATAGAAGTGCATCCCGTCATTTTGCAAGAATGGATATCATTACAAGTACATGTACTGAAGAGATGAGTATATGGAATTTTCTTACACTTTCCACAAGCTACATCAGAGTGACATTAGTACAATACATACAGTCATCATGAAGAAGAGAAGGGTCCGACAATGCACGAAAACAAATGATAAAAGAACGACGTCCATCCTTGTATCCCAGGTTGTCGGCTTGGAACCCATCCAAGATCGACGACGAAGAAGAAGAAACTCCAAATAGCACAATCAGCACGCGCACGTCAAAGTAACTCTTTACCTGCATCTGCAATTGGTGTTGTAGTAATGTGTGAGCCACAGGGGACTCAACAATCTCATTTCCAAAGGTATCAAGACTACCAAAGCTTAATGGGTGAGGTATGGTTAAGTGGTGAGGCTGCAGGAAGCAACTACACATTTATTTGAGGTGGCTAACTTACGAGTACAAGAATAATAGAGGGGGGATGATCTACGCATATCGGATGTGAACTAATTATGATCAAGTGAATGATCCTCAACACCTACTTACGTCTAACATAACCCCACCGTGTCCTCGACCGGAGAAGGAGCTCATGAAAGAGACAGTCACGGTTACGCACTCAGTTGGCAAGTTTTAATTAAGTTACTTCAGGTCATCTAGAACCGGATGTTAAACAAAGTTTCCACGTTGCCACATAACCGAGGCAGAGCTTTCCGAAAGATTTAACCCTACAGGGGTGCTCCAACTAGTTCATCACAAATTATCACAAGCCTCATAGAAAGCCTCGATCATGAAACTCGTGACTTCGTCGGATTCCTTAGTGGAAAACGTCAACTCTGAGAGAACCCAAAGCGTCATCGGAATCCCAATGCACAAGATATTCATAAAAGGTAAAACTAATCCACCAAGGCCACCTGGCATTCCGACAGTCCCGATAGGAGCCGTGTATCTCGTTCTCAGGGCATGACCGGATGGGCAAGACGTCGGGTTGGCTGAGCACTGTCCAGGGGATTGATTAATTATCCACGGCGTCTGGAAAGTCCCTATGCATTTTCATTAGGTTATTAGGAAAATGTAGTACCAAAGTTGGGCCTTGCCAGACAAGTATTAATCTAAAACGAATTATCAAGGGGGTCTCCATAACAACCCCGATCGTGTTAGGAGCGCCCTATTATGGAATATAACACCGGTAGCCGAAACTAAGGGGGAAAAGGTGGAACAAAACAGCAGGCTAGAAAAGCCGAGCCTTCCACCTCTTACCAAGTATATAGGTGCATTATATTAATTAGAAATTATACGGTGATATAACAAGAATCCATGTTATCACATGGAAGCAACTAGCAACACTAACACATGGTTAAGCAAGCGATTACATAGCTAGCGAGGTGGGGAGCAGGGGCAGGCAGTCGGGTTGCTAGTGACTGGGCCAACTGGGCCGACTCGCGGGCTGGCTGCTGGGCCTTGGGCAGGGAGGCCGGCCCACACGAGAGGCTGCCGGAGCGCCTCGTCTCCCTCGTGAATCTGCTCGGGCAGAGGGCTTGGGGTGGCGTCGGTCAACGCCCGTGGCGGTGGACCGCACACCGGCGATGTCCCGACCGGCGGTGGTTAGGGATGGCTCTCCCAGACCGGATCTGGCCGGATCCGGCCGGGTGGGCCTTGAGGTGCGCGGTGGCTTGGATGGCGCGGGCGAGGTGGGGAGCAGGGGCAGGTGGTGCATTCCGCCGGTGCTACTCCGGTGAGTGGAGGGTGGTGCAAGCCTGGCGATGGTGACCCGATCTGGGCCCGAGCGGGCCGTATCTGGGCCTCGCAGGCCCGATGGCTGAGAGGGAGGAGGCTGGCTCAGGTGGCGGCTGGCTAGGGTGTTCGGTGTAGAATGCGAGGAAGGGTTAGGGTTTACCCGATTTGGGCGAGGGGGGAGTCTATTTATAGGCAGGGATGGCTAGGAGAGGGATTTTAGCTCTGATTTCGACCACACGATCGTGATCGGATGGCCTCGAATGCGAGCTTAGGCTAGGTGGGCTGTGTACAGTTGGTTAGGAGGGGATGATAGGGAAGTTTGGCAGTCCGGCAACGATAATTTAAACCCCCAAAAATGTCCGACAATAATCCGACGACGGTGCCGCTATGGTCGACTGTTCGGGTATCATACGGACTCCGATTGCAACGAAAATTGGCAGGCGGCCTCTCTATATTAAAATAAGACAGCCCACCAAGTTTCAACCCAATCCAAGAATGTTTTATACACTCTTTAAAAACAAATATAATAATGATGTCGCGAGCGTGTGCGAGTGTGGTTGGACTCATAACAGACAACGACGAAGCAGAGACAACCGGCAACTAATAATGGATGCATGTTTTTGAAACTGGTGACAACGGAGTGCCAATGCAATGTGGATGATGTGAATGATGCGATGATGAATGCGACAACCAAACGAATCACACGACGAGAATGGACTAAAAGGGGAATCTTCTGGAGCGTCGGCCGCGGGCTGTCCAAACTCTCCTACACTAACAAGAGATCTCGCCCCGAGATCTAAGAATGAAGGGGGGAAGAGGAAGAGAAGAGCAGAAGGTAAAATTTACTTGCTTCTATGAAAAACGAGTGAAACGAAGATCCTTGAAGGCTACAAAGAGATGAAGAATGACATGAGGAACAAGCAAGAATTCAAACAAAATTTCGGCAGCACTTCGGTAGGAAAATAGGACAAAATTTGATAGACGGAAAGAATAAGAAATGCAACACACCACTCCGATTACAATAGAATATAAACTAGATAATGGTAAGAAATGATGAAGAAGAGAACGACAACTACTATCACAACTGAATTGAACAACATCCTAACAAGACGAAAAGAACGGAGTTGTTGGAAAAACCAACAACGAAAAGAACAAGCTTGTAGTGGACTTATAGAAACCATCTCAATTAATGAGTTGAAAACCATCCACTAACAGAAAGAAGGATTGATTGGGAGAAACTATATGAGCACAAATTCTTACACCAAGAGGCTACATTAAGAACTTGGATCCACGATCATCTCCATAATAGCAACATTCCTTAGGAAAAGCTTTAGGTGAAATCTAAACCAATATAGCATCAATGAAGAAATCACGGGTTGCAAATATCTCATGATCATAGAGTTGGTGGGTTTAAATATCTCATTCTTGAAATCATTCTCTTCGAGACTCACCACTAACAAGAATGTTATAATACCACCTCAAAGGATAAAGGAGCGAGAATTGCACTTGAAGTGCAAGACAAATAATACGTGAGAACCTTCGACTAGAATCTTGAAGAGCACCTTGAGAAAAGAACTGATATCATGAGCCACTCCGATAGAACAATTGAAATCATTTCGAAGAAAGAAGAACAAAATAAGAATTATGTTATGCTCATCCTTCATCAAATTAAATTGATGACAATGAACAGATTTAGCATACCACTTATTCTTCTTGAAAAGATTGAAGAGGGATAGATAGACCACAAACTTGAAAAATCATTCAACGAAGCACCGCTAAGAATTTGGAATGAAGAGGGTACTAAAATGAACTAGGCTACATGAGGATAAAGAGGGCATGATTCGATTAGAGAATGCTTGAACATGCCACCGATAAGAATTTGAAATGAAGGAGGACATCAAGAATGAATCAAGATACACAAGAATGAAGAGTTTATGATCCACCTAAAGAAAAGTTGAATGAAGCACCGGAATAATTGAGATACGAACGAATGTACACCAATTGAGAAGAATTTGGGAATGAAAGCTGAACGCTGAGAATGAAAGAAAATCTTCTGAAATGATAGCCTTCAGAGGATCAAGAAATGAAACAACCCTGAAATGCACAGGATAGATATCGAGGGAATTCTCATGATCGAAAACAAATGAGAGGATAACACAAAGCTGAGATGACAATCTTCAAAAGAATAGACAAGATTTAAGAAAAAACACTTCTTCTGTCTTCGAAGCTGAGAATGAAGAGAAGGGACACCACCAAAATAACTAATACACTCCGAAATAAGAAGAACGAATGGTTGAGCCAATGATGAAAATATTTTAAATTGATCTTGAAGAAGGAATATGACTGATGAAAATCATTCTTACATCATAACTGAAAAGAATTAAAGATCTCCGAAAAAGATTATAAGAGCTAGGAAAGACCCTCGGAAAGAAATTGTGGGTTATGGGCCCACTCAAAGAAACCACCGTTGAAAAGATTGCTTAGGAAGAGAGATTGCACTGGTACAAATGAAAACTTGATGATGAGGGACCCTCAAAATACTTGGAATGATAGAAAGAAAGAACTTCTGAGATATATTCAACACTCCAGATAGAACAAAGATGGATGAACAAACAAGAGAGACTTGAATAAGAATTCCAACACATGAATCATGAAAGGATGAAAAAGGATATGATAACACCGAAAGCTTGAATGAATCCACTAGAGAAGAAAAGACAAGAATGAAACACGATGAACTCGAAACTCCTGAGAACCTTCACAAAGAATCACCGGATATGAGAGAAAAGACAAGATAGCGAAAGCAACAATGAAATAAAGACACTAGGATGATAATTCAGTCACTCGAGAAAAGGGCGGGAGGGCGGGGAAAAAACAAAGACAACTTGGGACAGATGAGACAAACTCAGGAAAGAAATGAGGGATTAATCTTGAAATATTGGACAGGATTGAATTCACTTGAAGAGAAGCACACCGGTTGAAAAAGAATTCACATGACGACTCCGGTTGACAAGAATTGAAAACACAACTTGATTGAGCAAAAGAATTTGCATTCCCATAAAATTATGAGAACACTTCTTCGAAAGGTATGAATTCGCTACTTGACATCGAAGCAACTCGAATTACCATACTCTAACAAAACAAAGGATGAGGCTTACGAAACAAGCCAGAACAAATTCATGAGAGAGTTCTGTCCGATATTTTCGCTGATGAGGCTCGCACGGGCTCTATCCTACAGTAGCCATCATGTACAAGGCAGTGCACACGACATACGAAGCATCCCCGAGTTGTAGCAATCTACAAGGACTCTTTAAGACACAACGAGAACCATTGTAAGACGATCGTGAACAAATGAATCCACTAGATGTCGAACCCCAAACACACATCATGCATCTGTTGGAAGATTGTCCTATAAATAACTACTTGAATTCCCACCTAAGAACTCCCAAAATTTCTGGTCATGCAATCGGGTCCATGGATACAAGGTGAAAATCATCACTCAACTCCTAGCATCTAACCTGTCCAGTGTATCACATCCATCAACACATAACCAGAATATCAGAACCTCGTCTATCTCAAACCCTCGTAATCACAACGATACTAAGTATGGCGATACTTCCGAACTCTGTGCACAAGTACTGGGGATGTCGGGGTTATCTCGCCACTAGCAGTATTGAAGCAATTTCGAACATCCTCTGTCCTGAGATACTAAGAAATCTGAATGATAACGATGTGCTCAAGAATCCCTTGGATATTAACTCCCCGGAATAAAATCAACACAACAGGAGGAAGCAAGTCAGAATTCCGTCACATCGACATCATATAGATTCCAAAATATCCGCGTGATCCTAAAAAAATTGAGTGAGAAGAGGAGTAGAATTAAAATAATTATGTCAAGATTCCACACCAGAGAATAGAAGAGGAGAAAAAAGAATCCTACTCTCCGATATATAACTAGACTCAAAGCAGTTTTCCACTAGACTCGACTCAGCCAAATTCGATTAATCAAGGGGGCTCCTAGGTCGGTACTGCTCTGATACCAACTTGTAACGACCAAGATGCGATCCTATCCTTATTTTGGCGCGAGGACCTCGACAGGGATAGAAGCGCATCTGGTCATTTTGCAAGAATGGATATCGTTACAAGTACATGTACTGAAAATGTGAGTATATGGAATTGGCTTACACTCACCACAAGCTACATCAGAGTCACATCAGTACAATACATACAATCATCATGGATAAGAGCAGGGTACGACTACGGACAAAAACAAACGATAAAATAACAACATCCATCCTTGCTATCCCAGGCTGATGCGTGGAACCCATCCTAGATCGACGACGAAGAAGAAGAAACTCTAAATAGCACAATCAGCGCGCGCACGTCAAACTAACTCTTTACCTACACCTGCAACTGGCGTTGTTGTAATCTATGAGCCACAAGGGACTCACCAATCTCTGTTCCAGAGGTATCAAGACTAGCAAAGATTAATGGGTAAGGTATGATTAAGTGGTGAGGCTGCAGCAAGCGACTAAGCATTTATTTTAGATGGCTAACTTACAAGTACAAGAATAATAGAGGGGGGGGGGGTGATCTACGCATATCGGACGTCAACTAATAATGATCAAATGAACGCTCCTGAACACCTACTTACGTAAAACATGACCCCATCGTGTCCTCAATCGGAGAAGGAGATCACGAGAGAGACAATCACGGTTACGCACTGAGCTGGCAAGTTTTAATTAAGTTACTTCAGGTCATCTAGAACTATATATTAAACAAAGTTTCCACGTTACCACATAACCGTGGGCACGGCTTCCGAAAGGTTTAACCCCGAGGGGTGCTCCAACTAGTCCATCATAAATTACCACAAGACGCATAGAAAGCCTTGATCATGACACTCGTGACTTTTTCGTATTCCTTATTGGAGAACCTCAACTATGAGAGAACCCAAAGTATCACCGGAATCCCGATGCACAAGATATTCGTAAAAGGTAAAACTAATCCAGCAAGACCGCCCGGCGTGCCGACAGTCCCGATAGGAGCCGCATATCTCGTTCTCCGGGCATGACCGAATGGGCAAGACGTCGGGTTGGCTGAAACCCCGGGTGACTAGGGGGCGTCGGACATCCCCTAGTTTGGACCAACACTCATGCAGAGCACTAGCCCGGGGATTGATTAATTATCCACGGGGTCCACAAGTCCCTATACATTTTCATTAGGATATTTCGCAAATGTAGTACCAAAGTTGGGTCTTCCCAGACCAGTCTTAATCTAAAATGAATTATCAAGGGGTTCCCCATAACAACCCGATCATGTTAGGAGCGCTCAATTATGGAATATAACATCGGTAGCCGAAACTAAGGGGGCAAAGGTGGAACAAAACACCAGGCTAGAAAGGCCGAGCCTTCCACCTTTTACCAAGTATATAGGTTCATTTAATTAATTAGCAATTATAAGGTGATATAAGAAGAATCTCATGTTATCACATGGAAGCAACTGCACCTGCAACTAGCAACGCTCACACATGGCTAAGCAAGCGGTAACATAGCCAATCAGTGGTTTGCTAGGTTGTGAACAGGTTTGAGGTTTTCATGGCAATGTTGAGAGGATGATATTTAACACGTGGTAGGCAACGAGACATAGCGATAGAAACAGAACAACTAGCATGGCAATGATAGTAATGGTATCTAGGGAAATTGTCATCTTGCGTGAGATCCCGCTTGGAAGTAGAATGACTCCGTGAAGCAGATGAATCGACGTAGTCGAACGGATCCTCACATTCCGACATGCTTACGGAACTCTATCTTGATGAAGCAACCCAGAAACAAGAATCAACACACGATATTCACCACGTCACATGCACGATAGGATGCACAACACATATGATGCATGATCGGTTTCAATTATGCAAGGCAAGGCATGGTAATTCACATCACGCAAACACTACACATTAAGTGAAGCTCAATATGCAACGAGTTGCATATTGACGGAACTGCACATTAAGCTATTTATTTTACTCCAATTATTTACACAGCAATATTAAATGTTGTTAAACATGGCAAGGGGTTAAGCGGAAATAAGCTACCTATCTAGCCATTTTAAATGGGGCCGAAAACGACATATAGAATCTCTGAAACGACCCCACACGTTAACTTCAAAATCTGTCTAGATGTGTCCTAATCACATTTTATATTTGTTAAACAGCAAAACAAGTGAAGCATGTGATTCTACGCATCGTTCTAGTTGATTTACATATGTGGATCATCTCTAACGGAGCTATGGATCACTAGTTACGAATAAAACCGTTTCTAGCATGGAATCACGCAAAATGAGGCAAACAGCAAGGTTAAACAGTTTTAATTATGCAATATTGTTGGAAACTATTATTCTACGAGAAATTCTACATGTTTTACACACATAATTCATTGCGATCCGACGCACGGTTTAAAAACTACGGGCGTTTCCAAATCAATGTTTTTCCTAAAATTCATAGGTAATTCGCTAAAATCGGAGAACTAGAAAAAAAAACATATTCAGGCCGAATCTGCTACAGGCCGAATCTGACCACGGGTGCAGCATACTATAATTTGCACATGGCGCAAGATAGTGGGGTTGCCGGGGTGGCTCACCTTGGGCCGGCTGGGCCGGATCTGGGAGGAGAGGAGGCAAGCCTGGCGGTCGGGCTGGCTAGTGACTGGACCAACTGGGCTGGTTCGCGGGCTCGTTGCTGGGCCTCGGGCAGGAAGGCCGGCCCACGCGAGAGGGTGCAGGAGTGTCTCGTCTCGCTTGTGCCTCTACTCAGGCAGAGGGCTTGGGTTGGTGACAACCAACGCCCGCTGCGGTGGAGCGCACATCGGCGAGGTCTCGGACAGTGGTGGTCAGGGATGGCTCTCCCGGATCGCATTTGGCCGGATCCGGCTGGGTGGGTCTTGAGGCAGCGGACAAGGCACAGATCGGGGTCGGCTGCGGGCGAGGGCTTGGACAGCGCGGGGCAGGCTGATTCCGCCGGTGCTACTCCAGCGAGTGAAGGGCGATGGCACGGGGCGGCTCCAGCAGGGCTCTGGCATGGTGCAACAACGGCGGCTGGCGGTGGCTGCGGGGGGCCGCGTCCTGGAGGCGACGGGGCAGGTGCGGGGAGGCTCGGGAGCTGCGGGGCGAGGGCCTGCCTGTGATGACCCGATCCAGGCCCGAGTGGGCCGGATCTCGGCCTCGTGGTCCCGGTGGCTGAGAGGGAGGAGGCTGGCTAGTGTTTTTGGCACGGAATGCGAGGAACAGTTAGGGTTTACCCGATTTGGATGAGGGAGAGTCTATTTATACGTAGGGATGGCTACGAGAGGGATTTTAGCTCCGATTTCGACCACACGATCGTGATCGGACGACCTCGAATGTGAGCTTAGGCTAGCTGGGCTGTGTATATTAGGTTAGGAGGGGATGAGAGGGAAGTTTGGCAGCCCGGCAATGAGAATTTAAACCCCAAAAAATGTTCGACGATAAACCGACGACGGTGCCGCTATGGTCGACCGTTTGGGTATCATACGGACTCCGATTGCAACAAAAATTGGCAGGCGGCCTGCCTATATTAAAATAAGACCGCACGCTAAGTTGCAACCCAATCCGAGAATTTTTTATACACACTTTTAGAAACAAATATAATAACGATGTCGGGGGCGCGTGCGTGTGTTCTTGGACTCGAAACGGATAACGACGAAATGGAGAGAACCGACAGCTAATAACGGATGCCATTTTTTGAAACTGGCGACAACGGAGAGCCGATGCAATGTGGACGATGCGAATGATGCGATGATGAATGTGACAACCAAACGAATCACACGACGAGAGCGGACTAAAAAGGGAATCTTTTGGAGAGTCGGTCTCGGGCAGTCACAATATTGGTAATCTAGACAAGCTTATCAAAGGTGATCATGTACTTGGTTTTAAAGATGTTATATTTGACAAAGATAGACTTTGTAGTGCTTGTCAAGAAGGAAAACAAGTGGGTGGAAGTCATCCCACAAAGAACATCTTGACAACTCGGAGACCACTCGAGCTGCTTCACGTGGATCTCTTTTGTCCCAATGCTTACAAGAGCCTCAATGTAAATTCTCTTGGTCTAGTTATTGCTGATGATTTTTCCAAATGTATGTGGGTATTATTTCTTGATGATAAGTCACACGTACAAAACATCTTCAAGAACTTCACTCGCAAATCCCAAAATAAGTTTGAAGTGAAGATCAAGAAAGTTCGGAGCGAAAACGGATTGGAGTTCAAGAACACTAATGTGGATACGTTTCTTGATGAAGAAGGTATCACACATGAGTTCTCGTCTACGTACACACCTCAACAAAATGGAATTGTTGAGACGAAGAATCAGACTCTCATAGAGATGGCTAGAACGATGCTCGACGAATACAAGATGCCAAGACACTTATGGGCAGAAGCCGTGGAAACAACTTGTCATTTAGCAAACCGACCCTACCTACACAAGCTTCTCAGAATAATGGCATACGAGCTACTCACCGGTAACAAAGCCCAAGTTGGATATTTTCGGGTATTCAGCTCAAAGTGCTACATTCTTGATAAGCATCGTAGTTCTAAATTTGCTCCTAAATCTCATGAAGGTTTCCTACTTGGTTACGGATCAAACTCTCACACTTACCGTGCCTACAACAACTTCACTCGAAAAGTTGAAGAGATGGTAGATGTAAAGTTTGATGAGTCTAATGGTTTGCAAGCCGAACAATTTGCAATTGATGTAGGAGATAAGGACCCTTTGTAAGCCATTCAAGACTTGTCCATCGGCAAGATACGCCCCAAGGAGGTGAAGGGAAGTACTTCATCAACACAATTGGAAACTCCAACCTCGTGCCAAGGGAAACCACCAAACGACATGGAGGCATCCACAAGCGTACACGAGAACATGAAGAGGAGGAAGAAGTGCATCGTGATGATCCAGCTCAACCTTTTTCACCACTATCTCAAGAAGATGACACCCTCAAGAACAATGAAAAAGAAGATTATGATGAGGAAGCTCCACCATCCAACAAGAAAAAGCTACCACGAGTTCGAGCAAGAGTTAACAAGAATAATCCCGTAGAGAAAATTCTCGGCGACATACAAACCGGGAGAATCACTTGCTCTAAAACTCGTTTAGCTAACTTTAGTGAGAATTACTCATTTATCTCTAGCATTGAGACAATGAAGGTAGAAGAAGCACTTGAAGAACCGGATTGGGTAAATGCCATGCACGAAGAGCTACACAACTTCGAGAGGAATGAAGTATGGACACTGGTGGAGAAGCCCAACGATGAGCATACCCTCTTTGGTACAAAATGAGTGTTTCGGAACAAGCAAGATGAAGATGGCCAAGTGGTACACAACAAGGCGCTTCTCATAGCTCAAGGTTACTGTTTGTGTTGTCCTTGTGAAAGGACTCAGTGATGGAGCCATCACACCTAGGTGGCGACTCAAAGGGGTTGATCAGGAATGAGAGACGAGTTTACCCAGTTTCGGCCCCTCCGATGGAGGTAAAAGCGTACGTCCTGCTTTGTGTGTATTGATTATGAAATCGATTACAAGGGTGCATATTCGCTAACCTAGCTCTCGATTGACTGTAACTTAAGTCTACCAGCCCTAGAGACTTGCCTTTATGTTCAGGACGAGACCCTAGGTTTACAAGAGTCTCGGTCACATTATGGTCTGTGACCCCTTATGTCTCTAACTCGCCTTACTCCTTAATTAAGGAAACTATGGGCTTCCTTCTCCCTTGTGGGCCTAGATTCTCCCTCTTCATGTCTTGGGCTGCCACCGATCTCTTTGGTAAGCCGCCTTGAGGCTTCTGCTCCATAAGTCAGGGCCCATCTTGAGTATGAACGTTTAGCCGCCATCATCTTGACCCGGCCTCTCAGGGCAGGTCATACGGGGCGATAATATCCCCAACATTAGGCCCCAGATTGACCTGAATAATCCTTTACTTTTACTCCTGGCGGCTCATATGCAACCCAAGTTTTGTCTTCCAATGCAGAAAGATGTTGGCTCCAAATATTCTATGAAGCTCCTGCTCTGTTTGTCAGTGACATCATCCGCCCCAAGATTGTAGGGATCTTAGTAGCGTCATTCCAACGGATCTTTTGGCTTATCTATTTAGCCTGAAAATCAAGGT